>NC_143397.1:178584938-178905529 GCF_052110815.1 Crocodylus siamensis
AATATATGGATACTGACAAAAAAGTTTGCAATGGGAAAAGAAAGGTTGAGCAGCCTATACAACCTTTCTTAAAGGCAGACCATACACCATTAAGTGTAGGTCAAGGGGAATGAGCTGTGATTGTAAGAGTAATGTATGAGAGACAGTCTGGGTGATGGAGTGATGCATCACTTTCATCAACAGAGAGGGTGTCAGAAAGCTATTTGTCTTTTTTCTGGTCAGAGACAAATCTGGCTCCTGTTGCAGCATTGCCATTACCACAGCAGATATGTTTGCTTGGGTGGGTTCCTCTTTTGTTTCTGGGCCTCTTGGGTATTGACAGAGTCCGTATGTTTGATCTACAGCAAAGCCCCATTACAACAACAATAGAAAGGGCATTTCAATACAGTGAAATCAAAGCCATCCAGTATATTAGCAATTAAACAGAACACTCATAGTAGTGATCAGAGATGACTCTAGCTGCCTTTGTCTAAAAAAGACATTTCCTCCTGTGTTCACAATGTACAAAAGACAATTATTACGTAGTTGTGGGGGGAATACATTATACTTCTGGCCCATGTTTAAAAATGAACCAACTGCAGCACAGTTGGGTGTCATTAGCAAGCTCAGCTAAAAATGTTAGGCCATATTTGGGAGATCATGATTCAGGTACCAGTCTTATAAATTAGGTTAACCATAAAAACAAATACCCCAAGCATTATTTAAAAACATAAATGAAATTCTGAATACCTATGCTGTATTTCCGCACAGTAAAGCCGACAAATTTAGGTACGCAAATTAGGGTGCCCAGATATAACTGAACACAAGTGGTATACACATGTTTTGTTTTTTTTCCCTGGAGAATGAAATTGAAAGAAAAATTGAAAGCAGGAGGACACTGGGAAAACTCACTCCTGTGGGTTACCAATGGCACAAGCAAGAAATTGAAAATCATTTAACCTTATGAAATGAAACAGAACAAAACACCTTGACCTCGGTGAAAGTGGAATGTTAGCCAATTCAAGTTTGTTTTCAAAAGCATGCCAGTCAATGAAACCCACAGGGACTTATGATTGATTAATTTGAATGGAAATTTGAATGGAAATGTCAGGTTTGACAACTAGAACTTCAGAGGGTTTTTTTAAAACTGATATTCAGTGTTGTTAAACTATTTATGACTTATTTCTTTTCTCAGGTAAATCTCCAGTTTTTTTAACATGGGATAATATTAAGAATGCTATGTAGTCGGTAGGGATCTTTGCAGATGATATCTTTTATTGGGCCAATCGCATGGTTGGACAAAAGTTAGACAGGCTTTCAAATGCAAGGTATTCATTGAATTAAGTTTGTCTAACTTTATGCCAACCATGCAGTTGGTCTAATAAAACTAGAAATCACCCACAAAGATCTTTGCCTCTCACATAATTCCTGGGCCATCACAGCTACAAAATCACTCCAAACTACCATGTACTGAGTTCAAATATGATTAAAAACAAAACAGGCAACCAAATCAATAGCTGGATTCACCACCTTTTTACTTTTTAATTTCCAATTTTGAGGACAGTCACCTCTGAGATTTGCTCCATCCTGTCATAGACTCATGGAATCAAAGAGTTGGAAATGACTTCAAGAGTCATCTGGTCTAGCCCTCTGCACAAATTCAGGAATGCTACTCCAAATCATCCTTGTCCGGTACTTATCCAGCCTCCTCCTAAAACCACCAGTAAAGGAGATTCCACGACATCCCTAGGAAGTCTATTCCACCTCCTCACTGTTCTAACAGTAAGGAAGTTTTCTTGATATTTAATCTAAATCTACTTCGCTTCAAAACATGAATCTGCTGACCACTAGGGGAAGATGCATCTATTCATAGCATTTGATTCATTACAATTTTTAAAAAATGTATGTAATTAAAGTGCATAGATCCACATCTGTTTTTTTCAGTTTTGTAGTCATTCAAATTTATGAGGAATTTTGCATATTTTGCATGTCCTGCTTTAGGCTTAAATGGTAACCATGGCATGAGCCATTTTCACAGTTTGAACCAATAAATGGGGAAGGGGAAGGCTGGGTTCTAGTGGTAATTTGTTTTCTTTCCAGTCTCATTTACAGAGGGTAGAAAGGAGTGGCCCATGATTTGTCACATCAGGGCAGTTCTGGGGGACCAACCAGAAGAGGTTATTTGTATTTCCAAAGACTTTTCTCCAAAAAATCCAGTCCAGAGATAAGTCCTTAGTGATTCAGGCACAGCATCAGATATTTCAGATGAAAGCTAGAATTTGTAAGATTACCGTTATTATGTGGCTCATAAAGTAAATGTTGCATCAAGAATGCATTTTGAACCAACCTTGTGACCTTTTTGTGATTTTATTTTTTCCCATCACTATTAGCAAAAATGTCTTCATTTGTTTTTGTGTGTGACTTGGATTGTAGATTGGGTTAATGATTTCATGAAACATTCCATTAGAAACCAGAAAGAAAATCCTTCACTCCTTTGGATCTACATATAAAATGGTGTTAGACCTTCGCAACAAAGCACTTGGTTCTCTAATTAGGAAATGATGGGTGATGAATGCTCACAAAATATTAGTAGAATACCACTGGAAGTTGCACAGATTGAGTACAGAATATGGCCCTTGGACTGGCAGTTGAAAAATGATTAGATTCAAAAAAAGAAGGAGAGATCTTCCTGACATTTCAAAGTCTCTTAAAGACTGGCATCATCGCTTATAATTGCCAGTGAGAAGTTACGATAGGGGCACATACTGTTCTTTAAAAGATTTTAAAGTTTACTTTTAATGATGTTCTTTAGAAATAAAATACTGTCATTTCAAAACTTTTCAAACATGTTCCTTATCTGCCCCCGTTCAGCATCAGTGTCTAGACTAGCAAAGAGGTTGTGCATGATTAGTTAATGTCTGATGATATGCTCAATGACACTGTATGTAGATTAAAGTACTTGTATTTTTCTCTGTGTCTATTTAATGCTCTGTAAAGGTGGAACTGACCGCTCCAGAGGCTGAAGTTTTCTCTTTATCCAGTGGAGGATAGGCATACATAAGGTAGTTTATTAGTTGTTTCATTCAATTAAGTCTTGTCATAAATGCTGAAATTGCCACTGAGTTTCTGGTTGGTGCCATTTGTGATAATAATTTCTGTCAACGTCTTAAGAATTAGGCAAGCCTGAGAATGCCACATTTCACCTAGAACATGCAATGACTATTATTGGTCAGTACTCATCAGGACCATGTGTGAAAGGCACGGCTCTCTTGGATGACTAACCTTGTCTACACAATAAACTCCTCTTTTTCCCTGCTGGATTTTCTAATCTGTAAAATACAGCTGAAAATTTGCATAAAAACCTGCATGTTTTGCTAGTGTCTTGTCTGTTGCCTTCCTGATAATTTCAGTTATATCCTGTTTTTATTTACATAGGGAGTTTTACACAAGCCTTTGTTCCCTCTGCTATTTAATTCTGCTATCTCTGCTTCTATTCTAGCAATCTGAGGAAGGGTGTTGTGATACCTGAATGCTTGTCTAAATCTATCCCAGCCATCCAGTTGGTTCACCCACAGAAACAATTGCCCCTTGCATAAAACCTGAAGACATTCTTAGTTGGGGAGAGGCCACCTGGGACTGGGACTCAAACATTTCCCATCTGTGAAGAAATCAATTTACATTCAAAAGACTCTTCCCTAAGAAAGGAAGTTTACTCAGACCCTTCAGGGTGGGAATGTTCCTTGAAAAGATTCTAATTGAACCTTGGTTCAAAAGAACTTTGAAATGCTTGTAATGTAATTATGCTAAATAAGAGGAAGTTGAAAATTTGTGTATTGGCAAAAATGCAGTTAGAATCCTGCTGGAAGTTGTGCATCAAAATGCTAATGACAATTCAAGCTCCTAGAGAGAGGTAGTTAACCATGTTACTCTGAAGCCATGCAGAAGGCAGGGTAAAGTTGCACCTTATAGACTAACTAAATCAGAGATGCCTAAGTTTTTGTAAGCAGTGGGCTAACTTTACCAGGTGCCACAAAGGGACAGCATCATCAAAGCATCTGATGAAATAAGCCAGCTTCTAGCACAGGTGATGCACCTCTTTGATTTTAGTTAGTATATAAGGTACACATCTACCCTGTCTTCTGCTACATGGGACTCCTGCTTGTTGATAATCACGAAGAATAGAAAAGGGAAAAATGATTTTAGTTCATGTACCTATATGGTAAAAATCTAGCCTTGCTTTTTATAAGCTAGATCTGGATGGATTGATCTGTCTTTATAGTCTAGATCCACAGCCTGGATCAAGCCTACCCTGCATAGGCCAGAGGTCACAAAAACTGCATTCTACCATACAAATTCCAACACCTTTACAATCTGTAACTCTGGATTATTGTTGTGTCTGAGTAATTTAAAGATTTTTTTAAAACAAAAGATTTCTGGGTTGCTCTCTCTTTACCTGAGTGCAAATGGCTTTTAAAATAATTTGGATTATTGAGAAAGGGCCAGATATAAGAAAAGTGTTTTTTTTGTTTTGCTCTGAAGGTACTGTGGTTCATAGTCGCAATTTTCTGGAAGTGAGTTCCACATCATTACAAGAGGTTGAGGGAGACATTCCATGTCCAGGTTGAGAGAAGGGTATTTTCAGATAATTTGACAATCTCAGAGAGGGTTTTGAAGATGAAGACAAGTCTGGAATATAACCTAGAAGCTAGCCTTTCAATTTCATAAATAAATGTATTACCCATGATGGTGCACAGCTTTTCCAGATCCACAATTAAATTAAATTAAATTATATCTACATGCTGTATGTTTGTATTGCTTTGTTCTCTTCCATGTATGTGTGTACACGTGTATAAAGACAGTATTTTTTTAACTTCAGTTACAAAGCCAAATTCTGTGAAATATTGAGCAACCTCAAGCTTGGGTTGAGCATGCTGGGAATATGATCGGATTCATCATTGGGACTGGGCTGTTAATATGCTTACAAGTGATTATGGGTGCATCAACAGGAGATGTGTTAATGCGCATTGGCTTAAGTTAATACACTTAGTCCCAAGTCTCTACCTGCTAGAATCACTTAATGTGCATGAGCTTAATGCATATTAAATTTAGTTGTGCATATTTGCACATGTAGACATTTCCAACGACTATGGACATCTTGAGAGATGAAAGCACCAGCCGCTTTGGAACAGGAAGGGAGTTGGGGAAGATAATTTATATAGAAGTACCCAAGAAAAAAGTGTGAGAGAGGCTGTGGTTTCTGTCCATAGTAGTACTACAGAAGCTGTGAGTCTATCCTGACGTGGAGTGAGCCTTTTAATTTTAGTGTGGCAAGTCCTAGAAGCCCACTTAAAACCCCCCAAAAACCTAGCTAATTCCTCAACTCTTGAATCCTCACAACTGTTTTTGGATTTAAAAATGTCAGCTTCATATTAAGTGGTAATGTGGGATGATTTTTAATACCCTTCAGAATTGTAGAAGAAAAACATAACCTGGGACACACTTTACTGTGCATACAATTCAAATATGGTTTCTTTTGCTATGCAAAGTATCTCCTCACAGTTTAACTTCATGTAACCAAATGTTTTGAAAAGGAAAAAGAAAACTTGGGGCTGGGGTGTGGTGGGATGGGTTGGGGAGGTGAAGTGGGGAGGAAAAAAAATTGCCATTAGAATGACATTGAAAAAGTTTGGACTCCTAGAATTTCAATGCCAAAAAATAGATTGTTCTTCAGATAGTGCCTTGTAATTACTCCCAGCACCACTGCATAATTAATTTAGAATTGCTGAGAAATTCTCATACTGACCTTTGTTCCTGGGATTAATTCTGAGGTGCTGTATGACAGATCTTTAGGGGTATAGAAGACTATTTACCGTCTATATTCTTTGTTTTCTGTCCTTTTTTTCTAATCACTACTACTCTGTCCTTGCTCCCTATCCCACCAGTTTTTGCATATAAACAAAGACTTTGCAATTAATCTTGAATCTGATAAATCATCAGTTAGCAGTATCCAAATTGTTTTCATTTGATTTCAGATTTCTTAAAACATCCAGCACAGCATTTCAGTTGAGAATGAGTACTGTATCGTCATGTGAAATTATTGAATGATGCTGTACTTCAAAATCAGCTTTGGGGCAATTATTATTTTAATATCTATTATTAATTAAACTAAGCATTGTAGATATGACATACAGCTGCTGATGTATTGCTGATTTGAGGTATGACATATAGCTGTTAATAGGAATTTCCAAATAAACCTAAATGGGAACCTACTCTAATACAAATAGATTGCTACAGATTTTGTTTTGTTGATTTGCATACATGGAAAATTAACTGTATTAAAATGTGCTGCAAATAAAAGAGAAATATTTCACTAGTGCTGAAAATATTTGAATCATGAATTATTAAAAGCATAGATGAAAAACTGATAGAAGACAAACAGGAGGAAATTTTCATTAGGTAGAGAACCAGTTATCCACCTACATTTGAACTAAAAATTGTTACACTTTTGCATGCAATGATTATAATATGCTTAAGGCAAATCAAAGGGTTGACAACCTAAATATGATACCATCATATAGAAAAGTACATATGCATTCAGCTATCATGCATTCAGTATGGGCCTCTACAAACTAAAATTTTCCTCTTGTGATCTGTTTTCCCCTTTATGAGCATACATAACCCCCATGTTAGTTTTAATCACACACATACAAAAGGAAATATCAGTTCCTGTGGTTGAAATTTCAAAACAACTGAATTCTGAAGTGTTCTCTAACTCATCTATTTTTACTTCATATCTCAGAGTTGAACATGTAAACTACCAAACATTGAACAGTTTAAACAACTGAGAAGCTAATGACACCCTTCATCAGAACTAATTGATCTAGGGATATGTTAAAGAATGACATTAGGTTTTTCTCTAGCCATTTATCAACATAGAAGTCTGGAAGAGAGATTTTGGTTAATGGAGTCCAGTCCATATATTCCCATTCAGAAACTGACATCTCATTTTAAAGGTATTCTTGCCTCTTCTTGTCCCACTGAAAGAGTGTTTGAAAATCTCATTCCTTTGCCAGTTAGAAAACTTGCCACTAAAATTTTAAACTAGTACCTGTAAATCAGAGATTTATATCAAACTATATGCTGCCATCACTTGTGTAGGTAATGGAAGGCCATTTACTTCTTTGCAATGAAACATAGCAGAGGCTCTTAGAACAGTCTTATGAAAAACTTGTAACCATCTCAGGAAGTTGTTTGAAGGGAGCAAACACTGCAACTTCTGGTCTCTGTCAGATAATCTCTTTAATCCAACTATTGGATCTTACTCTGCAGGAGACAAAACAGATCTTTGATGGCAAGAAAGATGCAGCTGCTCTTGGTCTGATGGATGACCTCCTTTTCAAAATCAAAAGGGACACTCGAGTCCAATGCGTGCTGAATTCTGAGTATGAACCAGCATCTTAGATAGCTTGTTTTCAGCAATCAGTTATTTTGTAGAGAGATGGTTTTGAAAATGGTAAAGGTAAATGTTTAGGGTTTTCTCTGTCTTGCCCTATAAATTATACTTGTAGATAAGATTATCTGAGTGACAAGAATGGAAAGGATGTTTTATGGCCAATGTGGATTACTTATTCTCAAATCCTTTTTGTAAAATGTTATTCTTGAAAGATCTTGAGATGTATTATTAAAATGTTTTCTAACTTAGTAGTTAGAGGACAATATTAATAGGTATGTCTGTCTTTAGAGTACTGATTCATGGCAAATAACTAATGACTATGCAGTCACCTGTTAGCAAATGCCATGTCTCAGACCATTCCAAGAACAATAATGAAATATCTTATATTTATGTGTACTATTCCTTTACTAAGCCTAGGAAACTGGGAACATTAACTTACAGAGTTCCTGAAAGACTGTTTTACTGTGGGAATAGCATATGGACCCCCACCTTTTTAAAATGAGTTCTGCACTGGGTGGAGATAAGGTGTCTTCTTTTATTCATCCACAAATGTGTAGAAGATAGTGATATTGTGAAGAAGTCACTCACCCACCAATTCACCTGGATGTGTTAGACTTTTATCCCACAGTGAGTAATGGGCTGAGCTGGTAAAAAATGATTTGTAAAATGAGAATTAATCTATTGCCAGAAGTAGTTTCAGGAAACTTTGCAAGGGGTGTGTGTGTGTGTGTGGGGGGGGGGGTTCTGTGCTTATTTTACTTGATGCTAGAAAACAATTATTTTAAGTGGATTACTTTCAGAGACTAATTGAATTTGATAATAAAAGAAACACTACTCCTTGCCCATTTATTGATGAATCAAGCAAGATAATTGGATTTATTAGTTCTGAATCTATGGATAATCCTATTTCCAATTCAGGTATGTGTTCTCTCTCCTGTTGTTCTGATCATCAGTAGGTGCTGCTTGTTCACCCTGTCTCCTCTAATTAGAAGAAATTCACCCTTTTCAGGAAGCTAGCCCATATGTGATTTTTCACTTGCAACCACAAAATAGGGCTGACATTAGACTTAAGTGGTGCATAGTTTTGTGGAACACAAGTGAATTATACCCCTTCTGAATAGCTAGCAGTATGGGTTAATTAAAACATATACAACATTTGTATTAAATGAGTGGTAGCAGTGGGATTGTTGGTAGCACTTTTATGCTGCTTCTTTATATTGCATCATAAAACAGATTCAGCACCAGAAGGATTATCCCATTTGTACCTGGAATATATGGCACCATGAAATATATTCATATGATGAATAGATGCAATTGATTTTTAAGAATGGGCTTGCCAACCATTATCAATGTTCTTGAAAAATGGGGAATACCCAACAGGAGAAAAACAAAACAAAGTTTTTTCCCCCCCATCTCCTTTCTAGCTCTATCGTGTAAATTCTTCCAGGTAAAATGTAATAGAGCCATAGAAACTTTGAGGCCTAAGATGACATAGCATGACAGTAGATATCTCTGTATGAGTCCTTTGGCTAACTGAACTGGGAAACACATACTGCAAAACATTAATCCTTTAACAGTTTATATTCACATAGTATTTTATATCCAAGGATCTAAAATCAGTGTATAAACATCAAATAAGCTTCTTACAATTCTGAACAGAAGGTATTTTAGCTGATTTATAGGACTTGCCTATGTTTAAAAGGGTTTGTCAGTGCAGCTGTATCTACATCAACAAACCCTAGCAGAGACGCACTTATTCCAGGCAAAGAAGTCTTTTTCTTGAATGGAATAAATATACAGGCAAAAGGAATTTTTGGCCACTCTAACTATATCTACTGCAGTGATTTTGCCAGGAGAGCGATAGTTTAGGGGAATGATATTTTTCACACTCCTAAATAACATAGATAAGGGTAGATCAGACCACAGATGAGTAAATGAAGGCTAAAAGTCTAATCCAAAAAGTAAATTATTTTCCCTTAAAGGCCCATTAAATCCTTGTGTTCAGAAAACAAATTATTTTATTTATACAATGCACTGGTCATTATGTATTGTACATCCAGACCTACTTAACAGAGGTTTCAGTCTGTTACAGCCTGCAGCTCCAGAGTCCCCACTTTACATGACGGTTGTCACTGTGGCTGATATAGCAAAGACTTAATTAAGGACTTGTAGAGCTGAAAGTACAAGTTTCTGTAGCTTTAGCTAAAGATGGCTATGTAGCCAATAGCTGTATCAAATTCAATGTTTCAAAATACAGCTACTGGCTACATAGCCATCTTGTCCATCACTTAGCAGTGGTGAAAACAACCAGATTCCTCCAAAAATTCCACTGGGAATCATATCCTACTTTGATTTTTTGGGGGGGAATCAGGCATCTGGTTGTTTTTACCACTGCTGTTTAGTGATGGAAAAGAATTGCGTACATTTTATTCAGAGTTCTGGAGGGCTTGTAGGGTCCGGGCCTAAGCCAGGCTGTCTCTGCATTCCCTTTTTCCCCTACCCCCTTACTTGGCTTCATTGCAGATAAGAATATGTGCACAGCACTAGGGACAGCATTAGTTTTCCATCAATGCCATATTATTCAGATGCCTAATTCATCACTTCTGAATGGCAATATTGGAAGATACTGGGAATTACCACAGAATAATAGACATTAGTTAAGATATTTTGTGTGGATTGTCATGGAAATTTGCTCTGTGAGTGCTGCCAATACAGAAGCTATCAAGTCTGCACCAGGGTAACAGGCCCTGCATGTGCCCTTCGCATGACCTGCGGACCTGTCACTCATGGGTGACCTAGTTTCCCTGTCAGACGCATGCCCGGTGTGAGAGAGTAACAGTGCGCATGCCCATTGCTATTCAGTGAATGACATAATCAGACTAGAAAGTTCTTTGAAGAAAGCATTCTAATTGGCCACCAAATTCAAATAAAAGGTTAGCGGACCCCTCCCTCAGGGGGGAGAAGGAGGAGAGACCTGCACAGCTGGAGACAGGGGACCTTCTCAGGGACTGTTCTCTAGTTTGGCCCTTGGGCCTATCGGTCTCCTCTCCCTCCTGGTGTTCTGTATCTGTTGGCTTATGACCTACCTTCGCATCTATCTTCGACCACGATCTCGGATCACCCTTTGGACTCTGGCTACGACTTCGGCTCGACTTACCTGGCTTCGGACTTCGGCAATCATCTCAGCTACCTGACCGTTCTGTGGACTGTTGAACATTGATGAGTTACAGTTTTGTTTCATCATTTGTTCCTCCTCTATAAACTGTTGATCATCCCTGGGACTTATCCGACAGGCAGCCGCACCTATTCCCAGGCTTCGGCACCGGGAGTAGAAAGCAAGGGCTTGTCGGTGAACCCCGTGAGACAACAGGTCCCTCTGTTGTGTGTTAAAATTGTTGACTGTAACTGAAGACTCTGTACCTGCGCTCTACCAAGCGTAAGTCAATAAGCCCATTCTGTTAAAAGAACACCCAGCTTCTGTGTCGCTCAGAACTCCTCCACCGCTAGACCCAGCCTGTTCGTTCGGGTTTCCACCGTGACACTTGGGACCCTTCCCCGGGGAGGTTTACCCAGCATGGATAAGTCATACTAACACTCCAGTGAAGTCAAGCCTCTACAGGTGTAAACTACTTCACCCACACAACAAGCTTAATGGCCAATCTACACTCTTTTTCAACAAAAATCATAGTTTTCATCAACATCTAAAAGTTTCAATAAATATATCAGTTTCAACAGCATTTAATTTTGTGGGGAGGAAGAAATAAAGAATTTCACTAGTAGGAAAACCCAGATTTTATATGTTTGAGTGGAACATTTTGATTAATCAAAGGTGTTTTAAGGAAATGTCATTAATTTATATTAAAGTTTTATATCAAATTTAAAAAAATCAAATTTGAATAAGATTTTTTTTCCATTTGGGAAAAGAAAACATTTCAAAATGCTGAAATTTCTTGTGAAACTGACTACCTTGTTCAAGCCTAACTCCATTCAGAACTCTTGCCCCTGGATCCTCAGCTGTAGTTTCTATGTACCCCGCTCCTGCAATTATTTCTGCCCCCTCCACCTAGCAACAGGAACATCCACATCCTTTGTTCAGACATAGATCCTTCTCTAACTTTCTGATTATGCAGATTACATCCTTGTAGCACCATTTATTGACTTGCAGAGAGCCCTCCTGGGTACCACAGGTTACCCTAAGCATCACTTAGATCACTTCCTAGTCTCCAGTCACCAGAGGCAATCTGACCAGGGTGCAGGGCCCAGGGCAAATTAGCCTTTGCAGGCTAATGCCTGGATGCAAGGAAGCTGGGGGCAGGGGGCAAACAGCCAGACATGAAACTGGTGGCAGCACAGAGATGCCACGACTGCTCCACCCGACTCCATGGGACCCCCCCAAAATGCAGGGCCCGGGGCAGTCACCCTGATTTCCCCCTCCCCCCTGACTCCTCTGCCCCTGGGATGGCCCTGCCAGTCACTCACTCTGAATGGTCTTAATTTGTTTTCAAGGTTCTTTGGGTCAATGTGATATCTTTTATTAGACCAAAAGATATCACATTGGCCCAAAGAGCCATGTCTGCCTATGCCCTTGGACTAACATGGTTACAACCAATACCCCCTTAATTTGTTTTCAAATTCAGGTCAACAGTACCACAACTTAATGTGCTGTGTCAGTCCCACTAAGCTATCTTCAAGGTCAGTGCTTTGTCATAGCTGCCTGGTGGATCAAGTTTCACATGCTTCAACAGAACTGGTGTAAGCCATAGAACAGACGATGAGAAACTGTATTGTATTTAAATGACAGCAATGCATAAACTACAGTGTCATCAACAGCACAGCATGCATGTCTTCTCCAGCTGTGTTTCTATATGATTTCCATTAATTATGGGTATTATGGATACTTGGCACAACTGGGGACGTTATTTCCATTAGGCTACCTTTATATTAAACCATTGTTCTTCCAAACAATTATATCCCTTCTCCCCTCCTGCACCCATTAATTGATTGGTTGATCCATTCCTCACTCTGTTTTTTTAAGCCTTCAATGTGAGGCCGTGTGTTTCTTCTCTTTGGTACATTATTTAGGAAAGAAGGTGGCTTTCTTGTCTGCACCCTGTGAATTTTAAAAATCACATTAAAATCCATCCTTAAAAGCCCATGTGCCAAACTAATCCTTTTTGTAACTGCACAAAAATCAGTATAATTGTACCAAGAATGAATTTAGCCATGCGAGTTTAGCTGTGCTCTGAAAGCTTTTTGATGTATGTGTTTTCTTTTATTTATCATGTTCTTTTTTTTGTCTTCTTTTAATACCAAACCTGCATTGGGGTCATATTAATATTACAAAGCAACACTAGCTGTAGTAGAACCCTAATAAAACTAATGATATATTATCCTTTGTCAAAGATTATACTTCGGCTATGGACTACAAAAATAGCCATTTTCAGCCATATGCATTTTGAGAGGACAAAAGTACTTCTCCATTTATTGACTACAGAGAAGCTGTTTGAATTCAGACAAATGCATTTCACACAATTCATTTCAGGGCTGATTCATTTTATCTGCGTGTCTTCTGTGCCAAGTGGGAACATTAGGCCTCTTTAAAAAATGATGGGGATAATAAATGCTCTAGGCATTTGTTTTGCTGAAGTGAAATAATGGCAGAGGAGCATATGGTGAAATATATTTTTAATTACTTTTCAACAATGTTAAATGTTTTTTCCTTATTTTCATATTTAATGCTCTTGATCAAGCTTGCTAAATAGGTGGCTTATAGGGAACACACCACTTTGTGCAGTAACACATGACTAATTTTATGGGTAATATTATATATCACTATATGCCAGCAACATTTTACTGTAGAAGCCTTAGAACTTTGTTTATGATGCTTTATGTCATTGAAGGAAGCTGGTTTTTCCCCTAAGAGCATAGCTATCAAAATCTTCAGTTCCGTTTTGTTTTGTTATATTTTTGTTTGTGCATGTGAAGCAGGAAATGTGCTATTCCTCTAGTAGACTAAATAAAAGAAAATCTACTGAATTGACAGCAGACACCATCCACCATTTTACAGCTTCAGTTCTTAGTCACATCTTCCTATGTCACCTCAAGCCAAAACAAGAAACCAACAAACAAAAAAAAAGGATACCTATATGTACCCCTGTTAGACAGAAAAAACTGTTAATATCTGTTTTTAGAACTGAGACAACTGAAGCTGATTTGAAAATATCATGGCTACAGAAGGTGGTAGGCAGTGGGTAGACCTGTACAGGGAGAATATTGGCTTGTATTGCAATGCAAAAAAAGACAACAACAGAGAAAGTAATTAAAGTCACATGAGGATGGGAAATGTAACTCAAGAGTATACAGATCAACATTTTCCTGGGCATGGTCATTTAATTTACAGTGATGTGCGTAAACCTAGAAAGTTGTCCTAGGTGTCTTGATGCAAATGGTAGCATGAAAAATTAGCATCTGGCAGCAGAACTCATCCCCGTACAGAACTCCAAGAAACCCTGCAAAGCTGACAGCCCAGACTCATCAACAGCATGAACAGACACAACCTGCAGCATGTTCTGAGCATCACTGGACCCAGACTATTTCAGAATAACAGAAAGGAATTCCAGTAGGATAACTAGAGGTGGGCAAGGGAGGTACCAACCCTGGATGCTGACTTAAGGGGACAAAGGAATGGTGGCCCTCTGGGGACAGTCTTTGTCTTGGCAGTAGCAGATGCATGATGGCAGCCAGGTGTGGGACACCACAGCAGCAGCAGCTGGGGATGGGCAGTCAGCAACATGACAAAAACTGCCAGGATCTTTGAGTCCTCAAGGCAGGTAAGACTGACCACCTCCCACTTTCAGGTGCTCCTTTCCCCTCCAGGGTGCACAGGAGTTGCCCAGGGTATAAAGCTCATTAGTCACATCTCTAAGATACTCTATCCAGTGGCTGCATCTACACAAGATGCTAACTACGCAGTTGTTACTGTGCAAGCATGTTGTACTTATGCATGCAGGTACCTGTGTATGCAAGTACTAAATAACTGTGCAGTAACTGGAGTTACTGCACAGCAGCATCCCTGAAAGGCTTTTTGGTGAGACTAACTATTCAGTAGCTTGTTACTACTGCTCAGTAGTGTTGCATCATGCTTTGTGCTATGTGACACTACTGCGCAGTAGTAACGAGCCGCTGCTCAATAGTAATGAGCTACTGCACAGTCAGTGTCTCATGTCACCCTGCTCAGCTTCCTGCCTGACTTCAGACCAACACAGCTGTCCAGAGCTGAGGGTGCCTCAGAGAGAACAGGCTGCCACCAGCACATTTTCTTTCAGCTTGAGCGCATTGTCTGATTGCAATTATGGCAGAGAAGAGATAGGAGGTCTCTCTCACATACCCAGTACTGCTTTCTTTACTCTCTGCCAGAAATTCTGAGGATTAAAGCAGCAGGATAGTGAAGTAGCAGATGGGGATTTCATTCCCAATGCTTTAAATCTGCATTTGAAAAATGTATTAATTATTATTATTGCATCTGCCACTACAGAAGATATAAATTGCCATACGAGGGGCTGTAGCTTCCTTGGTGTTGGAAATGACTTAGAAAGGGGATACCTTCTCAACCCAATCAATAGGACAGGGTGCCACTTTGGCTGACAAAGAATATCTTCCCCTACCCTGAATATCTTCCCCGACACTAACCATGAACTAAGTCAATTTGAAGACATGCCAGAGAGATAAGGGTTGTTCCTTTTCCCCAAAGACAACCAGTTGGGAGTAGTGGGAGTCGTGCTGCTTTGCAGTAGAGTATGAATGCAGAGTACTTTTCACATGGTTGCACAAGCCTTGTAGGATTGTGATACCTGTGCCAGAAACTGTTGTTATTATTTTACTTTGATACTAGAAGTGGTAAAACAACAAAACTAAACATGCTTGGGTGAGGAGCAGGCACATGTAAATGGGCCATATCACTGCTGTGTATAGCCTGGGGTGGAGGCCAGAGCAGCTTCTCTTTTTATTTTCCTCTTCCGTTGAAACTTTGGAAGTATCTTTCTGAATGAGGACCAGGGAAAAATCTCAATCAGCTGCCCCAGAATTAACACAAAGGATGGTGGGGAGGCAGACTGCAGAGGCCGTGTAATTTCATTAACTGATATGGGAGGGGAAAATTACCTTTGGGCAGCTGGCTGCAGTCCCTAAGGTTCATAACCTGGGAACTTCCAGAGCTCAGCAATGACAGACGATGTTAACATCTCTAGAGCCCTCAGTTTTAATCTCCAAACATGAAGAATTAGGTCACTTGTGTGCAGCAACGGAGAGCAGTTTCCTTTGTGTTGTAGCTTTGCCCACTGGAGATATAACACATTGTATAAATCAAGACAGGCTGTAAAAAGTTACAAAAGCTGTGAAATTCTGCTTGCCATGAGACATTTGCAGTGTATGTATGTTTTATAAAAAAAATCATTTAAGATCCTCATCTGTATTTTTATTTTTGTCTTTCAGGATGTGTATGTTGCTCAAACTTGTCTCTTATTTTATTATTTTTCAAGAGGATAATGCTAAGGCTTTTCTGGTGCCTGGATTTCCTTTGTATATTTATTTGAAAGCTACTTTAAAAAAAATAGAATAGACTGAGAATAGTCCCCGAATAGTTTGCATGGCTAATTAATGGCATTTTTGTTGGGGTCGTGCTGTTTGATTCCTGCCTGAAAATGACAGCATCCTAACTGGATGGGAGGAAAAGATCCTGCCCTCTGCCACAGCTGAAGCTCATAAGCTTCTGAATGGTTTAATATTACAAACTTCCAGTTTCAAAGAGGCTGTCAGGATGCCGGGAGCGTAATATCCACCGTGTACTTACATGTGCTAAGTACATGATATTTACTAGCAGTATGTGCTTCATAAACTCCTAGTAAATACCATGGCAGCAAATGAGCAGATTTCCTGGTTTGAATTTCATTCTATTGTCTACATACAGCCTAATCTCACTGTGCTATCGTTGTGCTGCAAACCCGAAATTATCCACTAGCTTTGCAAACTGAATAAAAAAAGGTCTGTTTATGCATTTAACGTCTCTCTGGAGGATCTGAACATTTCACACCAGTCTCACTTGAATGAATACTTGTCCTAATCGTATACTTTTGAAAAGAGGGTGCCTCATCGTGCTGCTGAGGTAAATATTTTGTGAGTGCTCCATTTTCTTCTCCAGCTAACTGACAGAGGGGATTTGACTTTGAATAAAACAGGGCTTTTTTTCTTTCCCATTTTTATCCTCTTTTGTTTTAGTGCTTCATTGTAACTGTCCTTGATGGTTTGAGAACTGTGATACAATCAATTTTTTCAGGCCAAATCTCTAGCTTCTCTGTAGTTCAAATATAGGTAACCAGATAATGAGACAGCAACCCTTGAAACCCATTAACTTCAAAGCTTATATTGTACATTTCTCCCCTTCTATTTTCCCCACATGTTTCAGCATAGCTTAGATTTTTATCTATTGAAGATAATGGTGCAAATGTGCCTGAAAAATTACATGCGCACCTTCCAAACCTATATGCAGTGCAAATGTGGATTTTTCTGTGGTTGCGTATGTGACTCCATGCATGTGAATGGGACATAAATTAATATGAGCTTTCCCAAGGTCTGATGACCATGTTCTCCATGTAGTCTCATTGCTTTTGGTGCTAGTCTTTGCAGATCCTGTACCTGAAACTTTTCATTGGTGCTTTCTCTATGCCTCATTCGTGTTACATCTACTTTCAAATCTCAGCTGAATTTTTCCTTTTGGCTATACAGTGACCTGTAATTCCTTTTCTATGTCTGCCAATTTATTTATTTATATATCTATTTATTTATATATGTATTGCTGCAAAGCACTTTTGGATAGAGTTTGTATGAAAGACTCTAATGTATGTACCTGGTATAGGTACAATTTGGACCTTAATTTATATAAAGTGGAAGGAAGGCAGGCAGACCTTTCCATGAAGAATCTGGAGGGCTGCACTCCTGAGATACTGACCTGGGGATTGACTGTGTACTCTGAGGCTATACACAGATGTTACACATAATCCAGGTGAAGTCCTTGGAAATCGAACCAAACCAATAACCGTACAGAAGTTCAGGGCACATACATTAGACTAAAAATGACCAAACCTGGTCTAAGATAGTCTTGGATCCATGTGCACTCAAATTTATGTGAATTAGATTAGCCTGGTGCATTGAACTTCTGTACCAGATACACTATCAAATCAAGTTAAGTCACTTTCTACCAGCATCCCAGGCTCCTTTGTGGGTCCCCACTAGCTTCCCCCCTACAGGGAGGTGTGCTGGGACTCAGTGTGTACTCAGCTGCTCTGGCCAAGTGACCAGTGGGCCCCAGAGCCTAGTCAGCAAAGCCTCTGTCTCCAGCTCCACCTCCTGCCTGCGGGCAGCTGTCAGTTCCAGGCAGGATAGGGGGGGAGAGCTCATGAGCTACTGGGGGAAAGGTAGTGCACTGCATTCCCAGCCCAGATTAGCAGGCCACAGAATGCCCCTTCCCTGCCCCATTTCCATCTGAGCTCCAGGACCCGTGCACTGGAGTGGCTCTGGGAAAGGCTTGGAGAATTTACACTCCCTCCCCACCACCTCTAAGCCTTCATTGAGTTCCCAGCTGGAACCCCTTCCCCTGAAGCTGTAGGTCTCCAGTCCCTAGGGAGGGCAGGAGGAGGAGGCAGCCATAGGCGATTCCAGTGTGGGAACAGGGACCACAGCCTGGGGAGCAAGGTGAGTCCTCACTGAGCCTCACCTGCTGCTTGAGTGCCAACTGCTGCCAACTGGGCCAACTCAGCTCAGGCAGGTTCATTTCCAGCATAATCTCATCAGCAGCCTTGCCAGCTCCTGTCCCCTGACCTTGGTGGTGGTGGTGGTGCCTGGGAATGAAGCCAATCAATGGAACAAAAGACAAAACCCTGGCTGGGACCAACCACCACTCCCCATTAGCCACAGGCTCCAGGTAGCTGCCCTTCTCCCAGAGACACCACAGTTCAGCTCAGGGGTCCCTAGTGAGACCCCTTGCAGCTGCATGGAGAGTCCCAAGCCAATGTCCTGATCTGGGGAGTGTTTAATGAGTGTGTGTGGGTTAGAACGTTTCCTGAGGTCTTTTCATAGATTTCATAGATTTCATAGACATTAGGGCTGGAAGGGACATGTAAGATCACTGGGTCCAGGCCCTTGCCCAAGGGGCAGGAAGTCAGCTAGGGTCAAAGGATCCCAGCAAGATAAGCATTCAAATGTTTCTTGAAAGTGTCCAAAGTAGGTGCTTGCACCACCTCTGGGGGGAGTCTGTTCCAGGCCTTGGGAGCTCGGACAGTAAACAAGATTTTCCTTATGTTCAGCCTAAAATGGTCTTGCAGGAGTTTCTGACCGTTGGACCTTGTCATCCCTTGGGGTGCTCTGGTGAACAGGCATTCCCCCAGATGCTGATGCATGCCTGTTTTGCTGACCCGTGGCACTGCAGCCCGGCTCTGTCCCCAAACTTCCACAGCTGGGCACAGCTGTAGGTCAACCTTTATCTCTGCCAACCCCCCCCCCCCCAGACCAACTCCTTCCTCCATACTGTCTGTGGCATGGCTCTCTGGAGGGGGCGGGGGGAGGGGAGAGGGGGAAGGGAAGGGCAGCTTCCACTTCAGCCCAGTTCATTGTTGAACAGGGACCCTCTACCCTGCTCCTAATCTCAGCACTAGGATTGCCCTCCACCAGGCACTGCAGAAGCAAAGGATGCCTCCCTCCTCCCTGGGGCTGGAGCCCCATGGATACAGGGAAGTGGCTTCAGCTGAGAACTTGGTGCTGGCTCTGGGTCAGGGGTGCAGGAAATCCTCCGAGCCTTTCCTGGAGTTGCTTCAGCTTACTGGTGCCATGGCTCGGACAGAACTGGGACAGGGATAGATACTTTGTGCTCCGCTGACCCAAGCCAGGAATGTGGGGTGCACTGCAGGCACCACCTCCCCCTCTCCCAGCATCTCATGAGCCCTGCTTCTGACCCCACTACCTCTGTCCTGCCTGGCAAAGCCCAGGGACCCACCATGCTGCTGTGAGTGGTGGCATCCCCATGGATCTGGAAGCCTACTGGGCTGCAGTGTGAGCACCTCTCTGCTGGCTGCTTGGAGCTGATGGATGCCTCTGACAGATGACATGGCAATGGCAAGAGGCCATTCAAAGGTGGCTTCACTGCTCGGCTGCACTTGGCAGTATCTGGCAGCCTGGGGAGACTGCTGGGAGGCATGCAGGAGTGTCCCCAACATGCTGGCCCCAGCCCCCACACCAAAAGACAAATGTGCATTACATTCACTCTTTAGCTAACCTAGGGTGCTTAGACTAAACCTCATAACTTAGACTGATTCTGTCTGAGGCTTTTTGAATGTCTGTACCCAGCCTTTGTTAGAATCTTAGGTGTGATGTGTCCTGAATGAGAGAAGAAATGGTCACATCTCCATACCTTAGTGCATCTCCTTGGGGCTGCAAAACAGATTTGGAGCTGGGGAAGTACAGTCAATGCTAATGAACTAAAATCAGCAGAGAGTTTAACCAAGGGAGTGATCCCATTCAAGTCAGTGGGCCCACTCATGTGCTTAACTGAGATACATGCTTAAATACTTCAGGGCCTGATTCAGTTACTGCAGCAACAGGAACAGCTCAGTAAACATCCAGAAATATATGAGAGAGGATATACAGAACATAATGTACCATGTTCACTCTTAAAATCATGTCTAATTTTGAGTCTTATATAGTAATTCTAGCCATTATAGGAATGATGTATCAAGTGTACTTTTGATTTTTCTAGATTTGATTCAGTTTGGTTCAACTATACTATTATTTAAGCTAACATTATTTTTTCTTATTTTCCGTAAATTACACTGGCTAATACAGTCTATTATTCTATACTAAACTATTTATTTAGTTGCCAGCATTTCTCTGAGAGAGAGTGATAGTTTTTTCCCCTTGACTTTGGTTTTACTCTGTTAATTTTGTCATGTGTAAGCTTCATTGCATAAACCAAACAGGATGATTTGCTTTGACTGTCCAGGTGAAGCTGAGTGTTAGTCAGAAATGTTTTTGTTTCAGTTACAGATTTCTGGGAGAGAGAGCATTCCTACTGGCAACCCACTAAAGATGGTATCACATTTGAAAACGTAATAGTATTTTTTTAAATCCAATTAAAGATCTTACCTACAAGATGTCTCATTTTCTATTCAAAATAATGTGCAGTCTACATTATTACTTTATCATAAAAAAGCCTGAAATTAAGAGAAACACAATACGACCCTAGTGTCTCTTATGCACTTTGTTATTTATTGAAGGCTTCTTGTAAAATCTGCTTGTTTCCAAGGAATGAAAATTGCTCATTATCCCAGATAATGAAAGAGAATGATGTCATCTATAATTGTTAGTTCAGAGAACTTACTGTATGTACCCTCCTATTAAAAAATGGTTTGCATAAAAAAGACCCGGTAAAGAGAGCAGCTTTCAAAGATTTCCCTTTTTTTCTTTTTAAAAAAATAATAAGCTAGATTAATTCCTCTCACGTGCAATTCAAAATACCAAGGTTAATGTGTTTGTCTGCATAAAATAATGAAGGATGTTTCTTTAAAATTGATATAATATTTCTTGAATGTGTATGTTTTGTCTACTGCTTAATGAGTGGTATCTGAAGTAGATCATGAATGCATAATATACACTTCTCTCTTTATATATGTGTAGATACACACTTATTTGTAGATTTATGTTTCTCTATATGGATGTGTTGTATACACACGCGCACACACACACACACACACACACACACACACACACACTTATAATTTCTTTAATATATAACATAATTTTCCAGTGTCCAGGAGCATTTTCTAAATCTGTTGTGCCTTGTTTTATTTCCCCTGACTAATCACATATAAGATAATCTTTACTGGGTGAGAAGGTTTGCATTAACACCCTGTGCCTGAATATGACAGCTCTGTAAAAAGCAGCTGTACAGGGTCAGTCAGTAGATCTAGAAATCAAAACTCTACAGGCCTTAGTCACAGCTCGCGAGACAAACAGTGTGTACTGGAAATTGACTGTCAGCCAACCTATATTTGATAAGTTGCACTAGACTAGACGTCACACTTTCTACAGGAGTACTATTTGATGCACAAAAAAAGCACCCATACATAAAAACATCTACTCTAGACTCCAGTAACAGGATATTAAAATCATTCAGCTAGAAGGACATTCTCAGAGGAACAAATGTTTGTACCTAAGGGGTTGGAAAACCAGTTTAGACCCAGCCCCCTGTGAACATCAGGTATTCAGAACTGTTTAGCTTTGGCTGTACTTGGACAAGTAAGCTTTATAATTGTGACTGCAATCATCCAATTACAGCTTATGCCCAAACAGAGGGAGAGAGTCAGCACTGGAACAGGAGCAGCAAAATGAAGAAAACGGACAACTTTTTGAAACAAGAAGAGCAAAAGTTAAAATATGAAGGAATACAGTAACATTTTTAAAACATGGCCATGCATTTTCATTTGCCATGCATTTTCATTTGCTTCCCTTTTATGAAAGTCACTAAAACCCTTGCCCATTGCTTTGCTGTATGCCACCAGGACTACAATAACTAACAATTTTCTGGGCTACCTGAATCCCATCTCTCTCCTGCTTCTAACCTGCCCGTGTCACCAAGATCATCTTCCTCTCCTAACAGTGTGATTCACCCCATCAGTGCTCATTCATGAATTATTTCTCTGCTTTCCTCTCACCTTTGAGGGTGAAAAATAGTGCCCCTATGATGATGGCGGACAGAATGGAACAACTGTGAGTTTGGGTCTAGCTCAGGGCATTCTAGCTCAGGCAGCCCCAATTGGCCAATTATTTTCATTGTTTATGAAAAGTTTTCATATAAAAGCCACTGTTATTTCTTTTGACTTCAAAGCTGTGACAGGGCTGTCTTACTTTTGCCTAAAATGTAGAAATTCACCAATATAGAAAAGCAGCTATGGTCTTAGATGATGATTCTGTAGCTGCAAATGAGGTATGTAGCCATTAAGGCTGAGTGCAGATGTGCATGGATGTTTCGTTCTCTGCGGATAGCTAGTGGCAGCATACCTAGTGCCGCAGTTGTTGTCCCTGAGGAACACCTGTACCATAGGCACTCCAGTCTGTGGCAAGCAGTGGTGACACGTAGTGGGTGCACATGCACCCCCTGAGAGCACTGGTTCACTCCCCATCAGGCCGTACTCCCCATTCAGCCAACAGGCAGGAGCACTGGATTGGCCCCAGCAGCTTTACCTGGCGTTCTGGGGGCCTCTCAGAACTGCAGCAGCGGAAATATCTGAAGCCCTTGGTGGGGGTGGAGGATGTTTGCCAATTGTAGGGCCACTTATGGTTTTGGACTGACTCACAGATTTGGACTTGATTTGGCTGATTTGACTTGGAATATGAAAAACATCTTAAAAATTGTTTTTCTTTTTGGCTGGTAGCAGAGTGCAGCTCTGGCTGGCCAGGTTCCAGCTTTGGGCAGCACACACTGCCACCATGTGTGCCACTCTGCTTTTTTTTTTTTTTGCAGATCTTTTTTTACCCCTGCATATCCCTCTGCACTACTCCTGTGCAGCATGGCAAACAACTGAACACGTGTTACGTGGTACTGCAGACGTGTCTGCGGTGCCACATACTGCATGGCCGCACTCCGAATGCAAACCAAGACTGACTTCTGAGCTTGTCCTGGGTCTAAGAATTTCAGTGTGTGGTACTAGTAAAAATACTTTATACCAGTGATAAATAATATACATAAGAACCTCCAAAACAACAGTCCTCCACTTGCAACACTGATCTTATCAACCTCCACATAACTACTTTTCTGCTCTTTCTGTGTAGAGAAAGGTAGTATGTTAGTGGGGTAAGAGGAAACAGGCTGTTTTGGAAATGCTAACCTGGTATCCCATGGGAAATGCAGTTCAGGTACCTCCTCCTGCAATTCTTTTCTATAAGGCTGGTCCTGTACGCAGGGATGATACCATGCTCAGCTGAATGAAATGGACTGTAGCAAATCTACTTTTAAACCAGTTAGGCTCTTAAGGTACCACCCTGCCCTGCCTTCTGCCAGTGTATTTTATGGGACCAATTATGGCCTTAGCTGCTTTAGGAAATGTAGTTGCTTCACAACAGGTCTGGCATGAATTCTCCTGGTACAAGAAGGGCTAAGGATCTCTCCCTATTTTTCTGAAATGTTGTCCATGTGTAATTAGCTTGCATGTTACTAGGAAGTAGAGGCCATGCTGCCTTTGTTTGCAAGGAAGGGAACACACCCAACACACCTGTAGTGCTGTATAAATAATAAATACCTACCATTAACCTTCTTTTTGTTTTCATTTTGTGATTTGCAGCTGTGGGAGTAAAGTGGCAAGCTGCATCTTTTTGCTCTCGCATTTAAATTGTCACAAGCTGAAAAGTCTGGTTATCTTTTATTTGTATTGCCTCTAGTATTTTGTGAGAGTAGAGAAAAACAGGTAAACTCTTCACCTCATGCAATGCTTCTCAGTGCAATCTTCAAAATAAGGTCATCTTGACTGAATTGGTAACAACGGAATAAATAAAACTTTTCCAGTGATGACAACCAGGTGATGCTGCACCTGTGGAGATAAGGGGTAATATTTTCAAAACAGCTCACACATTTGGTGTGTTGTAATTAGGCAGCTCTTTATCTAAGGTGGTAAGCACAAATACATGGTGCATATACAGACAGCAGGCAAATTTAGATCCGTATAGAGTTCACCAAAGGTGTGAATCCCACCCAAAGTCAGGCGTGTACCAGAGCTGCACTACAACATAGAACTACAGGGTTGTGCAGCCTTTGTGGGCAAGGCAGGATTTGCTCTGGGCAGTGTTCTGGTGTACAGTTATTTATTGCCTGAAAGCTGGCACAGAAGGGATGCCAAGTTCTAATCTCATAGCTCAGATTAATAGTTTCAGGAGGGAAGTGAAAGCTTGTGGGAACTGCTGTTTATCAGGTTAAGAAGGAAATGGTAGTTATAGCACCAGCAAGCCTCATAACCTTGATCTGAGCAGTTGAGGTACGGGTCAGTGGGTCAGTATTGCATGCAAAAGTGGATCATTTCTACCTTAATGAGGCAAAGATGGCTTATTTTTTTCTAACAGATGGTAATGCCTATGAGTCATGCATCTGTCCAATATGTATTTTTCCTAATGAAGTAATTTAACTGACAGTTTACATTAACTTCTTAGTCTCCCTTGTGGTTCCTAAGTTTGCATTCAGTTTACGGACATTAAACTCACTTCATTATAATATATTTGAAGGAGTGGGTGGGTGTGTGAGGAGGGCAGGACATTATACTGTGAAGTGATATAAACATTTATTAGCATGAGTTTGATATGCCTGCATTATTTACGTGTAATGAAGCCACAAAGGAGTTATGTTTTCTGAATGGGTGCTTTTGATACATTTTTACCACCTCACTTCATTTGTAGTCTGGAGATGTTACAGATTCTTAAGAAAACATATTTGAGAATTTTCATATGTTTGTGTTTCCATCCTTGAGTCTATAAAGCCAGGATTTCCCACTGAACTGCTTAAATTTACTCCCTGTCACTGAATTCACAAAAAGGCATGTAAGCCTTTCCAGGATATATAGAGGGAAAAAAATGCCATTATTAAACCTCCAAAAATACTTAACATAACTTTAAAAAACATAACATTGCCCTAAATTTAAAACCAGAACTATATTGAAATTTTCTAGGCCTAGAAGCAGGGTTTAGGTTGATCTAAGTATTACACTTAAGTCAATCTAATCAAGCTTGGGTTAGCAGTATAGCCAACTCTCATGATTTTTGGATTTGTTCTTAAAGTCTACACTCAGGAATGTGAAAAACTTAGCTCTTCCTTTTATATATATTGATAAATATAAATATAAATATATATATAAAGAAAAGGGCTAAGTTTTCACATTCTCAAAGTATAGACTTTAGGAACAACACCAAAATCATGAGAGTTAGCAACACTGGGTCAGTCTAAATGGCTAGGGATAGAAGTATTTGTAGGGCTTAGGTTGCTCTAAAAATGGTGCATCTGATCTAAAGTTAATTTATCTCTAAGGGCAACCTAAGTTTTATGGCTACCTTAGAGGTGAATTACCTTCGGATCAGCCTGGGTTACCATGATCTAAAATGGGTTAAACCAGCCTAATGAATACCTGTACAGGTTCATAGCATGGCCCAAGGACTGGGAAAGCCTAATCACTTGCCTCACCCTTGGGGTTGTGCTGTTCCTGACCCTGACAAGGCTATTTTTAGCCTTGTGATTATCCACCTGGTCCAGGCAACCTTCCTTGGACCCATCAATCCCTCAGAGACCTGCTAGGCCCCTCCCTGAGTCCCACTACCCCGACACCTCCATCACTCAAGTTACTTACATTGGGTTGCCCACACCGCTCCCAGGAAATGGTGAATTCCTGAATATGTTACACTCAGTTTAGGTGTAGGCAGCTTAAAGTAATGAATGGGAAGTTATTCTCCCATTCTACTCAGCATAGGTGAAGCCAGAGCTGGAATACTATGTCCAGTTCCGGGCATTGCACTTCAAGAACAATGTGGAGAAGCTGGAGAAAGTTCAGAGAAGAGCCACTTATAGATTCATAAATTCATAGGTTGTTAGGGGCTAGAAGGGATCTTGTGGATCATTGGGTCCAGTCCCCCTTGCACTAGGCTGGAAAAGACAACTGGTGTCAAGTGGCCCCAGCAAGGTACTGTCCAGTCTCCTTTTGAAGATTTCCAGGGTATGGAGTCTATTCCACAGTCTGGACACCCTGATTGTGAAGGAGTTTTTCCTTGAATTGAGCCTGAAGCAGCCTTCCAGGAGTTTGTAGCCATTGCACCTGGTCTTCCCCAGGGGGGCCCTAGTGAACAGCTGTTCACTAAGTTCTTGATGTATTCCCCTGATGTAGCAGTAAGCCACTACCAAGTCCCCTCTCAGCCTTCTCTTCCAAGTCCCAAGTCCCTCAGCCTCTTCTTGTATGGCTTGTCTTGCAAGTCCCTATCATATGGGTGGGTCTTCTCTGGAACATCTCAAGTTTTTCCACATCTTTGTTGAAGTGCAGCACCCAGAACTGGATGCAGTAGTCCAGCTGTGGTCTCACCGGTGTGGAGTAGAGTGGGAGTATCACTACCTTAGTTTTGCATGAGATGCAACAGTTAATGCATGCCAGCATGTTGTTTGATTAGAGGCCTGAAGAGCAAGCCATTGAGGAAATGGCTTAGTTCCCTGACCTTGGCTAGTCTGTTAGCTAAACTTATGACTCTACTGTGCTCTGAAAGTACATTCATCCTTCCTTCTGACCTGTTCATGGATTCCTGTGTCTCTGTGAAGCTACTCTTATATGCTTCGCATTTCAATACCTACCTAACCTTTTGTAACGTTCAGTACTTCAAACTCCCTCTTTATAGTCAGGTGAAAGAAAACTGATTTTCCTGGACTTCAGCTAACCTATTGCCTATAAATCATTAACATTTAATCACTAACTCTTGTCCCTGCTTTGGGAGTGATATGTTGTAGCCTTTTGTCAGTCATGCTTCATACAAACAGGACACGTCTACACGTGAAGCTTTAATGTGCATTAGCCTAAGTTGATGTGCATTAAGGGTGTGTGTCTATACGTGTCCACCCATAATGTGCATTAAAAATGGTGAATTTAGGCTATTCACACCTAATCTAATACCTGCGTACATATAGTTAAAGCTCTTTAACAAACATGTAGATGTGTTAAAGTGCATTAAAGCTGTGTGTATTGACTGATTTGGGATTAACTTTATTCCCAAGTCAGTCCACACACAATGTTAATGTGCTTTAATGCCTGCACATTTGGATGCTTGCCTAAATCTATTTAATGTTCATTAATCTAATGTGCATTAAATTTAGGCACATTTAAATGCACGTGCAGACACACCAAGATAATGGCATGCAAAAACACATTAGTCTTTGTAATACCTTCTTAATGTTAGCAAGACTGTATAGAACTCCAAGTTACCACAACTCATCTTAGAGGTATTGAAAAGTAAAACACAACAATTTATTTACAAATTCAGGTTTTCTTATTTCTACAGTTCATTCTCCCAGAGTTCAACACCAATTTAGAAAAACTGATTCATACAAATGGCTCGATGCTGTCTCTCTCCCACCTACCATCCCCTCAAATTATTTTAATTGGCTACACAGGTTTTACAACCTCTGGGTAGGGCAGGCATTTTGCTATCCTTGTCATTTAGCGCCTGACATTTAGGCTGCAGGTGTCTGCTGAGTCTTTCAAGTCACTACCAGAGGCATCAGATTCAAAGGCAACTCCAGTGGGGATGGCATTACAGTAACACTGATTGTCTCATGATGTGACATCACTATTGTAGGTAGCAGGTATTTTCTTGGCAGCTTATCCCTAGGTTATATTAGAACAATGAACATGATGCAGGACAAAAAAGCTGAAGTGCTGTAGCAGAGCTGTGTGGGGAAGTTTGAATAGCACCTGCCTATATTATTTTCAGCTCTGTCTAGTACTATAATAAAGATATTAATTCAGTAGTGAGTACTTTTAAGCATTTTAAAAATCCTATCCTATTTCATAACTCTCCTGTAAGATAGATAAACATTATTTAAAGATGGGGCAAACTGAGGCTGAGTGGATAAATGACTTGCTTCGGGTCACAAAGGAAGCCAATGTCACAGGTTAGACCACTTGTACCTGATTTGCACTCCTTTGCTCTAATAATGTTTCTCTCACTATCTACGAATTTTTTATTAGTGCTGAAGTAAAGTAGGCTCATTAATAAAATCAATAAATTATTCTATGATGGCCAATAAACATGAGCTTAATTAGGATCCAGCCCTTAAAGGTTTGTTCATGCAAGAACTCCCATTGACTGCAATTGCACTTGCTTACCCAGAACAGTCAAGTGTCAACTATTCATTTTCTCAGCAGTTAAAATAGGGTGAAAACATTAGTGGCTGTGTAGAAGTCCTCAGACCTGAGGGTAGAGGGATTTACTGAAGTCCAACATTTAGGTGCGTGTAGTAGTCCAACAGAGCTGAACGACATTTTTGTGTGAATAGTTTGTTCATTAAAGACCTGAAATTATATATCAAGTGAATATTTGTAAATATACGATGAATTTTGTGAATAATTGCAGCCAAGAAATATTTTAAGAAGTCACTCCTTTTTCCTCTGGAGCAGGAAGTTGAACCCAAATGCCAGGTGAGTGCTCAAGTTGCCAGCCTTTTTAGATATTCTGGAATGGCTCTAAATCTCTTCTATTGGAACGGCTTTTAAGAATTACTTTGTATTTGAATAACTAAGTCTTCACTAGAGTAGAAAACTAAATGTGACTTTCTCTATAGCCATCAGCCTAGAGTGTTTAATTTTCCTCTCTCTCATTTTTGTGAGAAAGGGCTGATGTGCCCTTGCTGCTTAATTTAAGGATACTGTTCATGTTTGACTATTTGGAGTGGAGGTAGGAGCTTAGATGGCTAGCTACGCTTGAGGGACACAATTTAGGCATCTTCTGGGAAACAAGAACATTTAAAGTCTCTCAGTTTAGAATTCCACCAGGAAGAATTCCACTCAGCAGATAGACACTGCAAGGCCTCTGGTGGATTTGGCCCTCTGTAAACTCATGATATGGATAATTCTCTTACTGTTATACCATATCTGTGCTTGACTCTTACAATGCACACCATGTGCATGTCATGCTACTTCAGTGATCAACAAAGATGCCTAAATTGCTTACAAAGAGTACCATATGCCTCTTTTTTCTTAACATTCCAGCAATTTTTCACCTTTCTCCACCCCAAATTGTGCTTTTTAAATTAATGCACTCTGCTGCAATATGTCAACAAGTCATCCTCCATGATGTTACACAGTTGTAATGCAGAATGACTAAATAATCCATGTGAGTGATTCATAATGTGATGCACCTTAGAGGAAGGGTGACAGAAAGGTGCCTTGCTAGGAACAGCACTGAAGAAAATATTAATTTGAGACATAAAACTGCTGCATAACTTAAAACAGATATGCTGCATTATCACCAACAGCAGCACACAACAACAAAACCTTCTAGTGTTGGAATTTTTCTCAGGCACTGCACAGAAATTATCTGAGACTGCTGTAACTATTAAATGTATTATGGGTGGCAGGTTCTTTTTTAGTTTCAACTTCCAGTTGGGGGATTGGAAGAATTCTTCCATTATTCTAATGCAGTTCAGTTCCCATTAGATGAAAATTGGGTTATCCTCTTTCCATCCCACATATCTACCAGAATGTGGTATTAAGGATCTATTTATAACTTTTGTTTTAGAGTCTTGAAAAGTTTTCTTCTTTTAGCTATCAAGGCCGCAGAATCCACACAGCAGTAGATTTGCTTGACGTTATGTGGAGGAGGATAAAAGCCCACACAGTAACTACTGTATGCTGGACAATTTTGAAGCTGGAAACTTTTCAGTCCTTTTTAAACATTAATGCATAAGCAACAGGAACAGTAGTATGCTTTGCCCTAATTTTATCACTGAAATGTGGAATATAACCTTCCAACATAATGGCAACTGAGGGATTTTGGCCCAGGCACCCCTGGATGCTAATTACAGAACTGTCAGTGATCATTTTTTAGGATTAAGATAAAAACCAAAAAAAAGCAGAATTGATGATTTTATCCCCCCCACCAAAAAAAAGAAAAAGAAAAAAGGAGGAGGAAGAAAAAACAGCAAATAAATTTCATGCAGTACTGTACAAGCTACCTGTAATGTCAGGTTATACAAGGGGTGGAGGATTTTCCTTTTCCAAGTTCTAAGACCTACAAAACAGGATGCTGCCTTATGCATATTTTAAGGAAGATATGATAGTTAACACCCGTGGAATAAAGAACGATAAGTCATTAGGTCAATTGACCCCTCAGCTGCCTGAATAAAAATGCCACTGCTGCTGCTGCTGCTGAGAAATTGGTTTTGGAGCAGGAATCAAAGTGGGGTACATCTATTCTGAGCAGAAAAATTAGCTTCCCTGCTTAAGACAAGTACGCCAATTTTTGGGAAGCAAGTGAACACAGTATGAGAGAAACTACAGGTATGTTAGCTAACATGTCATGATAACTAAAAAAAGTTCAAGTCCCAGAATAGAGATCAGTTGTAGTTTTAACATGTATTTAGTTGATCAGGGTCAAACCTGTTAGTTAACACATTTTCTATCATGCTTTGTAATGCAGGGACAGCCTTTGATTTGTTTGATGCATTTAGCAGGGCTGTGTTTAGCATTCAGATGCCATGGTGATAGTGGTTTTAGTAATGCTACTGATGCTATATCCAGGTAATGGGATGTGATTAGGTTTTATTTCAAGTTTTATTGTTAAAACAAACAGAAAAAGTTGTCAACTACCCAGAATCACAGCAGTCAAATAAACAGACACAAGTTTGGAATGTAGGGATTGCCCACACCATACTCACTGTAACTAAGAGAAAATAACTGCATTACTTCTATTCCTGTCAGGGCAGTTTTTGAACAGTATTTTGAATCATTGCATGAGATGGAAATATTTAGACTACTTAAAATTAACAAATAGGATAAATTTGCTATATGTAGATATTGTTAAATCCTTTCAATTTTCAACCTGTGGAACAGCAGTATTCTAGTTAAAACTTCATCTATTTATACTGTAATTTACACATTTCAACGTGGGATGACTCCTACTCATTGTGGAGAAAGGTGATTGTGAGTGTTAAAAAAAGAGACATGTCTCCTAATTAGAAATATTCAGTTATATTTCTTGCTGTGAATAGAACAACCTTTCTTGGAAAAAAATAGACCCATTATGCATATATCTGTGGTGAAACAGAATAATAGATGTTTAAGAACAAGGCTTTGGATTACTTCAATAAAATCTGCATTTAATCAAGATGTTTCAGCAGCTGAATTCATCGCAAAGAGACCACTATCTTAGCACATTATCTTTTCATATATCTTTTTCTTACAAAACTAATTTCTGATCATTTTGTCAGGAAATGCTTTTATTAAGCAATCTTTTCCTAAGCCCGGTCCATACATGCCAAAGCAGAGTAGAAGGGATAGTTTACATAAAAGCGTAACTGTGAAAGAATAGGTATTTTATGTATAATACACTGGCCTGGGAATTCTAGACAGGAATTCATAGAAAAGAATTATAATGATGTTTGCTGATAAATGCCTTTATTCTAATCAGGAAAATAAATAATAATATCAACAACAGCAGTAGCAGCAGCAATAAAAGTATTTGCTTCATCATTCTTGGTATTTTCAAATTAGTTTTCTTTCATTTAATGTATCATGTCCTATACAAGAAGCCTAATTTCAGACTGCTCAAAAATTGTTCTTCTAAATCTGTACATACATAGAAGTTGTCACAGTAGCAATCTGAAGCCAAGTAAAAAAAAATTAATAGTAATACCAATATATTGTCAAACTGTTTAATTGCAGCATAAATAAACCTTTTAATCTAGAAAAGATTTTGCAATCACCACTTCCACTAATTATTTTAAAAATAAAACAAAATGGTTAATTATTGTGTCTTATTGTAATGTATCAGTAGTAGCAGTGCATATTGTGCACATTATGCAACTCTCTGCTACCCACATCATCAAATCAAATAAAATGCATACAGTAAAAATTACTATAAAATGCAAAACAAAAATTATGAATTTGAATACCAATATTGAATACCAATATTTCCACAAACCATTTTTTCCCAAAGTGTCTGTTTCATGGGGAATTTAGAAAATATTTATGGTCATTGAGACAAAAACTACTTCCAAGTTTCTCATGAATGCCAAATTTTATATTTTGACCATTTCTATTACCAGGGCTACTACAGCACATTTACCCCAGGAGATTTCTTATTCATTTTTGAGCAATAATGCAGCTGTAGTACTGAAGCCAAGTTCTGTCAGCCTAATTTCTTAGATACGTTTCAAGAGCTGGTTGCACAGTTTGGGAGGTAGAACAGTAAAAGGGATATGAAGTTCACCTTTGTACCCCTTCCCAGCCTCCAATCCTGGATTGTCTATGGACAGAGCTAGTCTCAGGTGTAATTAGAGCAGGAAAAGACATCTTAAACTTACTTTGCAGTACCACTGCTACTCCAAACCTTAGACTTGTGAGATTGTTAAGCAAGCTGAATTCTGTCAGTTTTACCTTCAAACAGGCACCTGCGTTTTTCAACATGGGCTGGTAGTAGTATATTACTAGATTGGTGTGGAAATTCTTAGAATAGAAAAAAGATTATATATATATATATATATATTCTTTGAACCACCATGCCTGAGGTTAGCAGGGGTTACATATTATTTAGTTCCTTTTTCAACCCTTCTCTTGAAGTTGAGCCACTGTCCCTTGCATTTACCAGTCTTTGAATAACTGAATTTTCTGCCCCACTGGAAAGCAAAGGTCCAAGCTAGGACCCTAGGCCCTCTAGGGGTATCAGCCATCTCAGTGAGTTACATATATCATTCAGATTGTTCTCTTCTACCTGGCTCTACTCTTTTGGCTGCTCATGAGACTTCCAGATATGGGGACTGGATCATGCCTAACTTTTGGTGTAGTGCTTAGAGTGCTGTGCAGAGCAGCAGGAGAGTGATGCGTTCAAACTACCCGTTGATTAAGCAGGGGCTAGAACCTGGGTCTTCCATTTTCTGACTATTAGACTAAAATATGGAAGGGCATGGGGTTTTGCTCAGCTCATTTCAAGGTTTATGTTCCAGAGGTACATGGCCACAATGCAGGTTACCAAGCATATGTTTGATAGCTGTGTGGATGTACATGTGTCCACACTGGATGAAGAACATGTAAGTACAAAACATGGCACTTCCACTGCTGGACAAGTGCCATTTGTGCCTGTATAATGAAAATAAGGTTCTGCCCTAACTCTCTACTATACTAGTTTTCCCCCACTGTCTTCAGAAAGCAAACACTGGGTGCAGAAGAGACTCAGAATAGAAGTATGCTGTGCAGAGGCACCAAATCTTAGCAAAAGGAGAATGGCAATGATAGGGCAGAAAATTAGTAATGAAAGGCCACTCTACAGCATTTATTTGACTTCACTGTGATGGCACAAGCCTTGCTCCATCTCTTTTTCTTTGGAATGCAATCAAATGCTCCATTAGGTAGAGAAGGAAAGAATACAAATACAGTAAAGATGACAACATTGTTTTGATTACACACAGACAGTTTCACACCATGTACATGTTAGCTCCTGGTAGCACCAGTGCAAATTGACACATAGGCAAAGCCATATTAGTATCTGGTGAGATGGCCATGTGGAACGAAATTAGGGAGAGAAAACACTGACTATCACTTCATGTTGGTGAGCAATTTATGCAGGTGTTTTATGAATACATTGACAATCACATGAGCACAGAACTAAGCATAGCTTTGATATATTTACATTTGCTACATCTCAGTTTGCTACTGCTGTCTTAAATTTCCTTTCTAAAGGAACAGTGTAATAAGCCTATTCAACAGGGAGGCTGTATCCCTACTGTTTTGTAAATTAGGAGCTAAAGATTCAACCAGCCTCAAACTTTCTATATGCACATTTTGCAGGTAGAATCAATGAGTTTGTCAAACTTAAATGTACACACACACAGATAGGCCCAAAATAACTGATGGCAGATATCTATTTATGACTGATGGGCAAACAATCGTCTCACAGGTTAACCACATGCCATTCTGTTCTGAGCTTTGACCATTGTAATAAGAAAAAAACACAGAAATTATCAAATCATCAGCAGTGTGACAAATTCAATTTACCTTTCATTCTTCCATAAAATGTTTTGTGATATCTTCACTTATTCATCCACATTTTTGATGCTGGAAGAGTATGGGTGTTTCACTGTATGTGCTCTTTGGCTTTTGATAAAGAAAGTGAATTTTGTATTGCCCATTCATAACAATAACTTAAAAGAGAAATTATTTATATACTGGTACTACCACATTTGAGGCACAGCTTGGCAATCAGAAGTTCAAGATGAGTAGTTTTGTTTAAATTAAGTGAAAAGGATCTTCACCCAGAAAAGTTAAGGGTTTAGCAATAGAAAGGCCAGAGATACAGAGAAATCTGATCTTTAACTGTCCTTGTCTATTATCTGGGTATGGATTTAAAAGGCATGGATTTATCTCTTTGAAAATCTGACAGTTAAAAAGGACAATGTCAAGGCATTTGATATATTTGGACAGCTTCAACAGTATGCTCTTGCTGTTCTCTGTTGTTCCAGCAATGTAAAGCAGCTGTGAGTCTAGTTCAGCCAAATTTCTGGCTGTTTTGTATGCTAAAGCCATGAAAAGCAGGCAGAGCCCATGGTGAAAGTGGCCCATTTACTGTGGCAACTAGATATGAGGCCTGATTTTCAGAAGCACTGAGCACCCAGTAGGACATCAATGGAAACTGTTAAGTGCTCTACAGTATTGAAAATCATGACACATATGTATGTACCTAAATATGGGTTTAAAAGCCTTCCTTCAAAATTTCTAGATTAGAAATTACACAGATGCACACATGTATACATGTTAAATTGTCATGCCCTGTTGGAAATCAAAATGTAATTACATATCAAAACAATGATTTTTCTATTGTATACAGCACAGTTTTCACAGTCATTTTACTTGCTGATCTGGGCTCTGTGCTGCTGGCAGTGATTCCTTTTTGTTTTAGTAAAAAAAGCATGGAAGCATTTGCTTACAAAAAATGCACATGCAGACAAAGAAGTAGATGGACACCACAAACATAAAAGAAAGGCAGGTGAGGTATTGAGTGTCTGCCACATTTGAGAACCAAACTTTACGCAAGGGCTTCAGGAAAATATAATAATACACATAGTAGAGGCATGGACCACCTGATTTTTTAAAGAAATTAACTATTGTTAAACCCTTGGCTCTGTGCAATGGTGCCTTTTATTCACAGACAGGAAGTACAGTACCCTGTGGTATTAGCCTTTCATGCTAAAACGAGAAAATCATATCTGGCTTCTACTGATGCAGAATAGTCCTCACAACCAAAACAGCTGATATGCTTGTTGCAATGCAATCTTCTTGCACTGTTGACCTTTCCCTTCTGTATGTCTAATGAACCAGATCCTTTGCTATTTTAAGCTGGCATAGAACACCTGGCTTTAATTAAGTTAAACTGCTTTATGGCAGATAAAGACCTCATAGTACATGCTAATCTTTTAACTTGATTTTTCAGAAAAGGTAGGCCGAAAACAAATCCTAGGTCCAATCACCTTTCAAGAACATCTAGAGAACAAGTGATTAAACCCAGATCTAAAGCTGAATTTTGCAGCTGGCCTTTATTTTTGTTATAGGCTCCAATGAAATTTCAGATCCATGCACCAGGAGCTTCTGGGAGATTCAAGTATGAGGTAGAATGTTATGGGTCATACCCACCTCTGATTTCCACTGAAACCTCAGCATGTCAGTTATGAGGAATGCAAACCATTTTATTCTGGGACAAAGTACAGTTATTCAGACATCTATGTCCAGTGTCCCAGGATAAATCCTAAAGCGATTCATGGGATTAGAAGTACTAACAGTTTATCCTGGGACATGGCAAAGTACATCTGAAGGACTGTCCCACAATTATATAACTGAATTAATGGCAGAAAATCCACAGTTTATTCACCTGCTCAGTAAATCCTGATTAGAAGAGCGATGTGTATACACACTAATTGTTGGACATTTCTATTCTGGGACAAGCACAGATACAATGGGCACCTATACACCTATATCTAGGAAGCTCCAATGCACTGTAATTACAGTTCAGATTAATTGAGTCTGCTGGAGCATGGTAATTACTGCATTCCAGCAGACTCCAGTGTCATGTTTATCAGTGTCCCTGCATTGAAAAATGGCAGCAGAGTTTTCACTAAAGCTTGTTCAATGAGTTTTAGTTAAACCATCCCCACCCCATTTTTCAGTGTAGGGATGCTGATACATGTGATGTGCTGTGCACTTTAATTAGAGTGGCTCTTGGAGCACTCCTCCCCCCCACACACACGTGCACAAACTCCCAGAGTGCGTGTATAAATGCCCAACCTGTTCAGGGACACATGCAACTCAGCTGGGCTGAGTTCTTTTCCCAGCGCAATGGTTGAACTCAGCCTAGCTGGGCTGAGCTCCCAACCCCAGCCCTATGATCAGGGCTGGGGAAATGAACTCATCCCACCTGGGCTGAGTTTGTTTCCCCAACATGACCATCATACTGGGGATGGGAACTAAGCAACTGGGTTCAGTTCCTTTCCCCAGCCTGATTGCTGTGCTTGGGAGGGGAATTGAGCCCAAGCTCAGTTCCCTTCCCCTGTGCTGTGATTCTCCCCGGTTTCCCACCACTTCGCTGCTGGCTCTAAAGCTCAAAATGTTTCAAAACTTTCAAAACATTTCAACTAGCCTCCTTTTGTTTTGAGGCTGTTTTGAAGCACCGTATTAGATTCAATTTTGCTGTTTTGAGCTCAAAATGAGTTGAAACAGTGTCGAATTGAAACAGCCAGTGAAATTTTGCACAGCCCTACTTAGCATTATCAATATGTACCTAAATTGGGAAAGGAAATATGATCAATAGAGCACAAAAACCTGTAACTTGGATTAAGTGAATAATTTTTTGACAAATGCCTTGTGTAATTCATTGTAATTTTCTTGAAATTGTTATCCAAAATTATTAATAGACTTCTTGAACCCCTTTTTCTGAGGTTTCAGATATATAGCCTGTGAGCTGGATCTGGCTCATGGAACTGTCACTCCACCTGTGAGACTCCCAAAGGGGCTAGAAATTTGGGGGGATGGGGTCTACCACTACATTTCCAGCTGTAAACCTCCACCTGGCATACATGTTGGTTGGGAGATGGGGATGGAAGTGATGGCTACATTACATCCTGTGCCACTACTTGTCCTGCTACCACTGTATCAGGTTCTGGATCCAGGCTGCCAGACTCTTTGCAGCCCAGATCTGGCCCAGGGGTGCAGGAGAGTTTGACATCTCTGATCTATGTTGCTTGAATATGAAAAATTCAAGTAGTTTCTCAAGTCCCATGTTATTGTATGGCTCCTTGCTTGTCTAAGTATACCTTTTTCAATCAGGTTCAAATAATTTATAAACAGTTTTACTTTCTATGAATAGTCTAACATGGCAACTTAAAATTCAGTTCCTGTAACATTTTTTGTACTACTAAAACTTGATCATCCAAATGTTTGCAGATAACAAGAACAAAAGGGAAACGAATATGGAAGAAATGAAGGCATGACAACATTTAACTGAATGTTCACTGAAAACTTTTGCTGCATCAGCACAGCTCTTTTAGTAACTGCCTTCTCATTTAATCAGATACAACAGAGATAGTAATTATGGGCATTATATTCTCAGAGAGTCAATCTGAACATACACGAAGTCCAGAACCAGTTATTTAGGTCTGGTCCAATGTTCTCTGGAGTCAATGCAAATTATTGCTTTGCAATTGGCATTGGATAAGGCTGTATATTGTTATGTTCACAGCCCAAATTCTTTCCATTTATGCTCAGAAACAGCAATAAGTATTTTATGCTAGATGTTTCTTGGAATTATAAGAACAATTTAGCACATACTACACAATTTTAGTCACCAGATTCTTCTTTATTTCAAGCAAGTTGATGACCTCAGAGTCCATTTCATTCAAAGTAAAAATATTCCCTTTATTTTATGGCTATATAACAATTTTATTTCACTCTACCCTTTTTAGCATTCTGTTTCTACTCAATGAACTGGTGGAAATTATCATCAAAGGTGAGAAAGTAACCTATACTTCAATTTTGAAAAGGCTATTAAAAGAACTTGGCATCCTGGGGTGACAGGGTTGTTGCACAGAGGTGAATTTCATAGTTTCATAGTTTGTAGGGTCAGAAGGGACCTGAGCAGATCATCAAGTCTGACCCCCTGCCATGGCAGGAAAGAGTACTGGGGTCAAACAACCCCAGCAAGGTGATTGTCTAGCCTCCTTTTAAAGACCCCCAGGGTAGGAGCCAGCACCACTTCTCTTGGAAGTTGGTTCCAGATCCTAGCCACCCTGACAGTGAAGTAGCACCTCCTGATGTCTAATCTGAATCTACTCTCTGCCAGCTTGTGACCGTTATTCCTGGTCACTCCAGAGACTCCCCCAGTGCCTGCTGGTCCCCTCTGACTAGTTTGTAACAGGCCACTAGGTCCCCCTTCAGACTTCTCTTGTGGAGACTGAACAGGTTCAGGTCTCTGAGCCAATCCTCATAGGGCCTATCCTGCTGCCCCCTGATCATGTGGGTGGTCCTCCTCTGGACCCTCTCCATCTTGTCCACATCCCTCTTGAAGTGCAGCACCCAGAACTGGACGCAGTACTGCAGCTGTGGCCTGACCAGTGCCGCATAGAGGGGGAGTATCATCTCCTTGGAGCTGCTTGAGATGCATCTGTGGATGCATGACAAGGTGCGGTTGGCCTTCCTGACTGCATCCCCACACTGCCGGCCCATGTTCATCTTGATGACTCCAAGATCCTCTTCTGCCTCTGCAGTGATGAGAAGGGAGTTCCCCAGCCTGTAGGTCTGCTGCTGGTTCTTCCTCCCCAGGTGCATCACCTTGCATTTGTCAGTGTTGAATCCCATCCTATTCTCATCTGCCCACCCCTGTAATCTGTCTAGGTCCGATTGCAGCCTATTCCTCCCTTCTAGTGTTCCCACGTCCCCCCACATCTTAATGTCATGAGCAAATTTGAACAGGGTGCTCTTTACCCCCTCGTCCAAGTCACTGATGAAGATGTTGAACAGTGCAGACCCAAGGACCAAGCCCTGGGGAACCCCACTGCCCACATCCCTCCAGACTGAAAATGACCCATCCACCACCACTCTCTGGGTGCGGCCCTCCAGCCAGTTGGTGATCCATTTGACTGTGTAGGTGTCAACACCACAGTCCCCCAGTTTTTTAATGAGAATTGGGTGAGAGACAGTGTCGAAGGCCTTCCGAAAGTCCAGAAAGACTACATCCACTGTTACCCCTGCATCTAAGGATTTGGTGACCTGGTCATAGAAGGCCACCAGGGTGGTCTGACAGGACCTGCCTCTAATGAACCCGTGTTGGTTGCCCCTAAGCATAACCTCCCCCGCTGGCCCCTTGTGGACATGTGCCAAGATAATTCTCTCAAACAGCTTACCTAGGATCAAGGTAAGACTAACTGACCTATTGTTTCCTGGGTCCTCCTTCCTCCCTTTTTTGAAGATGGGAACCACGCTGGCCCTCTTCCAGTCCTCTGGCACCACACCAGAGCACCATGAGTGCTGGTAAAGCTGTGCCGGATTCCCACAATGACCTTAGCTAATTCCCTTAGCATTCTGGGGTGGAGATCGGCCAGACCGGCTGGTTTAAATACATCCAGTCTGTCCAGAAGTTCCATGATGAGATCCTCTCTGACCCTTGGCCTAGGTGCGCCTCCTCAGGGGCCTGAAGGGGGTCTGGTGGGGGAGCTATGGTCCCTGCTCAGGAAAATGGAGACAAAGAAGTCGTTAACCAGGTTAGCTTTGTCATCTGGTATGACGACCACATTTCCTAGCGTGTTTTGCAGGGTCCCCACATTACCTGGTACCTTTTTGCCCTTCATGTATTTAAAAAAGGACTTCTTGTTGTCCTAGATCCGGGTAACTAGTCCCAGTTCCATCTCCGCCTTGGCCTTCCTGACTGCCCCCCTGCATCCCCAAGCAACCACAGTATAGTTCTCCCTGGTGATGGCCACTCCCTTCCATTGGGTGTACACCTCCCTTTTAGCTAGGAGACATACCTGGATGCTTTTGGTGAGCCATGGGGGCTTTTGTGTCCTCCTGCTCCCTTTGATCCATGTTGGGATTACCTGCCTTTGGGCTTGTAGGATTGTCTCCTTAAGGAGCAACCACTCTTCTTGGACACCTGACTCCTCTCCCCTCCGGGACCTCAGTGCCTCCCCGACTATTCTCCTTAGCTCATTGAAGTCTGCCCTCTTGAAATCTAGGGCTGTTGCCTTGCTGTAGGCCTTTGCTATCTTGTGCTGGATGGTGAATTCCAGCAGGTGATGATCACTGTTGCCCAGGTGGTCAAACATCCTCAGCCCCCTCACCAGGTCATCACCCATGGCCAGCACCTGGTCCAACAAGGCATCTCCCCTGGTGGGGCTGTGCACATCCTGGGTTAGACGGAGGTCCTGCATTTGCACTAGGATCCTACTTGAGCGGTCAGACCTGGCTGACTGCTTTTCCCAGCAGATGTCTGGAAATTTCAGGTCACCCATGATGACCATGTCCTTTGACCTAACTACCTCCATAAGCTCTTCCCCTTGGTTGGGTGGTCTGTAGTATACCCCTACCATTAAGTCTCTTTCCCCTCAACTGCCTTATATTCTAACCCAGAGCACTTCAGTGTGCCCCTCCTCTGACCCTGTGCTACTTGATGAAGATGTGTATTCCTCCTTAATGTAGAGTGCCAACCCCCACCTTTCCTCCCTGTCCTGTCCCTCCTATACAGCCTATAGCCCTTGATATTCACCGCCCAGTTGTGCTTTGGGTCCCACCACGTTTCTGTGACCCCACTATGTCTGGTTTGGTATCAGCAAGCAGTAGTGTAAGTTCCTCCTGCTTGTTTCCCATACTACAAGCATTTGTGTAGAGGCATTTGAAGCATTAATTTATTTTGTGTTGGTCCACAGTAAACTGAAATGTGGGACAGACAAAAGTCTTTCAAATTGTCCATTTTCATAAGGTTTGAAGAGTTTTCCAGGCTGAAAGCAGGTCCCTCAGCTATGGGACCTACCTGTGTCCCTCAGCTGTGTGTTTCCCTCAAATCACTGTAGAAAGAAAGATAAGTTGAATTATTTGCCACTGTGTTTATGGAGAGCTTCAGGACTTATATTTGATAGCTGGCCTGAGTCATCCTTAGGAAGGGCAACATGAACACTAGAAAGATTTGTGTTGGAATAACACTTGGCAATATTAAGGAGTTTATTACTAGAAATTACAGAGACTATGGCAGCAGACGAGGGTGGGGAGACATACAACGTCTTGGAGAACCCTGAAGGAACAACATGACTTTAGCATATGAAGTTCAGGTGAAATTTTCATTGGAATTTTCCTTAAACAGAAAGTCAGAAAAAGTTCTGAAAATACTGAAACAGTCCACTCTTACCTTTTCTAGATTGAAATGCTTATATTTTTCATTATGAAATGGCATGTTTTTTCAAGTGTTTTAAATGGTATATAACACAGAATGAAGAGTCAAAATCAAAATCAATTTTATTAAATAAATGGAAACTTTTTTTCCCCTGAATTGTTTTTTATGGTGGCTTTTGAAACGTGATGATTTTGCTGTGGCTCAGAAATAACTCAAATTTTAATATTTCAAACTGCTTCATGGAATGTAGAATTTACCCCTGGCAGGGCAGGTTATCACTGGGTTCATCTACATGTATGCTTTACTGTGGTGATGACTAATCAGTAAAGCATAACTGTCTACACATGTGCTGGTATTAGGGCATGGTAAATTAATTAACTCTGCTGCAGGATAGTACTGTCAGAGATAGTACTATCCAATGGCAGAGTAATTATGTGCACTGAAACACATGTAGACAGTGACAGGGGCTGGCTGGGGCACTAGGGTGCTAAAGTGTGGGGTCTGCTTGCTGCCTAGCTCCGCTCTTTAGCACCCTGGTGCCCCAGCCAGTCCCTCTGACAACCAACACCTGCATCTGGAGCTGAGGCTGACCCCCCTGAACCCCTGCCAGCCTGGGCTGCTCTGCCCTGGCTCAAACTGCTGTAGTCTTGGGCGCACATGCAGATACTGCGTTTGGGAGCAGATGACTCTGGCACATTAATAGATGTACCCACTAGAAAGACAAAACATGCTAGAAAGAAGGGATGAGAACTTCTCAGATCTGGTAGCATGGACACATTCACAGCATGCAGAGACCTTGTTTGGAGGGATGGGAAGACGGATTGTCCTCATCCACACATTCCCCAGAGATGGCATTTTACTATGTTGTCTGTTCTATTCTATTGACTCATTATGCAAGCATTCACCATTTGGAGTGCGTTTGTCCAGAAGTAGAAATCAGAACCTCCACAATGTCTTGAGGAAGACTTGGAATAATATTCATGTTTAATTTTAACTGTTGGGAAAAACTGAGCCATCAGCTATATACTTGCCACTTGCCTGGGCTTTGCATCTATAAAGAACCTCTCAAAGGAAAAACATAGTTTAATATATACCATTTCCTTGAACTAAGAAATCATAAAATGGAATGGGTAGCAAATATCTTGTTACTTCCTAATTTTTAGGTGGAGAAATGAAGAGGCTGATCATAAACTTAGCTGGTTTTTTTTTTTTATTAAACTTCTCTTTCAAGAAGCTTTAAATTAATAGTTTATCAGCAGCTATTTCCAAAGTGGTTCCCTTAAAAAAACCATTCCTGAGATATGACACTAATATTATATCAGCTTTCTGTTAGAGTTATGAATTCTATTAGAACCTTTGCTTTTAAATTAAAGCCATATCAGAGGAAGAGGCACAGAAGGCAAAGTTGCTGCTGTTTCATGTGCTGTCAGTCCCCCTACAGTGTATTCTCTAGGGGACTCTTTCACAAAGTTCTTAACCTTAAAACAGACTTTCCAAAGACTTTCATCTGCAGCAGAATGGGGCATCATGAAACTTATGTACATCCTCAGGAGACATGGCAGAGGTTGCTGGGCTTTATTGACCTGAAGTGTAATAATGTCCCGCAAGACTAACCTTTAAAGCTTTCAGTTCTGAGCAAGTAAGACTAGCTAGATTGTCTCTCTGACTCTGGGAATATTATAACTTTTTGTAAGCTTTAAATATAAAAGGAATAATGAAAAAGGGCAAGAGGATATTGCCTCCTCCTTTGTCACAGGCTTGCAAGGTACTCTTGGACTTGACTTACGCAGACCACTTCTCTCTGTTAAGTAGGTTGTTAAACTCATATTGTCAATGTATCATCAGGGGAGGGTGCAGTCCAGCTGTGTGATGCCTTAATCCTGCAACATTAAAAATCAGGATTACAAATATTTGCCAAGTCCTTAGATGGTGTAAACTGACCTAGTTACATTGGCTTTAATAGAGATATGGTGATTTATACTAGCTGAGAATCTGGCCTTTAGTTTATATTACAGAAGCAATTTGCCATATCATCAAGGGGATTAGTTTTTTTTAAATAAAGGTGTCAGAATTTTCCCATTTAAAAGCAGAGGCGGTTTGCCTGAAGTGTAGTAGGCTACAGCTATTATAATCAAAAGGTATGGGTTAAACAGAACAAGAATTTCCAATATTCCATAAGAATAATTTGCACCTCATTAAAAAACCCACAAAACAGACTCCCTGTGGGCTGCATTTTTAAATGGGACTCAATTTTAGGTAGTATTTTCAAGTGTGGGGCATGGCCAGTGAAACTTTCTGTTTTGAATCCCCCAGCTATCTGGTTTAAGAAAACTAGAGGAGGATAAATGAGACAATGGCAGGATGGATTTAGTACCCCTTTGTTTTCCTTGATATGACCTTAGTGAGATTTATTTATTTATGAAATGACAAATAGAAAATCCTCCTATACTCTGGTGCCTTTACATAATATTAACATTTACAACAACATACAATAAAACTGCTCCTCGCATCAATAGTCAACTGCCCTACAACTTAAACACCAATAACAACCATAAAAGCAAAGTCATGTTGTTAGATTTATAAAAGTAGTCACTTATCTATATGCACCAGGTGCCCTTGACATGTCTTAAAACCACATCCAAAGTGCAGCAATTTAAGAGAAATCATCTCCCGCCTTCCTTTGTCTAAGTATCTTAAGGAAAGAAAAAAGCATTGGCATGTGTCCAAAGATCATTATATTCTGGCTATTTAGGACTACAGTGAAATAATAAAAATAATTATATTAACACAACTTCTAATAAACATCTAAACAGCTCTCAGCATATCTCTTTCCCAAATTCTGGACAGGAAACAATGGGCTTTGTTATGTGTACAAAAGTTAATCCAGGCTGCAGAACCAAGGGAGAAACAAATTCTAGACTCAAACACCCTCTAACAGCTCTTTCTTGTTTATAACGAGAAGGCACACAACTTGAGCATATGTACAATTTTATATCCTTAACTATGTGCCAAGACCTGGTCATTTCAATCAAGTTTTTAGTGAAAAGGAATCTTCATCTGAAAGTTTCCACCATGACTGGCATGCTTGGCATCAGCCTTCGTGGAGGGCCTCATGACTGAGAAGACTTGAAAAATGAATTCATATTCCACCCCTTCATGATCCCCCTACAAAACCAGCTGCAGCAACACTATTTATGTGAGAATTCCCAGCTATACGAACCAGGTGTAACATTGTCTTTTGCTCCATCCTTTTGAAGCATGCTAAGGAGGCATGGAGATAATCCAGGCAGGCAAAAAAAGAGGATGTGTCCAGGGTAACTAAAGTCAGTTAGGGGGATATCCAATGATGGATTTTTGATACATAGGAGAAATGCATGTATGAGGAGATGAGTGATTGGCATTGGTGAAGGAGAGAAATTGTGGCCTCAGTGAAGGTATTTCAAGCTATTTCTCATGATAGAAATCTGTCTACATAGAACATTTTGTATCTCACACCACATGGCAACAGAGCACCTGGGAGCATAAGTGCTAAACATGTGCTTGGCGGATACAGTCAGGAAAAAATGGTCTTCTTACAACTGCCTTGGATCAGCCTTGGGTTAAAATGTACAGGTATGAATGGTGTCAATGGGGGGTAGCTTGTAGGGAACTGGTCAATTCTGCACTAATCCTGACCTTTCTGTAACTGTTCTGTTTATAGATGCATCCTCTAAATCTGCAGAGTTACACAGTTTTCTGAAAGGGGCTAGCAAGGGGTCAGGTTGAAGGTGTTTTTTCTGACTACGGGGAGGAGTCTGGTGAATATCAGTTGAATGGCTCCTTGATAATGTGGTACTTGAACATTAGTATGAAAAAAAGCAACAATTGTATATGTGGTGGGCTTGTCAGGCTTAGCCCACCTCTTCAGGCTTAGCAGACTGCGAACATGATCATTGAGGCAAACCCCACCAATCACAGTCAGGCAGGGAAGGAGCCAGGAAGACAGTCCACTCCCCCTCTACTCCAGAGCGGGCAGGGGAAGGAGTGGACTTAATTGGGAACTGCAGCTGCAGCCCTGCTAATTGGTTCATTTTCAATCTGGGAACAGAGCCCCAGAAAGGGTTATAAGCAGATGTGTGCTGAACATGCAGTACAGTCGGCAAGGTGCAAAAAAATAGGATGAGGTCCCGGGGCTAGGAAGAGCTGGGAGAGCTGCCTAGTGGGTGTATCCAGCTGTCCAAAAGAGCCCAAAAGATTTCACTGCTGCACAGAAGTGGTAGGTGGTGTAGGCATTGCTGCACGGAGGGTCTGTGAAGGACCAGGACCATGGGAGCCGCAGTGAGGTGGCTTGGGTCTCCAGCGCCTGGCACAAGTCTGGGCTGCAGTACAGGCATTTCTTCATAGAAGGTCTGTGAGGGACTGGGACCTTGGGACCTGCAGTGAGGCAGCTCAGGTCTCCAACCATAGTGTGAGGCTGGGCATGCGAGTTAGTGCTAACATGGGGTGAGTCACTGCAGGGCGTAGGGCCTTAGAGATGGAAGGGCTAGGTGATTTGGGACTCATTCCCTGCAGTGGTTCCTGAGCATGGGGAGCAGCATCCAGAGCAGCACAGCCCTAGCTATGCACAAGGTAGCCTAGGCCTGCAACTCCCCTGGAGAAGGATTGAGTCACTGGGACATGTGAGCAAGTCACGCTGGCCCCTTGAGGCCTGGAACTGAGCTTTCCATTAGAGAAACATTAGTCAGGCCAGGAAGCTTGGGAACACTGCTCCACCTGGCTCCTTGGGACATGAGTTAGTGGGGCAACGGATCTCCCACCAGGGAGTGACACTTGGGGAAAGGTAGCCTCCATAAAAAGGCAGTAAGGAAAGACCCCCCTAGAGGAGGGGAACCATTAGAGAACTCTTGCATCTCATATTTTGGAGTGTTTATTGATTGTTTGATACACACTGTACATTTTCAGAGCATTTATTAACTGTTAACTGTAAGCCTTGTATTTTATGACTGCCTGTCGCAGTGCACTCAGGTGCCCCGTGCCTGAGAGCAGACACTGCTCTGGGGAGACCCCTAGTGGCAGAAAGGGGGAGGCTCAGCTGCCAGTCACCAGGGCTACACAGGTGCTGGTTGCCAGAGCAACTGGTAAAACCAGCTGACCAGGAAGGGGCAGGGCTTATTTCTTCTTAAGCCCAGGTAGAAGGCCAGGAGGGCAGTCCCTCTCCAGCAGCCATGGGAGTAGGGACTCAGCTCGGACAGACAGAGAGGAGGACTCTGGCATTGAGAGCATCCCCTGGTCATTGCTGAGGGTGGGGAGCCCTCCTTCCCCCCGCTCCCTCACTCTTTAGTAGGGAGTAGGTTCTTGTTTGACTGGATGGTTTAGTTTTTATGTTGTAGCCCAGGGGCTTTATGTTTTATGTTTACTGTTTTGACTGGAGGACCGGGCAAGGCTATTAGGGGTGGAGGAGGCCTCATAGGAGCTCCACAGTAGTGTGGGGTCTCCTGGTGCCAGAGAGGGTGCAACTTTGTTTGGGGGCATATTGGCCCCAGCTCCGGAGCTAGGGAGGGCAGCGAGAAGCCCTGGATCTAGGGGGCGGCAAGAAGCCCTGGAGCTAGGGGGCTGTGAGGAGTCCCCGAGAGAGAGAAGGGGGCAGCGAGGAGTCCCAGAGAGAGAGAAGGGGGCAGCGAGGGGCCCCAAGAGAGAAGGGGGCAGCGAGGAGCCCCAGGAGAGAGGGTGGCAAGGAGCCCCAGAGCGAGAGAAAGAGGGGGCAGTGAGGAGCCTGGGAGTAAGAAGGAGGGCCAGAACATAACAAGGCCCAGGTCAAACCACGTCAACTCCATCTGCGAAGCTTGGGCTGCGGTGTAGGGGAAGAAAAGGAGCCGCAGGTAGCCCCTGTCACAGGGGCGCAGAAAAATGGGCAGCCTCCCACTGATTACAACCATCTTCTAATCAATTAAGATCAAGGCATGGCGGGCGAGAAAGCAGGTGGTTGGCCCATTACAGGAGGGCGAAGCCACTCCCAGAAAGGCTCCGATATTGATACTCCTGTCACCATTTATCGTTGTACTTATCTGTTCATACCATTTGGGACCATTATGCTTACCTGTTTGTATTTAGATGTGTATATAGTTTTATGTATGTGTAACCTGTAAATACTTTACCCTTTAGTTTTATATACATATAGTAAAAGCTCTGTTATCCGGCATCCCCTGGGAATGGGGGATGCCAGTTAATCAAATATTCTGGTTAATCAAATGTATACCGTCTGGTGCACTCCCTGTTGTCAGTGTGCTGGGGGACAGGGAGGGAGGCCCCGTGCAGGCTGCTTTGCCCTGGGCTGTGGGCTGAAAAAGTGGCGAAGAAAAATTCAGCTCACAGCAGCAAAACGGGAAGTCCCCCTGAAAGTAGTACTGCCAGTTTTGCTTTTCCACATCCCTTGGATCCCAGTTAATAGAATTTTCTGGCTAATAAAGTGCTGGTTAACACAGCTTTTGCTGTATATATTTATATACATATATACCTTTTATATACTTATATTAAATTTGTACCTGTTTAAGATATCACTTTCTGTTTCTCCTCTATTGAGACATGATAGGTGGGAGGGAACTGTGAGTAGAATTGCAGCTTCCACCCTTAGCATGTGTGCCCTGCTGGTTTTCTCCTTCTATTGGTGAGGGGGGGAAGCTCACTTTGGGGACACCCAGGTTACACATATGCATGTATTGCTTGAGTCAGCTGTATTTATTTCCCCACTTTTCAAATATTTAGTGCCTTATCTAAACATATATTAATTTAAGTAGACAGAGTTAAGGATTATTTTATGGTTGTTAGATTGGTTTTTTATTTATATTACCACAATATTTCTTCCTTGCATGCTATTTTGATTCTATATGTTCCAGACTTACCAAAATGCCTCTTTTCTCAAAGCAAAAACACTTACTGCTGATATTTCCTTCTCTGGGTTGAGTAACTAGATTTTTTGTGGGAAGGAAACATTCTAATCCACAAATCTGTAGCAAAAGTTCTCAGCCTTTTCTCCCTCAGTTACCTCGTATCTAGCAGTATGAAAAGGGTAATGAGATTCTTTCCTCTAACATATGGTCATATCCCTCATATAGAGGGAAGTCCTGGATTTAGTCAATGGCAATCTTAAATTTTGAAATCGAGAACAAAAAACAGAAGAAAACACAGAGACATTAAAACCAACCAGTGCACTGGAAGTATTTGAACTGGAAATACTTTGTCTCCATGTACATAAAAGAGGTAATTTATAGCCACACTACTAGATTACTTATGTAAATAAAAGAAAATGGTTGTAATTGCAAGTTATGTCAGTTTTAATGCTGACAATTCATGACAACTTAAAATATTTCTCTTGTAAGACCTTTAACACTGCAAGAAAGAAAGTAGCCATTTCCTTATCAAACTACAACATTCAAACTGAATACTCCAATCAGACTAAAATCTTCCCATGCTTTTTGTAAGTATCTGAGGATCTATTAATTGCTAGGGGTGAAATTACATTAGTCAAAATTAAGCACAGCCCACCATCCTCTTGTAAACATTTCCATTGTGTTTGTACAAACTCCAGGTTAATTTACAATAAACTCATCAACTGTCATGCTGTGCATAACATTTTCAATAGGAACAAACATTTTCAATAGGAACAAAGAAGAGTATATCAAGACAGAAACTGAGAAATACTTCTGGTATTTTCTGGATCAGGAAGAAGGAGTCTGAACCCTCAGGTCCTTGGGAACCTTTCAGTTATGTCTTCTGAAGTGCTTAATCAGCATTTTTGATGCTAAGAACATGAAACATACCCTGGAAACCACATGGGAGCCAATGAGAAATTGTCAAGATTTATGTATGGGGTACTTGGGGATTAGGGTCACAGGCCACTTGGTTTAGAAGATTAGAAACACACAGGAGAATATATTATGATATATATATACTTAAGATAAACATAACAGGTGGATAAGCATTAAGGTACATACACTTTGAATACCCATAACACATAGTGAACATTCACCCAGTTGTAAAAATCCTTCAGCAGCAGATAAAATAACAAGTAGGGACACTAACAGTGTGATATTCACACCGAGGGATCCTCGGGCTCTCTCTGAAGTCCAGGAGGCTCTCAAACCAGCCTCCAATCCCCCTACTCCCCCCAGCTCTGAACACCCAGTCAGTAGGGCTGTGCAAAGCTTTGGATTGAGGTTCAGATTTGGAGATGATTCGGATGATTTGGAGGCTGAATCTATGAATCCAAATCAAATCACTAGAAGCTTTAAGCTTTCCAAATTGATTCAGAGCTTCTGAATAGATCCAGAAAAGATTCGGAAAAGATTTGGTGATTCAGCCATGGGGTATAATGGGGAATCAATGAAATATTTATAACTTTGTTTTTTGGCTGATTTGGATAAAACATTCAGGAATGGTATCTGCTGCTGAGGGCATGAAGCCTGCCAAGTTTCAAGGTGATAGGCACAGGGGTTTCTGAAAAACTGTACCTCAAAGTCCTGAAAGAAAAACTTATGTCATGTGTGCGTGTTAGGCCACAGTGGGGTGAAAACTTCAGCGATGGTACCTCTTGCTGAGGCCACAAAGCCTGCCAGGTTTCAAGGAGACAGGGGTTTATGGGGTTTATGGGAAACTGTATCTCAGACTGCTGACAAGCAAAACTCACGATGTAGGTGACATCATGTGTGTTAAGGCACAGCGGGGATGAAAACTGCTTCAGCCACAATGCCTGCCAGCTGTAAAGGAGATAGGTGCAGGGGGTGTCTGGGATCTGGGGCCCTGCATCTCTGGCCACAGGCAGGCAAAACTTGTGACATGGGTGCTTGTGGGACTGTGTGTGTGTTCCGGTGTGCCCTTCCTGGTGCTGGGGCCTCTTCACAACATGGCAGTGTGCCCCCATGAGGCCTCCTCCTCCCCTACAGCCTTGGCCTTGTCCACCACTATAAATGACAGCAGATCAAAATAACTTAGCTGGCTCAATACCAATAGCATCAGCAGCATCAAAGGGGTGGGAAAGGGGGATGTAGCAGCGCAGGTCAAAGTGAAGAGGTATCTGGGGAGTCGGAAGTCTGGCAAGTTGCAGTGTGCCAGAACTCCACTGTCTAATCTATACTGAATCCATGAGCTTTTGTACCTAGGAGACTGATGAAGTGCAGTTCACAGGCCTGGCTGTGAAAAGTGGTTTGTAATTTGTTCCTTCTCAGGATCAGGCCTGAGAGGCTGAAGGCAGAGTATTTTTTTGGTGAGGAATGTGCTCCCACAGGTAGTTGGATATTGTTGTCTTTGACAGATCTGACTGCCCGGGTACCTCTGCACTTTTACCCGTGCTGCTACATTCCCCCACCCCTGACAGGCTTGCCCCTCACCCCATGATGCCTCCATTTGTGTTTTCAATGACTGGCTTTCTTGCCAGTACTGCATGCCAGAGCAGCCTCTGGCCTCTTTACTATTCCTTCCATCTAGGACCAGGAGACACACCAACTGCACATACTTCCTTAGCCTGACAAAGGATTTTTCAACCTGAAAGCTTCCTAAGATATATTTTTCTATTTCAGTTTTTTTTCATAATAAACATATACACACAAGATAAGCCATCACAGCTTGACAGCTGGCAGTCTTTGTGGCCACAACAGGCCCTAGCAGGCCTGCAGTTTTCACCCGCCTGTGTCTTACTATACACAGAGTGTCACCTATGTCATGAGTTTTGCAGTTTCCAAGAAACCCCTGCACCTATCTCCTTGAAACTCAGAAGGCTGTGTGGTCTCAGCAAGAGCTACCATCCCTGCAAGTTTCATCTGAATCAGCCAAAAAACAACCAGGTTCTAGATATGGAATTGATTCCCCATTATGCCCTATGGCAGAATCTTCGAATCGCTCTGAATTGGCTCCGAATCTTTTCTGAATTGATTTGGCCAAATCGAATTGGAAAAGCAATTCGGATCTCAGAACTGAATTGGCTGAATGTGAACTGGCTGAATCCGAATTAAATAGTTGCCAATTCGCACAGGCCTACGAGTTACCATGCACCTGGCTCGATGTCTGAGCTCCATGACTTGCTGGATTAGCTGTGCTGCACACATGGGCTTCCCGCTCAAGCCCCCTGCTCTGGCTCACTGCGTCAGCCCCATTGCAGGTCCTGGATTTCTCCTGTGTGTCTTGCCTGCTGCAGCCTGTCAGGAGTAGTCCCACTGGAGCTCCTGTCTCTGCTGCTCATTTCACCAGCTGCAGCCGTATAGGATCAGGTCCCCTAAGTCTCTGCTGTAAGACTCACTGACTGTAGCCCATCACTCCTGCTCACTCTGTCTCTCTCCTGACCATTGTTTCACACGCACAAGCCCCAGCTTCCCCTGGCTTCCTTCTCCTTTCCCCAGCAACCTGCTGGGAACTGGAGTCTGGCTGGCGTTATAGTCCATTACAAACATAGCTTACACATTCCCCATGGTTTCTAGCAGAAAGAATTGTCCATAGTGAGCTTGGCACTGAGGTCTCTTGTATATAAGTAAGCAGCTGATGTCTGTTGATACTTCAGTTTCATTTTAAACTTTAGATTGATCCTAGAACTTCATCCAGCCACAATCCAAACTCAATATTTTATACATTTTATACAGAGAGCTAGATGAGGCTTCCACTGAAACCATTCCTTTCTAATGACTATAGAGGGTTACTAGTAAAGGACAGAAACACTCCTGTCTCTACATTTTCCCTCAGGGATAAGCACACTGTCTTAACAGCATTTCCAGAACTGGGATAAGCATTTTAGAAGTGCCTAAGTAGGTTAGAATGCTAAAATTAATTTTCAAAACGGAGATGTGCGTATTTAGGAGCCCAAGGGTATGTCTTCACTGCAGCTTACCCATAGAAGATGGGAAAATAAGCCTGCACTATGTGGTATAGCTAGACTGTTCCCAGTACCCAGAAATAGCCAGGAATATCAATTTTTTATACAATGCTGCCAGGGTGCTATCCCCACCAACATCCAATTATTAGCTTTGTTGTATTGTCACAACTCACTGTGTCCTCTAGTTCCTTTTCCTTATTGCATAAAAATTACACATTTCCAATTATGGCACTGAAGAATTTGTACAGAAATGCTATTTAGACAGACAACTTTCAAAATTCCATTGCTCATAAGAAAAACTGAATGCAGTTGTGAATATGGCATATAACTGTTTATGCTCTTGGAACTAGCCCAAATGTTGGTCCCAATCCTGCTGTCTTTGAGGCAAACATCTGTAAGTAACTGTTAAAGACTCAAAAGGAAGCTTATTTTGAGAATTACTTGCATTTTTTTCTAGCTGCATGTGGTTCAGTGTAAAACTGGTGAGTGAGAAGCACACGTACTTGAATAGCATACTGTGGGTCACACCTTTTTTTCACTATCACATTGTGTGAAAATAGATAATGAGCACTTTCTGTAGCACTTGATTTTGTAAGTTAGACCTTTTCTCCATTGCAGATAGGGAAATAGCCTTCTAATGAACACTCCTTTTCAGCTGGCCCCAAAGAAGTTGGCATAGTGATGTCAGACCTGTAAGGCAGGGAACATTCAAAGAACTCTATGGAACCTAGTGCAAGAGCCATGGGAAACTATTGTACCTTGATGTCTCTAGCTACCATGCACTATTCCTATTACTGTATTTCATCTGGATATAGCTGCATTTTGATGCTGGACAAAGCAATGCCTAAACTGTGAACTGCAAGGTGGTAGCAGTTGTATGGAACCAACTTCTTCCACATGATTAGAAACACTGAGTCATGGAACTAATCTTTGATTCTTGTGCTGAGACTCCATTTGGAGAAAGTACAGAGAGAAATGTTACCCTTTCATGTCTTTCAAGAGGACAGGGCTAACTACAGATCTCATCACACATGGCATATTCAATCAGTTGGCAAAGTACTCTGGGATCTATTTGTTTGAAAAAAAAATACTGTACATTCAAAATCATTATCATATCTAAAATAGATAATTTGAATGAACAATGTCACAGCTGGTAAAGCAAAAAAACCTGCTGGCTTGCATCCATAGATGCTTCTCAAGCAAATCTCAGGATGTCATCCTCCTGCTGTAGTCGGTCTTGGTGAGGCCACAGCTGGAGTACTGCATCCAGTTCTGAGCTCCACAATTCAAGAAGGATGTCAAGAAGCTTGAGAGAGTCCCGAGGAGAGCCACACGCATGATCAGAGGGCAAGAAAACAGGTCTTAAGAGGAGAGGCTGAGAGCCATGGGACTCTTCAGCCTGGAAAAGTGCAGGCTCAGGGGGGACCTGGTGGTAGCCTATAAGTATATAAAGGGTGTACATCAGGATCTGGGGGAACACCTGTTCACCAGAGTGCCCCAAGGGATGACAAGGTCCAATGGTCACAAACTCCTCCAAGACCGTTTTAGGCTGGACATACAGAAAAACTTTTGTACTGTCCGAGCCCACAATACCTAGAATAGACTCCCTCCAGTGGTGGTGCAAGCACCTACTCTGGACTGTTTTAAGAAATGTCTGGATGCTTATCTTGCTGGGATCCTTTGACCCCAGCTAATTTCCTGCCCCTGGGGCAGGGGGCTGGACTCAATGATCTTCCAAGGTCCCTTCCTGCCCTAGTGTCTCTGAAATCTATAAAACCCTGTTGCCATAGGCAGTAATTATCGATTAAAATAATACATTGTTATCAAATAAGAGTACACAGACATTAGAAAAGAGCTGTCATTTTTCTTGTAATCTGCCATAGTACTTCAAGTATTCTGCATTATGTGAGGCATTTGCATAAATAAGCACAGGCAATTTTGTGTTGGGTAATTACAGGTCCATCAAAACTGGAATCAATTAAAAAAGAAACAAAACAAGAACATAGTTCTCAACAAAATGCAGAACTCAGTTTCTTTTAAAAAGGAATGCTGAAATGAAAAGAAGCACATGTCTCTCCATAGTAAAAGACAATATTAACAGCAAAACAAGCAAAAGGCCCATATTCTAAGGACTGAGTTATAAAAAGCTCTCAAATTGACCCCCAGTGTTCTGGAAGATAGCCCAGTGTGGAATGAGGGAGTAAGAGAAAGAGAAAGACTGAAAAGGCAAAAGAAAATTTAGATGTGTACTGTATCTTCTGGGACATTGACTGAGCATGCTGGGAAATGACACAATGGAATTTTACTGGTAGTTTCTCCCCTGCTACATGTTTAAATTATGCAGCACATGTTTGATTGGTGGCTTCTTTGTGCTGACAAGTGCCTGGTCACTTCATTGTCCTGGCAAAAGAGAACATCACTTGAAGGGAAGTGAGGTTAGAAATAAAACAAGTCTCTTCTTCTCCCTTCCTCTCTCCCCCACAATTTGGCAGAAAAACATCACTGTACGGGATTGGAATTTCCTCCTTAATATAGGCAGACAACCTTGAGAATCCGAAGCAAAAGCTCCCAGATAGTCTGGGAATTTGGCTGCCTCTGTGGCAGATACAATAAACAGCTTCAGAAATAATTGTGTATTTCAGTGAATCACTTAGCCCATAAGATAACAGTTAAGTTGACATTTTGTGTGCAAGAAGTGAAACTGATTACTCATGTTCCTTTTTTTTCTGTTACATGTTTGCAAAAAAGTAGCTGACAGCAGTGAAGCCTGGGTGCAATAATGTTACAGCACATTGGCAAAACAACAACCTCAAGATTTTTTGGCCCCAGACAAAGCTCAGTCTAAAATTCTTTCATGTTGTAGGATGATAAATGTTACTATCTTCCTAGTGCATCATGTGGTAAGAAATGACTGATGGAAACTGCAAGGAGTGCAAGAAATCTGGTAGTTTTGGGTTTTTTACTTTTTCAAGAAACATATTACACATAATGTTTGCTCTTCAGCTTGCTTTCCTATATTGTTCTCAAACTTAGTAGCATAGATGTAACTTAGAGGTAAGTATATTAAATTTCAAGCAATATGTATGTTATTAACTGGAGATGGCTGGACAATTTCCATTAATGGTATTTTTGATCCTCAAATTAATAGTAATTTTCATGTGATAAATCATTAGATGATAGATCAGAACATACTTCCACCATGGAGTATACAAATTCACTGCCAGAGAGATGCACATTCTGATTTCAGACTCTTGCTCTAAGATTTCAGACAGTGATTTTTTTTCCTACTTGTTTCCCTTGCTCTCTCTTCAATAACAAATTCAGTGAGGTTACAAGGGTCTATTTATTTCTTTAGGCTTGTACCATTTATCCTATCACATTTTTAAAAAAATTGTGTTTCTAATGGTATTAAAAGTAGATTTATTTGTACTGCATTCATCACAAGCATTAATTTGCTTTACAAAAAGGAAGTCAAAAGGTTCGAAACTGACTGCTTACACTGTATGCAGATGTCCCACATCTCTGCCTGCAACAAGCATTGGTGAGTTACACTAGCTTACAGATTCACTCTTACTTACTTGTAAGATTTTTACCTATTAGTGTGTGATGTGTGTGTGCTTGGTGTGGCAATATATGAATTAATGGCCCTATATGAATCAAGTTAATTTCATTTTCCACTGAAATATAGCCATCCATGGGGTAAAATGTAGCAGCCGTTCTGTAAAGGAAGCTTTCGGAGGCGGTCTAAGGAGAAGACCTTACTCTATTGAAGTTATGGGACTCTTGCCATTGATTTCAACCAGGCCAGGATTTAAATCCTGAAATCTAACACACTACTTCCATCAGCTAGAATCTAAGAGAATGGCACAAGGGTTAGATAAACAAGTAATATTCAATTACAAGCTGCTGTGAAGGAAGATAAATTATATTCAGGGTAAAGACATGTAAGAAATAAGTACTGTGTGCTAAAAAGGAAGGCAGAAAGGAATATGTTCCTAGGAGCTCTCTGCAAAGGGCCTTGTCCCTGTTTAAATTTCTCACATCACAAATGAAATGAAGTCAACCACCATCCTCTCATGGCTTCCTACCATGTTGATCGGAGCACCATCAAACACTAGAAGGTAAATAGAGATGGGAAGATGTGGGTAGGACAGGATTAGAGGTCAGAAACCTTAGTTACAGGAGGTTACATTCATGTTTGCACACTGTCCTCCTATTGCACTGTGCTCCTTGAGTGTCAATGCAGATTCTGATACACTGGGATGCAAGAGGTTTGGGACTCAAACTATATAGAGTGGTGGGTAAGAAAGCAAACCTTTCACAAACTGAAAAAAATTCAAAGGGAATGCCATTAGTTTTCTTCCCTTGGAGTTCCCATCTATAACTTTCCTTTGGGGAGAGAATAATTTGACTTGTATACAGGAAGAGAAATGAAATTCAACAGGGAAAAAAATCAAAGTCAATGGAAAGAAAACAAAACAGATATTCAGTAGGAAGGAGACCGGTGAGAGAGCACTATAACTCTGCAAGTCTCTAGTATGATGACACCTGGAGTACTACATTCGATTCTGTCATTCTGCCATGAATATGGGAGAATTAAGAGATAATCAGGATGATTACACGGTGGGAGGGATTGACTTGTATTGTGATGAAGAATGAAAGAACTGTTTTCTTTAACTTAGCCAAAAGCAAGTAAAGGAACACAATAATTATTCTTACATTTCTGAATTCATCAAACAGGATAAAGAGTTGCTAAGGATGATGATGGAACATAACAGGGACTAACAAAGTGACATCAAGGCTAAGAAAATACAGGCTGTATATAATGAAGGCAAAATTATAATGGAGGATTTTTTTCCCCAACAACAGAAAAACATGGGAGAAATTATATTACACAAGGACTGAAAAATCCAGTATGTCTCAATACAAATTATACTCAACTAAAAATAAGTGGTCTAGAACTGGGTGGGGTATTTAATTAAATAAGAATTTCCCTCTAGCATACCTTTAAATGAATCTGGGAGTTCATTTGCATTAGGGTATGGAATAGAGACAAAAGCCAGGCATGTAAAAAGTCAAGACATAAACCAGTAAAGGAGATTCACATTCTCCTAACTGACTATGGCAATTGGCTTAAATGGGAATAATATAGTTATGTTTCCTTCACTGGCACTGTAGTTCTTTCTTTAGTTTTCTATAAGTCTGTTGTGAAAGAGAGAATTTAAAGGTCACAGATCACTGCCAGCAGGGAAAGAAACTTTCTGAAAAAAATGTCAAAGGGTTGTTTGATTCTCCTTTTCATTTTGCAGACATGCACAAATCACTTCAATGAGACTTGGCATGACAAGATATACATGTGTTGACTTTGTGAGGAAAAGAGAGAGACTTTGCAACTTTCCTTGAAGGACAAGCAAGATGCGTTCAAGACAGAGCTGTACATTTTGGAGGCTGATGCTCTTGGTCTATAGTCAGCTGCAGATTGCCATATAGTGTAATACCATATCTGCCTCTCCGTCTTTGTTTTTTCCCCTCACCCCCTTATACACACAACATATAGAGCAGAGAGAAAATGTATGGTTTTCCTTCAGTTTTTGGTAAAACAAAAAAGAGATCACAGACACTACAGCACAAAACTGATTTGTAATAAAAGGATACACACATTAACCAAGGCATTCTGAAAACATACTGATGTGTGTAAAAGCATGTCTAAGCTACAACTGTGATTACAACATGTGTGAGCATATCTGAGTTAATCTTAATCTAGTTAATTGGGGCATTAAAATCAGTGAAACTGCAGCATCACAAGCTTCAAAATGGCCTGCCCAGGACCCCAGATACTTACTTGGGCAGCTGACTTCTACTGAGGTCCAAGTTGCCCTCAGGACTCAAGATAGCTAGATTAAACTGCTGTAATCAACTTCTGATTGCAGCATAGACGTGCTCTCTATGTGATCCTGAGACAGATGATAATTGTACCAGCTGGGTCACTTATCCAAAGGCAATCACAATGAGTATACAAGGCCTTGATTATTGTAAGAGGGTTTAGGTCCCAAATAGTTTTAGGTGAGAGCTGCTCTTTTACTTATTTACTCCCAAGACTTCAAAGGGGTAGCATTTTTGTCAGATGAATGGATGCAGCTTTCTCACTGCTTTAGCTCCTTGTTCAGCAAATAGATTTTAAGGGAAACACATACTTAAAGTTAAGTATGTACTTAGTTTGCTTTGCTGACTCAGGTTCTTAAGCACTGCTAAGGCCATCAACAGCTGCTGGAAAAAAAACACACATGATTAGAGTCCTGCAAACACTACCAGTTTTAATTTACATGACTTTTGAGCAACAGTTTTTTTCCCCTATTTTGAGCCAAAGTTCCACTGACATTCAAGATCCAAATACATGGACCATAACTGTATGCAAATATTAATTATCTTGGACTAGAAAGCTATGATATCTGATGGGTGAATTATCATGCTTTACTCACAGGAGCGCTTTCCTTGTTTCAAATCTTTTGCTGCATTAGCAAGCCCAAGTGGTATGAATCTGTGGTGAAAAGTTATTGAGTAAGAGCCCAAAAGCATCTTTGAATCAGACTATTCAATATATGTAAGATAGAAGTAACTACTTTTTAGTAATTGGAGTTGTAACATTGTAAAATAAGAGTTGGTAGAACAAGAGTTGGGGCCAGCCTGTTCGCAGGCAGAAAATTTGCATATGGATTTTCCCGCATATCAATTTGTCTATGCATGGTCCAATCATGACAACTTCAGAAGATTCTTTTTAATTCACTCTGACATCAAATATGTGCCATACATAATTACTGAAGCAGGTTATTTCAATATCAGTTCACCAGCAGCCTTTAACTGGAATGCTAATTATTACTTAAATGGGTAACAATGCCATTGTCACAGATTTTAGAACTAATTTTAATTTGAACTTGACGTCAATATAAATGTGACAATCCCATTTTGCCATTATGCATTGCCAACATGTTTTCTTTTTCTCATGGGATCTGACAGCATATGAGTTATAATGACAATGTTAATAAAAGTCCATTCATAACAATAAGGATTTATAATATTAACACAGATAACATAATCTGCACTGAATTTGTCAACATTAATAACCAAGATTTTTCCTTACATGGTATATATTTTCATGTGTCTATAAATGTCTCCATTAATATACATTTATGATTACTATTATGCTTATGCACTGTCTCTTTTATTATGCAAAGACAGTGACTCTCCATACATCACTTTTATCTTTTAATAAGTCTTATAAAAAGTAAGTAGGTTAAAAACTCAACCCTATTAATTAAAGTTGGTCTGCAAACCGATTGTAGTATAGGATGTCCATGGATTCATTAATTATCAGTCCTCTGATTTATCTATATAATATCTCACATAAAATCCACACCAAAAGAATATTAAAGATTCTGACAGAAAATAATGAAAAAAAATTACAATTTAGGATGAGACTATTTCTATCATGTCAGATATCCAGGTACAACTGGGAACATTAAGATAGTCACAAAGGCAATTCCACATGATGCATTAGCAGAAGGCATACGGTACATTTCACTCTTAATTGAGATTTTTTCCCTTTGCTTTTAGTGTTTTATGTTGGTAGCTTTACTGGGGGTTTTTTAATCTGCCTTTTTTTTTATTGTAGTTGCTAAAAAAACAGCAAAGGAAGAAAAAACAGTATCACAGGCATCTGTGAAAGCACCAGAGCAATAAGAGTATTGAATTGTGATGAGATCTAAACCAACAACAACAACAGCCACTAGGGAAATCTTTATATGCTGTAGATCTTCTATTGAACTGGACCATCAAAAACATCACTAACATTACATCATTACATGGGAGTGAAGTTGGGTTTTTTTTTTCCAGGTTTTTTTTTTTTTACAGGCTGCAGTTATGGTGGAATGGTTATTTTTAAAAGGTGAAAAAATAAGATCCAGTCAATATTTTTCAAACGTTTGAAGAAAATAGCACAGGTTTTGGAACAGAACTTTTCTTTGTTGCTGTTTTGGTCATTTCTTAAAACCAATTTGCTAATTTATGAAAAAAAATTTCACCTAGCCCCAGGTCATATATCCTCAGGTGGATTTAAAGCTTCTGCCTGAGAATCATGGATCTTTGTCCAAGTCATTTCATTACAAGACGAGCAACATTATGGGATTGGGACTGTAGTCATTGCCAGATTCTCATCATTATGGGAATGTTTTTTGCACAGGAGTTTGGAATATGATTTGCTCTGGGCCCAAATCTCGAATCTAACTATGAAACTCCCAAAAGTCAATGAGAATTCTGCCTATATAGAGGACTTTTCTTGCTTCCACTATTGCTAGCACCTTATATAAGAGAAAAGAAAGAGAGAGGAAAGGTGAGAAGAGACAGGGAAGGAAAAGCTGTTGAGACAGCAGTGATGATGGAAAGACATTTTTGATGAAGCTACAATATGAAGGAGAGAGATTTTCATCTCCGTTTCTTTGAGCTGTAATTTTTGCCACCAGTATTGTTAGCTGTGTTCCTTTCATTAGCACAGTGGACCAGCTTCAGGATGCTAGATATTGGATTTACCACTGAAGAGGGAGCAAGGGTTAACAATTAAGAATAAAAATCCATTCTTATTCTGTAGGAGCCCTATCTCAGGTGAACCTGTCCGGAAATGTATTGATTTGCAGTGTTCAGTTTTAAATATTAAACCACAAAAAAGAAAGTGTTGAAATAATGTTAAGATTTAGACTTTAATTCCACCATAAAGGTTGAAAATCTAGACAGTGATTCTGTTCTTATGTTGCTTATACAAATAGGACACATGATAATATACCAGTGAATGGAACAGCACACAGGACTTGAGACACACCCTCAATATCCTTGCTTTAATAGGCATATGGTCCCTTATTGTCATTATATTTTGTCCCTGAATTTTCATTCTGCATTCTTAAGGGGAAAAATCCTCTGTCCTACAGCAAGAATGCTAGTAGATTGGTTACAATCTACATGGGTTTTTTTTGACTAGATTGGTTACAATCTACATGCTTTTTTTTTTAAGGCTACTTGATAGCCTTGTCCAGCTAATGGGAATCCATTATCATCATCCTTATTTGAAGTGTAAATATGGGATTAGGAAATTTTCAATATTGTATTTTGGTTGTAACATTGTCCATGGCTACTACTTAACACCATAGTGTATAGGGCATATTCTAAGCATATCAGAAAAGATATTGGAAATATATAGACATTTCTACATTACTAAATATATAGAAAAACAAGTGCTAATCATGTGAACTGCTTTTTTATCCATGCTTTTAAATACAGTTATAAGGCTCTGGATCTTTCTGTTGCCTTTCTGGTCTGATCTAAAGCCCACTAACATCACTGGGAGTCTTTCCTTTGATTTCAATGGACTATGGATCAAGGATCTGAGGAACTTCTAGTCGTATACAAACAATAAATTAATTAAGTTTCACAGCACCCCTATGAGGTAAGTCAATACTACTCCAGTGTTTTAGTGATTGTTAAATTGAGGTGGACTGAAATTAAGAAAGGTACGGATGGTCTCATGGTGAGGTAACAGAACTCAGCAGCTTCTGCTGCAAGTAGTAGCTGACTCCACTTCAGATTAGTCCAGTTGTAGGCCAGATTTCATTTCTGAAATGGAAATTCTGAAACTCAAAACTTTTAACTATGGAAGCTTAAAACATTTTCCTGCATGGAAAAGTCTAGTGGTAAAATCCTGGCCCTATTGAAGTTACTGGAAGTTCAAAAAGGCCAAAATTTCACCCCAGCAGCATGATACATTTAAGCACATAGCAGTCCATGGAAACTCTTGGATGGATTACTTTAATAGGAGTGAGTTCATTGGTTAAAAGCAATAAAATGTTCTTTTAAAAAATCACAAACAGTCCCTCCCTTTCATAGAGATAATATATGTTGTGTTCTTTGCCCGAGTTAAATTTGTGGTTAACTCCTATGAAGATAGTTATCAGGGTCAGAGTGAATGGCTAGACAATGGCAGTATTCTCTCCAAAGAGAGAACACTAGATTTTTCTGTTAAAATACAAGCATTGCTAATCCTTGTGGTGCCATTCTTTTGCCATTGCAATTTACAGTATTTGAGGTATGGCTCCACTGTCATTCATCACACGATGTCTGAATAAAGAGACAAGATGCTGGCCACATATACATGACACGCTGACTGCACAGTAGCTCAAGACTACTGCACAGTAGTGTTGCATGGCAGAAACTGTGATGTGATGCTACTGCTCAGTAGTGCAGTATGGCTGCTAAGTGGTCAGAGCCACAAAAGAGCTATCCATTGGCACTGCTGTGCAGTAAATCAGGTTAATGTGCAATCATTTAGTACTTGTATAATGACTGCATAGTCAGCATCTCTTTTGTGGACACTGACTCCTAAAGGATTAGATGGGGTTCTTAAAGGGCTGTGCACACTGTGTATCCCGTGTCTGGGGAAGCTGATGTTTGTGGATGTATTAGCATAGTGATCTGTGGTCAGCCAGGGCACCGGTTCCAGGTACCTCCTTAGAGGAATCCAAGAATAGTACCCACTGCCTCTGCCTCTCCAGACTGCAGACTCTGCTTGTTACACCTCTGTCTGGACCCATATAGAAATGAAACCATTGGCTAGTGCCCTGCACTATTTTTGCTGCAGCTGTTCCCTTTCACAGTTTTTTGCCCATCTGCAGAGGAACAAGTTATTTGGCTTGATTTAGAACTTTCCTGTCTTTGGTGGGGAAATCACAAAAGCATTTGGCCTTTTTGTCTGTCTACAGTTTCATCAGTTCACATTGAGATAAATCTTGTGAGATATACATATAAAGGTGAAAATAATCTGCACAAACTGACATAATCATCAAGTAAGCCCTGGTTTGGATTTACCGGTATTAACTGATCCAGGCCCCATGATCCACAATACAAACTTTGATGGATACTTCTAAATAGTACCACAAATTTTGCTGCTACTATAATTTACAACAGGATTAAATTAAAATGCCACACTTACCAGGGCTGCTGTGAACTTCAGGACATAGGTTTTATTGAATCTTGACTTTTGCAGTTGCTTTAAATTATAGACTTAAATTAAAAGTGCATGATATTAATAAATATTATTATACTGGAGCACAAAAAGCAAGCCAAAGTAATGTTACAGCATGGATTTAAACACAGAAAATAAGGGGAGTTAAGAGTACTGAGTAAATACCTAAGATGATACCCATCTTGTCATTCTCAATTTAGACCAGTGGAGCACAACCTAATTTTAATAGGAAGGAGTAGGACCAGGATGAGCAGCAGCTGGGAGAAGACTCCAATGCAGACCTGGCAGCTCTGCAGGTGCCTGAGCCTGTGGATCCGTGAACCTCAGGGGCAGAGCCTGAGAGCAGCGTGGGCTGCTCGAAAGGCAGCTGGGGAGACACCTAGCTGCTGGGAGGGAGACACAGAGGCTGCCAGCATGACGCAGACAGCGGAGCCAAGTGGGGAACAGCAGGACGCTGGTGGGGAGGACCAGGCGGTGGAGCCAAGCGGAGGGAAGCAGGGTCCCAGCAGGGAGGAGCAGGATGCCGGAGAGGAGCCACAGGTGGTGGAGCCAGGTAGGATCAGCGGAGCGGGGCACAGGGCAAGAAGCCCCAGCATCTGGCAGGAAAGCCCAGCAGGTAAAACTCTGGGTCTGGGCTTGAGGAGCTGGAATTGACCAGAGGGGCATGGCAGGAAGAGGAAGGTCATCTCCACAGTTGCGGGAGAAGACCACACTCTGTGGGACCAGCCAGGTATTCTGGTGGGGAAGGGTGGTGAGTGACGCCAAGACCCAGCAAGCAGCTGGGTGAAAAAAGAGGAGCAGGCGGCAACTGGCCAAGAGTCCGGCAGGGAAGGGGTGACTCCCACCAGGGAACAGGAGTAATTAATTCCTAACCTGTGGGACCCTGGGAAGAGTAAGCAGAGGGGCTGATGATGAGTCTCTCTTCCATCCCAGGGAGGCAGAAAGGCCCTGGGAGCCCGAGTCCCCTGTATTTGTCGTTAGATACCGAATGCCTTCGCCAAGAGTGAAGGACCTTTTGAGTTATCGTCATCCCAGGCTGGGGTGTGTTTACTTTGTTCGTGGGTTGGCCTGATGATTAAGGATCAATCCAGGAATGATTGGCAGCTGGACAAACCCAACCCCACTTAGGGAGGGCCTCGCAGGTGAGAAGAGATCACCCCAGGGAAAGGTACAGTGGGGCTGAGCTCTCCCAGGCCATGGATGTGGTAAGGGTAGGGTAAAGGGGAGGTTTGGAGCCCCACAAAGAAAGACCCAGGGCTATGACCTCTCTGGAACCACTGACAGGGAACTGCTCCCCTATCTATCAATATCAAAGTCATGGCAGGAAAATAGGGGAAGTGCTCAGAACCATTTAGGTGGCCCTAGGGTGTGGTCTCACCCTGACATCGCTACGGAGGAAGGCAGCAACCAAAAAGGGGCCAAAGCCATACAATAGCTACCAGCGACAACGCACTAAACATTTCTAAAGGATTTACCAGAAATATGACATGGATAAGTACTTTAATGGATTTCCAAATGATGACATCCAGAAAAATATGACTGTACTTATTATAGTGTAAATGTGAACATACTTGTAATCCAGTTCCCTCTTATGAATGATTTAGAATCTGATCACTGAGGTTTATATATATGTAGACCTAAATATAATGTATAAAGTCATCTTTCACCTGCTTCAAGACTAGCAACAGACCTAACATATCTTGTAGACTCTTTCAAGTTTTGGCCTAAAATAAGTAGGAAACACACACTCTAGAGCTCCCTTGTGCAGTGTACCCCCTTGTGTCATATTTTTTTTACCAGTATGAAGGAACAAACTTCTATTCCTCCACTTCCATGACAACAGGAGTGAGGCGACCAGGATAAGACTTGTAGCCCTCCTCCCCACAGCCACAACAACAGAAACTGGATTCAAGGATTTAGAGAACATCTGAACAGCACTGCCATTTGAGCAAAGAGAGAATCTTCTGCATATCCTTGCAGAATCATCAGAGGACACAAAAAGGGATCAGATCAACTGTGCTTGCAGTCATTTTGGGGTTTATTTCCAGCTGCTTTCCAACATATCTGTTTTTTTTCTCCTTCCATTATTTCCTTTTTTTGGGTGCTATCTATATCTGCATAGTCCTTATCACCATAATATCTGAGTAGCTGTCAGTCATCAAAAGATTTATCCACACATCGTGGCTTGGAGATAGATGAATGTTCTTATCTCCAGTGTATAGATGAACAACTGAAGCATAGGACACATTTACACTACTTCTGTGGGAAGCCCAGCAGTGTCATGGATACACATTCCAACCTGCTCTCTCTCAGCACATGCACTTAAGCCCAGAAATTAGGCAGGGTATGCAGTGTAGTATGACCTTCAGCACATACCCAGAGTTATTTTCAGGCTCTTTGTCTAAAGTATGCTTCTTGGCACATGCTCTGAACTGCTATGCTTACTTTAAGGGCTTTGGTATGAGGGGACTGGGAATTAGGGCTGTGCAAAACAGCCCTGTTTCATTTTGACTTCCATTTCACCGTTTCAATTTGTGTTTTGTTTTGATGTTTTATTTTTTTCAAAGCACCGTTCCATTTTGTTTCATGGAAACTTTTTCATCGTGTTTCAACGTTTCGCCCATAGGCTATAATAGGGAATCATGAAAATGCCTATAACTTTATAATTGATTGCCTGATTTGAATGATAACAGCTGTGATGGTAAACCCTGTGGAGGCCACAAAGCCTGTCAGGTTTCAAGGAGATAGGTTCAGGGGTTTCTGGGAAACTGCACCTCAAGCTGCTGAAGCAAAACTTGTGACGTGTGACTTTGTGTGTGTGTTAAGACGCACCCTCATTGATGCTGGGGCCTCTACACAACACAGTAGTGTGCCCCAATGTGGTCTCCTCCTCCTCTTCAGCCTTAGTCTGGTCCACCACTTTACATAAAAAAAGCTAAATAAGCAGCACAGTAGAACTAGCATCTCAGGCAGCCAAACTGTCACAGAGCCTTTCTTTCCTTTCCTTCAGGGGCTTCTTCTCCAACAGCTGCCAGAGAACTTAGATGTGCCCAGAGCCCTGCCTCCTTCTGGTCAGCTGACTGGGAACAGGTGCTAGGGGTGTAGGTTGTAGCCATGTTGGTCAAAGGTCATGGCACTGGCAGACAAGGTTCTTTGGGTCAATCTGATCTTTTAGTAGACCAGCGGAATAGTTGGAGAAATATATCTTAGCAAAGTTTCAAGTTGAAAAATGCTTCATCAGGCTGAGGAAACACCTGCAGTTGGTGTGTGTGCTCTTCCTGGATGGAAGGAATAGTCAAAAAGCCAGAGGCTGGCCTGGCATGCAATGCAGGCAAGAAAGTCAGTCAGTGAAAATGGAAATGGAGGCATCAGGAGGTGAGGTACAGGCTGGTATGGGGGTGGGGGGGAGAAAGGGGGATGTAGCAGGTAAAAGTGGAGAGGTACCTGGAGAGTCAGATGTCCAGCAGGTTGTAGTGTGTCAGAATTCCAATGTCTATATTGAGTCCATGAGTTTCTGTACCTAGGAGGTTGATAACGTGCAGTTTATAGGCTCATCTGTGACCTTCAAGCATTTGGAAATGAGCTTTCTGGTGGTGCTGGTGCTGTCAAAGCCAGCCTTGTCCCCCTCCAAGGCATCCCTGACAGTAAGGCGCAGCTTGTATGCCACACAGTGGATGTCAACAAGCTGACATCACAGACCACCTTGACCTCCTTGACCCATTGTCAGTGACCATGAACCCATGGGTGAGCTTGCCCTATCCGATAAGCCACCCCTGCATCAAGCAGTTCATGGCCCCCATGATCTCAGTTGCCATGTGGGACTAATCTGTCACCTTGGCTTGAAGGCAAGCTGACTGATGGCCTGACGGGTCACATCAATGCCCTGTGAGGGAGAGCTATCCATGAGTTCCACCCCAGCTATCTGAGGTGAAGGGTAAGGTCACCTGTGGACCTGCCTTGCACAGCTCCTCCTTCAAGTACTCCCTGCATGCCTTATACAGGGAGGGCACATGCTGCCTTTTCCCCCTCCTCAGCAGGCAGAGGCACAGCAACAGGAGGAGTGGACTTAGCTGAGCCACTTGACACCACAAGCTCTACCTCAACCTCCTTTGAAGTGCCTTCTGAGGAAGCAGACCTAGCTCTTAGGGAAACTTGAGGTGTGTGCAGACTCAGGTACAGGAAATGGCACTGCTCCCGTCTCCTTGCTGCCTGTAGAACTGGAAGCCTCCTGCCTGCTAGTTGTAGGAAAGGGGCTATATCTCAGTTGTGGGGTGGGGGGAGGGCAGGACTTACAGCTGTCCCTCTACCCCCTCTTACATCCCTCCCTGAAGGCTTGCCAGTTGCCTTTCCAGTACACTTCATGGTGTATTTCATAGTGACTCTGCCATGTCGTGCTGGAAAATCTGTGTGTTCTTCTGTAATGTAATCTGATTTATGTAATATATGTAGATAATTGTATGTATGTGTATTTATGTAATGTATGTATATATTTATATATTTTTGTAATAAATAAATAAAAGTAATAAATAAAATACATAAATTTATGTAGTATGTGTTCCTGAATAAATTCTATATTATAATGTGTAATATATGCTGTGCTTCCCTGCACAGTGAATGGAATGCATGCTGTGAGAAAAAGCACAGATTTCTTTTCTGGGGGAAAAGAATCAAAATAGACTAACAAAAACAAAAAGAGGATTTTAGAGGAACAATAAATTGAAAGGAATGAGTGAATGTAATAATAAAATAAAAGGGTATAGAAAGCAAAATGTACTGAATCCCACTTACTATTAACAGGCTAGCAAGTAGGAAATTATAGCTTTTCTCTGATGCCGCTGAGCTGCTGGAAGATACAGCTCAGTTACCGACCCCAAGGCAGAAAGCTTAGTTCAAACAATGCGCTTTTTATGCTGTTTTTCCATCTCTCCCCTAGAGCACTGAGACTGGAAGGGGCCTCGGGGAAGGATCACAATCACTGGTGAGCTACACCTGTCTATATCAGAGGAGTCCTTCCCCCCTCTTCTCCTTCTCTTTCCTTAGTTTCTGTCTCCCTGCAAGCAAGCCCAGCTTTGAAACTTGAAACATTGTAACACCTCAAGTAGGCGCTGTGAGTACAACACTGCCCCCGAGGTTGGGGTCCATCAACTTGCCTGCCACAACTTGTTGGTATATGAAGAGAAGGAGGGGGTTCAGTGGTGTTCTCTTCCCCTATCAACCTGAAGAGGGGGTACTCACAAATGCGCTGCAGTGTTCCTCAGGGCTCCGCCCCCCCCCCCCACACCCTGTCCACTCATCAACTGCTCAGGTATTCCACTTTTTGCCCTGATGATCTACATTGGCCCTTTAACTACGGGGTCCGGCACTGGTTTCGGTAATCCAGCCTGTCACCGGGATGTTGATATGCCTAGACCCTCAGCCCTGGTCCCAAGGGTCTGAGCCACAGGCATCTGGCATCCTCCATCAAGAGCATTAATGCTGAGGGGTTGGGGATTTTCTGTCCCCAGCGTGATGCCCAACACTGCTCCCCCTCCTTTGCTGTGGGGCAGTGTCTTCTGGGCTGCCACAGCCAGAGCCTGGAGCCTCCACCTGACCAGTGTGCTCCCAGCGGGCTTCCTTTCCTTTCCTGCTGGCTTCCAGTGGGGTTTTTAAATTCCCCGCAGCGGTGGCGTCACCTGCTGCAATCGACTGACTGCTGCCTCACCCAGGAAACAACTGCTTGAAGAGCAGGCAAAATGCCGGTTTGCACAACTCCTTGTTCCATCCCTGCCTGTCCCAATGGTAAGTTTCCTGGGGTGCAGGGTGCTCTTTCTCGTCCTCTGGGAACTCCAGGGTTTGCATCCTTGCTGCCTGTGGGGGCTTCTCACCGCCACAGTTAAGAAACTTTTGAAACATTTCCGCTGCCCTCATTTCATTTCAAGGCTGTTTTGAAGACTTTCGTTTCATTTCCATTTCATTGTTTCGAGCTCAAAACAAGTTGAAACAGCATTGAAGCGAAACACCTGATGAAATTTTGTACAGCCCTACTGGGAATGTGTGGGTGTGGTACACATCTCAGAGAGTCTGTAGCTTTGTTGTGGAGGCAACATCAGCAGTCCCTAAGCAGTTTTTCTATGAAGAGATGGGAAGTCACTAATGGAGCATGAGATTGAACTCATATCTCCCAGGCCTCTAGTACTCTTTGATCCTCCAGTATTCCAGCTGTGTGTGCCTACCTGTTACTGTCCATATCTCAGCTGAGCACAATTCACTCCAGTATTCAAGTTGGCTCTGTTTTCCAACTGCTTCTCTCCCAAATCCCTTATATTTCTGTTCTATTTCTTTTATGTTAGCTTATTCTTGGGAGATAGCAGGGAGAACACTTAGGAGGGAGGACTGGCACTTGATATTGTTGTTGGGAGTTAATTGTGTAATGTCCCAAAGAGACCTTACCTGCTTCACTTTGGTGGGAGGCAGCCAAAAAAATAAAACCTTGTTTAATGGTTTCCTTCATATCTATGAAGGGTCATCTGACTGAGAACTGTCCATTCCCTTGGACTGCCTAAAGAAAATTTTACACCATTTTCCATCAACCCTACTATAGGTTTTAGCCAAAATATTTTATTTAAATATTTAAAATTTTAGTAATCATAAAATACCTAAATAAGAATAATTTCCACAGTTAACTGAGTCTGACATTCAAAGTTGTGATGATTTTGATCTCATAAAGATCTGAGAGCATTTTGTAGTCTATACTGACAGAGGTATTTCAAAAGGATATGATCATCTTTCATTCAGGGAAAGCACATTGAGTTATTCTGAATTTTTTTCATCTCCAAAGCATTGATTTTTTGTGTGATTTTTCTAGGGGAAAAAGTGGTTTAGTAGACAGAAGATGCAAAGACGAGTAATTCTGAAAACACACAAACACGTATTGTCCTTCCTTATATGAAACATGTAGAAGATGTTCATTGAACTGAAGAAATCTGTGATTTGATTCCTTTGGAAAATATTCTGTGTTCTCCCTTTTGGGGTGGGAGCATATAGATATAAGGGATATGGAACATGAATTGATGAGTCTCATAGGGACAACAGATTGTCAGGAAAGCCGTGGAAAATTCCACAGATATTTCTCCTCTGAATTATATGTTACATTTAAAAAAGAAATGTCAATACTCTGCTAGCAGTGAAAAGTATGATCAGAGGAACAACAGATTGAAGCCATTGTATGAACTTGTTTTCCCCCCCTTTGTCCTCTGTAGTTTGCTCATACAAATAATCTAAATTACTTGAACTTATCAGAAGAGGTTAGGATATCCATGTTTGGAAGTAATTGAACTTTACTGAACCACCAAACATATAATTTCCACTTAACTAATTGTTTCTATTGATTTTCTTTTTCCAAGATAATAGGTGGGAAAGTGTAGTTTAGCTATTGGAGATACAGTATCAGAAGAAAAATCCCCCCCTTTGAGTTTCTGTATTTTCCACACACTTATCTTTTCTTGCAAAACCAAGTCAACTCAAGATTTTTAAACTTAGAAAAGTTAATATCTGGATTCTGAAAATGTATCAATGATATATTACGATGATATTGGTAAAATGAAGTAAACATTTAGCTGCATATCAGGTGAAGGCCATAATGTATTTTTAGAGGTTGTGTTAATTCATCAGTTTGGTGCTTTTTCCTCATACCCACACACACATCCACTGGGAATAGTGGTGACTGGACACTGATGACATCTGTTTGATAATTCCCTTTGCAGGTCTATTATTTGGATTCTTTTGAAATGTGCAGTGTTAGTCTTTGCATATGAATACACCAAAAATAAAAGGTTTAAAATAAACTTCTGGAGAAATACTTCCAGAGAAGCTTTCCAACTCCCTTATCTCATTACTGCCTTTGACAGCTCTACTCACAGCTCTTCCATCTCTCTTAAGAGCTCTGGCAATGTCCAAATGACCAGTGCTCCTAATGTCTTTGCCCTAGTGAAATATGGATATAAGTTAATGCATTTTGTTGAATAGATTGTTTCTCTGTTACAAACTGTTGTTTCCTTTAACACATCCGATGTAAGTGGTGGGCCTGGTAACTTACTGAATTTTTCAAAGTTTTGTTCAGCTTAAATACAATGATTAAGCCACATGTATAAAAAACAAAGCACCAGTATTAAAAGAACATGCTTAAGGTATATATAACATTTATAACAGTTAGGTAGTGCCAGAATTAAGCTTGCTTGTTCAACCATAACTTGGCCCTCTTGTCTGTATGCTTTATGATACTTTGTTTTTTAAACGTATGACCAAATATTAGTTTCATAGCACACTTGCATCATTCAGTGCACAGGATGAACAGTACCTACTGAATGTGCAATTATTTGTGTGTTTTTACCTTGCTATATAATGTGCAGCCCCATGCCTTATTTATAGCATACTATTCAAACTCTGCTCTGAAAACAGAATTATTCATTACTTCCTGGACTTCTCTATGGTGCTCATTCCTATAGAGACTTCACAGTGGGAGCTAGATGCATAGAATCACTGAAAAATCCTACTAGGTTCTCATCTTCAAGTTTAGGCACCTTAAAACTCTGACCATAAAGTCCTCACAAACAATGGATTTATCTTGTAAAGGGAGATAGTTGAATTGTCCCAATTTCACAGAATAGGATAGTGCAACTCCAGGAGATAAATTTAAAACTGTCTACTTATTTCAAGGGGCTCCTATACATGTTCAGGGAGCCTGCTCTGATACTCAGGCGCTTTTAATTAGCATGGCTCGCTAATTAAAGCACCCTCTCCCCACACCCCCCCCTTCTGAAGCACATGTAACATGTGCAAAAATGCCCATGTATCCTATTGAAGATGCATAGGACCTGACTTTCAGACCATCTGACCTCTTTTTTTTAAAGCACTTTATATGTTCAGAGCACACTGATATCAGTTGCAGCTTGGAGTGCTCAGCTGGGCACCCAAATATGATGACACTTAGGGCTGCCTCTAAAACTCTGGTTAAAGAGACTTGGCTAACATTGAACAGGAACTCCATGACAGGCAGACAGAATCCAGTTCTCATGGCAGTATTCAACAGCTTTCCCTATTCATTAACTATACTCCTTCCAACTTGTACAGCAAATGAAACAGGGCCCTAAAAACAACAGCCTTATTAACTAAGCTACCTGGATTCATCCCCAGAGTATGGTCCTGTGCACTTAATAAAGTGCCTAGCCACTGAATTGCGGTAGGCCTTTGCCTGCTAAATTAAAGAGCTCTCTTCTAACAGAAATCTTTTAATTACGTTTCTGTTACTATTGCTTAGCACTTCAAACTAAGAACTAGGCTTAAACCTGATTCAGGTTAAGTGGAATAATTTGATTCCTCTTCAGCTGAAAGCATGTAAAGCATTGCTCTGCCTTTGTGTATCTCACATTTGACCTGCACATTAAAAGTTCCCTGAGTTAACTGTTCCTGAAAAACCACTTTTTAATGGCAACATTGGAGGCCCGGATGCATAAGAGTTACTTCATTCTCTTTTAGGTGCCACTGGCATTTACAAAACCACCACTTAGCTTCCTCCTAACATTAACCCTATAAATGCCTAGACTTCTGCTGGCAACGTTCCTTAAACACGTCTAATTTTGCTGATATACATGCTGACACTCATGTACCAGGCACCTTGCTTGCTAGCTCAAGCCTAAGCACTGGCAGACTTCACACAGAAGGCGTTGCTAGGCCCATCTTCCCTGTAATGCCTGATCTGGAGTGTAGGCCTTGAACACACAAGCCAGTTAGTAAACTAAAAGGTATTCCCCCCAATCCTAAATAGCTTGATCTGAAAAAGAGATTTGAACCCAGATATTATACTTCCCAGGACAATCTCCTAGCCATTAAACTATCAGGTATTTTGCCATAGGCTATTTCCAATATCTCCTGTTGCAGCTGTTCTATTTTGCTTAAAATAGTTAAATGCATATAACTGGGTCAGAAAGGCAGTGAAAGAAACCTAGAAATTGGTAGCTTAGGCACCCATCTGGAACCCCAAGGTCCCAATCCTGCTTCCATGAATGTTTGAGATGGAATGTCTGGGTTTGAATTAAATCAGGCACAGAAGGGACTTAAAGCTGTATTGTCTGCTTCAGGGGTCAGAAACCAACAGCCCATGGAGTGGATTCAGCTTGTGAAGAAACTAGGTCCAACCCACAGAAGCTCAGGTAATTGGCAGCACGTTCTAGATACAGCAGCAGAAGCATCCCCAAGGTTATAAGTGCCTGCTTCCATATCCCTTGCTTTTGCAGGATCTGCTCATGGGTGGAGGACATGGGGCTGCAACCGTGGCAGAGAACGGGCCACAAATGGAAGCCAATGGTGACAAACATTTGTCCATCTAGGCTAGGGACAGACATTACACATAAATCGGTTTAAGTGATCAGCAACTCATTTAAACCTGTAAGAGAACCTAAGTTCAGTGCACATAAACCAGTTTCAAAATGGCTGAAACAGGTTTAAGATAAACTTGGTTGAATGTAGTATCAGACTTAACTGATTTGGGTCAAACCAGTTTATGCAATATCTGTCCCACACCTCCCCCCAGCATCCCAGATGCTTTTCATCCCTGGCCCTTAAAAGCCACAGTTTGATCAAGCCCCCAGCAGTTGATCAAGCCTCCAGCACGTGCGTGCCCCCTGTACTCACCAGCAGCAGTGGTGGCAGAGGCAGAGGCAGCAGCGGTGGATCTTCTGAAGGTAAGTGGGGCAGAGAAGCCAGCACAGCTGTAGAGGATCTGAAGGGGGAGCCCCCTGGATCCCTGTTAACTGAGCTGGCAGGGAGCCACGCTCCCGAGCAATGCGCAGAGTGCACAAACAGGCGTGCTCTGTGGGGTGCAGGCAGGAAGCAGGCTAGGGGGGACTTCCCCATGGGTGAGTGGGGACTGCCCAGAGGCTGATCCCTGGGGCAGCAGCTGAGGCCACCCCAGGAACCAGGGCTCTCCCTGTGGGAAGGAGACACAGGGAGCGGGGCTGCCAGCAAGCTGTTCTGGGGAACACCATGGTGGCTTGATTGGCTGAGTCAGCCCAGAGCAGCCTGATTGGCTGCTGTGCCAATGCGGGTAATTTAAACCATGGCCCTTAAAAGCCTTAGTTTGATCAAGCCCCTGGCAGTTGGGGCTTGAGTACAGAGTGGGCGCACATGTGCCTCCAGCACACGTGTGCCCCCTGTACTCACCAGCAGCAGTGGCGGCAGAGGCAGAGGTAGTGGCGGCAGATCCTCTGAAGATAAGTGGGGCAGAGAAGCTGGCACAGCTGTAGAGGATCTGGAGGAGGATCCCCACAAGAAGAAGGCACTGGGTAATGTAAGGCCCCTACAGGTTGCGCTTGGCAATCTGGTGATTGCTGCAAATGAAAAACTGGACCTCTTTAACAAATTCTTTGCCTCTGTTTCTCTGAGCAGGGACTGGGACATCTCCCCTACTGGGAGTGCCAAAGGACTCAGGCACTGCCAGGCCCAAGGTTAGTGATGACTTACTTAGGGAACTTCTGGAGGGGCTGGATGTGTTCAAATCAGCAGGCCCAGATGCTCTTCATCCAAGGGTACTGAGGGAATTGGTGGGGGTCATTTCAGGGCCTCTGGCATGGCTATATGAGTGCTCTGATCAGGTGTCGAATGACTGGAAAAAGACCAATGTGGTCTCCTTTTACAAGAGAGAGAGAAAGGAGGACCCAGGTAACTATAGGTCCGTCAGTCTTACCTCAGTCCTGGGGAAGATTTTTGAGAAATTATCAAGGAGCACATCTGCGAGGGACTACAGGGGAGATGATACTCAGGGGGAACCAAGATGGGTTCATTACGGGAAGATCCTGTCAGACTAACCTTATTTCCTTTTATGATCAGGTCACAAAGTCCTTGGATAAAGGTGTGGGGGTGGATGTCACCTTCCTGGACTTTAAGAAGGCCCTTGACACAGTCTCTCACCCCATTATCATAAAAAACTAGGTGGCTGTAGCATTGATACCTACGCAGTCAGATGGGTAGCTAACTGGCTGGATGGCCGCACCCAGAGAGTGGTGGTGGATGGGTCATTTTCGACCTGGAGGGATGTGGGCAGTGGGGCTCTCCAGGGCTCAGTCCTTGGGCCTATACTGTTCAACATCTTTATCAACGATTTGGACGAGGGGTTGGAAAGCATGTTGTCCAAGTTCTCTGATCACACCAAGATGTGTGGTGAGGTGGGCATGCCAGAAGGGAGGGATAGCATCCAGCTAGATCTGGACAGGTTACAGAGATGGGCAGATGAGAACTGGATGGATTTCACTGCAGACAAGTGCAGGGTACTGCATCTAGGGAAAAGGAACCAGCAGCATACCTATAGGCTGGGGAACACCCTTCTCATCAGCACAGAGGTGGAAAGGGATCTTGGAGGTAATTTTGACTCCAGGTGGAACATGAGCCGCCAATGTGAGGAAGCTGTCAGTAAGGCTAACTATGCCTTGTGATGCATCCACGGATGCATCACAAGCAGGTCCAAGGAGGTGATACTCCCCCTCTGTGCAGCATTGGTCAGGCCACAGTTGGAGTACTGCATCCAGTTCTGGGCACCGCATGTCAAGAGGGATGTGGTTAGCATTGAGAGGGCCCAGAGAAGGGCCGCTTGCATGATCAGGGGGCAGCAGGGCAGGCCATACAAGGAGGTACTAAAGGGACTGAAACTATTCAGCCTCCACAAGAGAAGGCTAGGAGGGGATCTGGTGGCCATCTACAAATTCACCAGGGGGGATCAGGGAATAGGAGATGCCCTGTTCCCCTGGGCACCACCTGGGGTAACTAGGAATAACAGCCACAAGTTGATAGAGAGCAGGTTTAGGCTAGACATCAGGAGACATAACTTTACGGTTAGGGCAGCTTGGACCTGGAACCAACTTTGAAGGGAAGTGGTGCTTGCTCCTACCTTGGGGGTCTTTAAGAGGAGGCTAGATAGACACCTGACTGGGGTCATATGACCCCAGCATATGTTCCTACCCAAGGCAGGGGGTCAGACTTGATGATCTGTTTAGGTCCCTTCTGACCCAGCTACTATGATACTATGTGCTTTCTGCTCCAGAGAGCCAGGATGGCCCCACCCCACTGCTCCCTAGCCAGAACTCTGGTGGAGACTGCAGGCACAGCAGAGGCTGCCTGCTCCCCTCTGCCCCACTCCTCCCCTTTGTTGCTCAAGCAGGGATTTCCCCCACCCTCTTCTCTCCCATCTCCCACAGCATGGACCCCAGCCCCACACACCCTAGGCATATGGTGTGCTACCTAATGCTGAGAGGTGTCTGTGTGCATGTCTTCAATTTCACTAGGACAGATAAACAGTACAGTGTCTGCTTAGGGCTTTTTGGAGCTAATTGTGAGATGGGAGGCAGAAGCCCCCTCCCCCCCAGTGTGGCCCAGACCCCTGGTCAGTGTGCCCCAGCACTTACCTTAGGAGCTGGGATGAGTGGAAGCTGAGAGAAGACACAGGCACAGGCGCAGCAGTTCTGCAACTGTCTGAGCCTGTATATCAGTGAGGGTGGCGGTGTGGCTTTTGAGCAGTGTGGGTTGCTCAAAAGGCAGCTGGGGAACCAGCTGAGCCAGAACCAGGAAACCAGGAAGCCAGGAGCAGAACACCAGTGGGGAGATGCCAGCTATGGAATCGGTGGGCTCCAACTCCAGGCACCTTGAGAAGGAGTCAGGCGCCTGGCAGAGGACCCTGCTCAGTGAGGCAGAGAGCCACTTCAGGGACCAAGAGCAGCAAGAGAGCCCCATGGAGGGGCAACAACCATAAGGGACGCCATCAGGAAACAGCAGGGTTTGACCAGGGGCTTGTGCACAGTGTCTGGGGATGTGTCTGGAAGTCTGCAGGCATCCCCAGACAGACCCAGAGTGGGCAGAGCACAGGGGATCATGTGCCTCCAGAAGGGGGAAGCAGGTGATGCTAGCTGGAAGGACCAGGATGACTGGACAACAGATCCGCTGGGCCCTAAGGAAGTGACAAAAGAAGACCTGATCAAGGCTGGGCACAGGACGATTGCCTGAAAGGGGACAGATGAGTGTCCTCAAGGGGACTGAGGGCTCTGTAAAAGGAAAACTTGGGAGCTCTGCTGGCACAAGCTGGCCATTTTCAGTTTTAAGTTTCTCTTTGGCCCTGGATGGGTCAGGCTTATTTTTCCTGGAAGAGGGGAAGCCGACCCAGAGACTAGGGGTGGACCCCCGAGGATTGACAGCCAGGAAGGCCCATCCCTTCCAGAACAGACAGTGAGGGAAGACCTCTGGGGAGCAGCATCTACCCAGGCTGAGGACATGGTAAGGGTGGAGTAAAGAGGAGGTTTGGAGCCCCACAAAGACACCCCCAGGGCTGAGACCCCCCTTGGGTCACCAGCAGGGAACTGCCTCCCCAACAACAACATCAAAGACATGGCAGGAGAGAAAGGGGCAGCACCGAGACCATCTCGGTGGCACTGAGACTGGGTCCTACCCTGACATCACTGGAGGGAAAAGCACCAACAAAGAGGGCACCAAAATCCTACAACACCTACCAGCGACACTAACCAACAGGTAAGCTGGTAATGTCCCTCTGTTCCTACCTTGCAAAAAGCTGTTTAAGAAAAGTTTGAACTAATGAGAGAGGGTTTTGTTTTGTTGATGGGCTTCCTCACCTGACCAGTTTACAGACAGTATGAAGAAGCAGGGAGAGGGAGATTGCATCATCAACAGATGCATGCACTGCACACACCACTTTTGCCTTAGAGTGCTAGCCAGGGGGTGGGGTCTGGCAACACTCCTGCCCCTTGAGCAGTGAACCAGGAAGAAGCCTGGGATTGTGCAGGCAGGGTGGGGGTTTTACACCCCTTCCTAATCAAAGTATACTGCTGGAGCCTGGCCACACCCCCCTCAGCTCAGCACTTTGGAAGGGAAGGGAGAGCTGCTTTAGTGCCCCCTGACTTTCTAGCTTGAGCCACTGCAGGCATGTGTCTGCATTTCTCCATTCCAGAGGGAATGTCTGTTCAGTTGCAAACCGGTTCAACCTAGGCAGGTTAGACTAACTTGCAAAGACTGAATCAATTTAGGCTCAGGGTTTTTGAATGTCTGTCCCTAGCCCTATGGTCTATGTCCCTGGTAAGTGCTCTAACTCCTCAGTAGTTTGGCACAGGCACTGAGATCACTAGCTCCTCCTATGTTTAGCATTATAAAGCTTAAGCCATGCTTGCAAATCTATGCCTGGATGATTAGACCCAGGCTGTGAAACTGTGAACTTTGAATTGAAGCATGGAACAGACAGCTTGCAGGATTGCATAGATTTCATAGACATTAGGGCTGGAAGGGACCCCGGAAGATCATCAAGACCAGCCTCCTGCCCCAGGGGCAGGAAGTCAGCTGGGGTCATAGGATCCCAGCAAGAAAAACATCCAAGTTTCTCTTAAAGGCATTCAAAGTAGGTGCTTGAACCACCTCCAGCAGCAGGCTATTCCAGACCTTGGGGTCTTGGACAGTAAAGAAGTTCTTCCTTATGTCCAGTCTGAAACAGTTTTGCAGGAGTTTATTATTGTTCAACCTTGTCATCCCTTAGGGCGCTCTGGTTCCCCAAATCCTGGTGAACATTCCTTATAAACTTATTTGTGGCCATCAGATCACCCCTGAGCCTGTGCTTTTCCAGGCTGAAGAGTCCCATGCCTCTCAGCCTCTCGTCATAAGGTCTGTTTTCCTGACCTCTGATCATGCGCATGGTTCTCTGGACTCCCTCAAGCTTCTCCACATCCTTTTTGAATTTTGGAGCCCCAAACTGGATGCAGTACTCCAGCTGTGGCCTCACCAAGGCCAAGTACAATGGGAGAATGACATCCTGGGATTTGCTTGAGAAGCATCTATGGATGCAAGCCAGCGTTTTGCTCACTTCATAGCCAAAGCATCACATTGAAGGCTCATGTTCATCTTGTGGTCAATCCTGACCCCCAAGTCCCTCTCGTCCATAGTGCTAGCCAGCGTAGCACTGCCGAGCCTATAAACATACTGCAGGTTTTTCCTCCTGAGGTGGAGAACCTTGCATTTTTTGGTGTTAAATGCCATCAGGTTCTCATCCGCCCATTTCCTGAGCCTGTCAATGTTAGCCTGGATCACCCGCTTGTCCTCAGGTGTGGATGCTTTACCCTAATGTTTGGTATCATCAGCATACCTGGCCAGTCTGCTTCTGACTCCAATGTCCACATCATTAATGAAGACATTGAACAATATAGGTCCAAGGACAAAGCCTCGTGAAACCCCACTGGTCACAGGGCACCATGACAATTGACTTCCGTCAACCACCACACTCTGGGTCCTACCACGGAGCCAATTCCCCAGCCAGCTGATCATGGTGGACCTGAGGTCACAGTTGGCCAGTTTTGCCAAGAGGTGATCATGAAATAGCAGATCAAAGGCTTTTTTAAAGTCAAGATATATGACATCAATCTCTTCCCCCTTGTCCATGTGATAGGTCACCTGGTCATAGAAGGAAATGAGATTGGTCAAGCAAGACCTACCTGCAACAAACCCATGCTGGCTATCCCTCAGGGTGTTGCCATCGACCAGTCCATTAAGAATGGCCTCTTTAATAAGCTTGAAAGCCAATCCTGCAGTACTCAACAGCAGAAGTTCCTTGTGAGCTACTGAAATAATTGCCTATATAATGAAGTAGTGAATCATACCAATGATTAAGTCCATTGATGTGTCTGATGTCTAGACCTGCTGGTTGCTCTGCAGCACAGACAAACTGCCTTCATTCCCACTGTGATGGAAGAACCAGGAGGAAACTACTGGTATGTAAGCGAGACTCATGGAATATATCTTTTCATGGGTTCTTCATCTTCATTTTTTCCTCCAGCTATGGCTGGCCTTCAATTTTTATTCAGTCTTTACTGAAGCAAAGTTCTGTTGGTTGCAAATACAGTCCTGCTTGAAGGAGGAAGACTGAGTGAAAACTGACTTTAGGTTTTATTCCCAACCTTTTAAACAACCGGCCTCTTCATTTGTTTTGCTTTCTCTTATGACATACAGCATTTGTATTAATTTTTACAAATCCAGACATCTTAACTTTAACAATCTGCCCCTGTAGCTTTTGCAAAACTGGGAACACATTTCTTTTTTTCCTTAGGGATGAAATATTCCCTCCTGTCCTGCTAACAGACAAAGTCATGTGGAAGCTGATTGCTATTCACTGAAAGGATGTGTTATCTCAGAATTAATACAGTTTTATTTAATTTATGACATCACATAACATGATAAATTATAAATTAAAAATATCATTATTCGGTGTGTGAACACTTGTCATCCATTTTGATAGCAAATTAATCCTGAAGCTTCAAGCAGCATGCAGCAACATCATTAGCAGCAGAAGCACAGAAATGTCCCTGCCCTGCTGTTTGCAAATGGGCAAGCCCACCCAGTACACCACTCTGCTTTGTCTGGTGATTGTGATTTACTAGATTTTGGTATGCAATTGTTTTGTATTCAAAGCTAAATAGAATACATATTTTTTTACAGTTGAGTAATAACTTCTTTGTAGCTAACAGGATTTAAATGTGATCCATATGCATTGTCATCCATTACAGCAAGAAGGAAGATGCAGACTCTGTATATCAATATTATAGAAAGAAACCTATTCCCAAATTATTGATATGAACGGCTGTCCAAGAATGTGGTTTTCAGTCTTACATAAACAAGTTCTTATTATATCCTTAACTGCCTGTGCATTTGAATGGACATTTGCTACTTTCCAATTCAGTAGGGCAGAGATGAGTATACTTCAGAAAGTTTGGAACTTCTCTCTTGAAGTCAGGGCAGCTGTATCACTATACAGTAGCAAAATATTCAGCATTTTGATTAGTAATTTAATTGCTACTACTCTCAATTTTAAATAAGAATTCAAATACATTTGCTTCATTATTTTGCTGATTTGGGGGGTTGGTTCAGGCAAGTAGCTATGAGTTATGATCCTCACCTATAGCCTCCAGCCCTTTTACATCAGCTAAGGGTACTGGAATGTTAAAAAAAGGCGCTCTTAAATTTTAGGGTTGGTTGGCAAAGGATTTCCAGGCATCTGGACTTTCATTTAGTCTCGGCTAGCCCAGAAGCCTTCAGAAGCCATCACATAAAGGATGTGTTGGGGTGAGGCTGAAGCACGGTGACAGCATATAGCACTTCAGAGCTTCTGAGCAGCTCTGGAACCCACAGGGTAGGTCAAGAAGGGTGCTGTAATTTAAAGAGCTGCTCCAGCTAACTTGTACAAGAGACGACTGTTGTCCACAAAGGAGTAAAGAGGGTACAAAGGAGGGTACAGAAGTGGCTTAGAGTTACTTTATCTCCTGCACCCACATTTGTTATACTGTTGTGACTCTATGATTCAATATTACAGAAAATCATAAGTAGCACATATAGACTCCTAAATGCAACAACAACTCCTAAGTTATATTATAGGGTTGTGTTTCATTTTTCTTCCTTTTCCATCAATCGGGTCTCCCTTTTCCCTTTTGCTTTCCCATTCCTGCCTTTTGTGCACTGTCCAGAATTCTGTCATATACCAAGAAGGGTATACACTGGTTTGGCTCCATCTTTGTACTCCAAGTGCACCTGGAGTAGGGGTGGCAATGCTTTCTGGCAGTGGGTGGGAATGACCCAGAAGCCACTAGGCTGCAGCCACTGCAGCTTCTTCCTGGTGTTGCACCTCTCTGCCACCATCCCGTGATGCAGCGTGGCACAGGCCAACCGCAATGAACACTACAAAATTTCTGTCTGTATGGGCCAAATCCAACCTGTTGACCATGGGTTCCACAGACGTTTGTTCAACTTCTTATACAACTGCCAGTGATGGGAATTATACTAGCTTCCCTAATTATATGTTCTCTTACTCCACTGTCCTTATAGTTAGAAAATGTTTCCTAAAATCTAAACTAAATCTCCTCTGCTCCAAAATTAAACTGATTTCTTCTTGTGCTTCCACTTGGAGTAAATTATCATTATCCTCTTGATAACAACCTTTTATATATTGGAAGTTATTTATCAGGTGCCTTCTTTTAATCCCTGCAATTTTCTGTTGTGGATCATGTTTTCCAAACCTCTCATCATTATTGTCACTTCCCCCCAGACTCTCTCCACTTAGTCTGCATCTTTCAGAGAGTGGGCCCAGTGCATGATCAGCGCTGAGAAGAGAAGTTAATTCCTGTGTCTTATTTATGAAACTCCTATTAGTACATCCCTGAATGACATTTCCTTTTTTTTCCTGAATGACATTTCCTTTTTTTTTTTGTAACAGATGAATGCTGTTGACTCATATTTAATTTGTGATTGACTAAAACCTTCCCTCCCCCAAGATCTTTGGGGAAGTGAAATGCTGGTTCGCTGCATCACCAGAACTGGCTTAGTTTCACCTTCTGTTTTGGGGTTTTAGCTGTCAGAAGTATGAGACTATTTTTCCTTTCGCATTTTAGCATTTCTCCTTCTGGTTCTACCAGCTCTGCTATGAAGTACTGATCCAAAGTGAATATTACAAAGCCAACTAAACTTTTCCAGATTCCAAAACAGTCTGACTTTGTTTGGCTTTAACTCAAAAGATTTGCACTGTCTGGGTGAACTGATTCACCCATTCCTAACAATCACCTCAGTGAAACCAAGAATAGTTGCTTTCTTTTTATAGATAATTCCAGCTACTCACTGCCTATAATATGACGCGACAAAGAGGGAATAAAATGACTTTTGCATTTAATGTGTGACAGTACTTGGCTGACATTCTTTCTTTGGTATTTGGTATTCAATTTTTAAACAAAGACTACTGAGAACAGCTCTTAGCATGGTTCACCCTCAGACAAAAAGTGACTCAAGAGCACTGCTATGCTGAGCTTTCAGTTGTGCTGCCCAACTCAAATATCTCATACTGTATCTGATTTTTTTTTGTTGGCCCATGATTACAGCTGTCATGCTTTGTGTTTAAATTAGGGCTGCATGAATAGTTTTGGGGATGGGGTGGTGGGACCAGAATGACATGGGCATCACAGATTCTTAGCCTAATTGTTTGGCCCAGAAGACCATGGTGCACATTTACTGATGCTTTTTTTTTTGTGCTTTTAATATAGTTTGCAGGACTTTAAACGTAGTCAGTTTTTCTTGTTGTTGTTCACTGCAGACATGAAAGGTGAAGTGTGATTACAGCAGCAGCCAATTTGGGTGGTCTAAGTGTTGGTACAAGTCTGTGTCTGCCTACCTTATTACAGCAGAAACACAGAGATGTTTGTGAAGTGTATGCTGAGCATGTGTCATGAAGACAGAGGCTGCTGCAATGAAAGGAAGAGCAGTGATGGGGTAGGGGGAAGCATATTTAAAAGCTCCTCCCATGGATCAAAATAACCAAGCAGAGGTTATTTTGTGGTTATAGACATTCCTGTGGGAGGTTGGCATGGACAATTTAAAGCAAAATACATGTTTCCCCCTTCCCCCAACCCCCCCCCCTTTCTGGGCGTCATTCTGTTGCTGACCCTGTACAGAAGAAATTATGCCAATGTAGAGGTGCTGTAAATGAGAGGATAATCAGTCTGTTTAAAAACACCTTGGGTTTGGAGGAGTATTCTGGAGAGGGCAGTAAGAATGAAAATGATGCAGGAGTTAAATCTAACCTCTCTTCAACAAGATACACATACCTAACTTTAAACTTATGAGTAATGTGCCATACATGAAGGAGAATGCTTGTATATCTGGATTTACAAGGCAGTTATATATATATATATATATATATATATAAAGCACAAGCTGAAGTGAACTTGTGTTCACTTAATCAGATGCCGAGTTCATGCATTATTTAAATGTTTTACTGAATCAAGGGTCTCCCAAAGTTCAGCTGATCTCAGATTTGAACCCAAGTTCATGTAGGCTCTGCATTCAAAGTGGGGAGTGGATCAGATACACTAGACAAAGTTCTGATAGGCAAGATATATGAAGAAATCAAGGATTCAAAGCTGGACAGGGATACGGTACTTCGTTATTAGAAACTAGAGCAAGATAAGTATGCTGCTTTCAGAGCAGGAGAATCAGAGAATTAATGTTTACAGTGAAATGAAAGTGCTAATAATAAGCAAGACATACAAAAAACTAGAACTCTTGGTTCCAAAATTATACCTTTTATTAGATCAACTGGTAAATGGCAAGAAAATTGTCCTTTTCTGCAAGCTTTCAGGATCAAAGTCTCTTCATCAGGCTCTGGGAAAAGTGTAGATGGTACAAGATGGTAAAAAGTCCCCATAGGTAGGAAATAAACTTCATTTTTGCACAGAGGGAGCTGAAGATGGAAGGCTGTCCCTCTGGGTCCATGAGAGTGTCTTTGTGAGCTGTGCTGAGTAGCTCTTCCATGTGTTTTTCAGGTAGACTTCCTTCCCTGGAGGTTTAAGATGGCAGGCAAGGAGGCAAAAAAACTTCCTGTTATTCTGCAATGAAGTTTGCAATGAAGGGACTTTGATCCTGAAAGCCTGCAGAAATGGACAATTTTACAAAGGGACTTTGATCCCAAAAGCTTGCAGGAAAGCACAATTTTCTTGCCATTTTCCCATTGGTCTAATAAAAGATAATTTTGGAACCAAGAATTCTAGTTTTTTGTATGTCTTTTTGTCTCAGACCAACATGGCTACCAAGTACACCCCTGAATAATAAGCAATTTACTTTAACATTAGTTATTATATCTGTTTTTGTCAATTATTCTTTTCTTGGCTAATCAAAAAGTGCATTTAATATGCTCTCAAACAGCCTAGTTTAAAGATAGTTTAGACAAATGATTCATAAATTGAGTCCTAGGTACTTAGCAGACAATAGGTTACACTATTCATAAAGGTAGCATGAACAATGCTTTTTAAAAACCCCTGTAAACCAAAGCTAGCATGTTATAGCAGACACATTTCTATTTAACAGTTGAATGTTTCACATTCACAGTTTACTTATAAAAGGGATCTTAATCTTCCATTTTATAAATACATAGTTCCAGTAGACATTTTATACAAAACAGAAAAGCAGTGTATTCCTAAAGCAAAAATTGAGTAATGCAACATTTTTGTTTTAACTAAGAAGCCTGCAGGTTCATACATTGGCCATTCAGTCTTGATGCTTCTTCATATGAAGACAATAATCAGATATGACCTTTTATTATGAAAGTGTTATGGCTGTAAATATTTATCTCTAGCATGAAACAAAAATCAGTAGGATGCTAAAGGAAATATACCTTAAATATTAGAAAGTAAGCACAATAGGTTTGGAAATTTTAGCATCAGTATTAAATCTTTTTTGTGGTATTACCTATCCTCTGCCTAGGGGCAACAGATCTCTAAGCAGAACAGACTTTCTCATTTATAGCAATAGAATACCTATTATATTGACTCAAATGATCAATGGATGAAATGAATGAAGATGAAGAATGAAGAATGAAGATGAAATGAATGGTTAGGAAGAAACTGGAAGTGAATGAAGATGGGAACTTTGATTATGGCTGTATGGGATGGATATATTCTGTGTTCAGAATATGTGCCAGAGTTCTATTAGAAGGCTGGGGAAACCCATGTACATAGTTTTAATTAGGTCTTGCTTACCTCCTATGTTCATGAATTTTTCCTGTCTTTTAGTTGAAGAAATGGGGTTAGGGTGAGATGAAGTGTTATGATTTAAACTATGTTGCATGTAACTACCCCATGTGAGGGGCAGCCCTGTAGAAGAACTGACTCACAGTCATAGTTCCTCCCCTACTCCCTCTTGCTCATTGTGCTTACTGTGACTCTTTAATCCTTGAAGCTTACTGTATATCTCATGTGGGGACTGAGCCAAATCTCCAGTGACTCTTCATCTCTGTCTGTCTACTCCTCTTCCAGTTGCTGTCTAGAGGCACAGGCTTTGGATCAGAGTTCCACCCAGTCTCAAGGGGGGCTACAAAGAAGGTGGGGTGTCATGGCTATGTGGTTTGGATAATTACTGTAATTGCAAATACTTTAAAAACAAATTACTACAATTAATCCTATCTGTACTCCATCCATAGAGTCCTATTGACTGCAACATGAGTGCTACACCCACAAGGCAAGAGACATCAGGCTTTGTGCAGGAACAAAGACATTGAAGTGACATTATAATTAGAAGAGTGACCAGAATTGATACTGCACAACTCTGCTGCCTAGGTGCACCTTCATATTTATTTTATTTAATAAAAAAGAGAAGTGTTTACTAGCATTAGCATTAAGAAGCACAGCTGCATCCTACCTTATGCACTAGCAGCCAAATTAATAGCTACATTTTGCATCCAAAATTTTTATTGTTGGCAATGATGTGAGGAGAGCGCTGCCTGATTTCCACATACCTTGTGGAGCTGCAGTGCTGGCAGTTAGAAATGTCTTGTTTTGACTTGCAAAATGAGCACATTTGATAAGACAGTCACTGAGGGAGAATAAATGTGGAGCACCAGGATATCATTTTTACAGCATTACCTTTCTGATTATAACAACTGCACTTAAAAAAAAGCCCCACGTAACCCTAATGGTAATTTTATGTACTATTGGTACCCATTTTGGACAAAGCTGAAAGTGAATCTACAGTAAGTATTACCATAGATTTTTTACAGACTTTCCAGAAATGTTACCTTTATGTTTGGTTTGCACAGGACCAGGTAATGATGTGGGGCTCTGTATTCCTCATGAGAGCAGGACATGAATTTTTATATTCAACTCAAACCACTTTACATTTTTACATTTAATGCAATTGGCTCCCATACATTAAAAGTGCTACAGATGGAAAATGGAAAAAGTACATTAAAACAGCTTGAAATAAATGTAAAAATAGAATTGGAAAGATGGCTTTGAGATCTGATGATGGTTAGAGACTCAAGGGGGATGCAAATAAAAGAGTGCTGAGGATAGTGTGAAAAAAAAGAAACTAATTTTGTCCTCTGTCCTCTTTTCAGTGTGGAGGCTTTAGTTATTAAATTTGAACTGTGAATTCCCCTGTATTCTCCCATTATCCTAATGGAAATAGCAAGATTACACTAACAAACTTCAGATTTCCTTCATAAAAAATATTTGTAGGACATTTTGTTTTCAGTCATACCATTGAAGTCAAGGCTGTGAGTAGTATATAGGAACACCCACTCATGAACTTGACAGGTGGCCATCTTGGCCACCATCTTAGGACTAGAATAATACAGTAAGTAAGCCCTCTGTATTAAAAATTAAATAATACAGTAAGTAAAACCATGTGTGAATACTGCATATGTGGTAAAAGTATGTACCAAACTGTTTTAAAACAGAGTCATCACTAAAAAAAGTCTTAAAATATGTAGAGCTCTACTGTTAGAACTCTGGTCACATATCTAAATATTTTTGCTGTCTGGTTTATCTTTACCACACATCCCCTGGTGCTAAGAAATTCACCACTTGCTCTATTTCACCCCAAAATGACAGCCTACTCCACAGAATAGGACACAAACCCTGTGAGAATAGATATTTTTAAATCAGTCTTTATTTACATGAAAAACCTTTACAATATTTACTGGTTTATTTTTATAAAGCCAATGAGACTAGTTGACTCTAGAAATTATAAAGCCCCTTCTCTTAAGAAGGGGCTTTATAATTTCTAGAGTCAACTAGTCTCATTGGCTTTATCTTTACAATATGCCCCCATATAAATGTGCTTAGAGATCCAAGGCACTAAAGCAAATGGTAATCTGTCCAGCTGAAAACAGTTGATATGTGTTAGTCTTACTTCTTTACCCCCCCATCAGCAAAATTGCACCAGTGAAACACATTTTAAACTGTTTTTGCTGAACATTTCTCTTAAGCAGGGTTTTATAATTTCTAGTGCCAATATAGGGTACCAGAGGTTTATCTTCCTCAGTAATCAACCCATAAAGAGTAGAGTTAGCATCTTCTGCAAAACACAGAGCATTTAGAAGCTCTATACCCTGAGCTTAATGTTTCTCAGTAATTCTGAGGATTTTCTTAGCAAATCCGATGGCCATAGAAGCATAAAAGCAATTAGAACACTTTCCTTACACAGCTCAGTCACAAAGTTCCCAAATTGTTTCATTTATATCTTCATCCAACCAGGTAACACAATCATGACAACCTTGAACCCCCTCATCAAAAACACAACCCATGCACTTTTCAGAAAGCCTCATCCTCAAATAGTATTTCATTATGCAATAAAAAGAAACATGCATGAGAGACTTCATGAAGATTTCATGTTCTTGATGTGAAACAGGACCTGTTGATTCAATGCCTAATTGTCTTGTAAAATCTTCATCATTGTCTGGTCAGCAACTTCTTTCTGGGTTTAGGTTTATAGGTGTACTGGTGAGCAGGCTTCCTTGAGTCATTAAAAAGGTTTAAACTAATTGCAGAGGGGTTAAAAAAGAAACCTTAGTTAGCTACTGTTTAATTAATCCTTAGCTACTTTCTACCTCCCTTCCATGGGATAAATCCCACACCACCATCAATACCTAAGTGGCCCCCAAAACCATGCTTCAAGTCTCTGACTGGCATCTCTGCTTTGCTGTTGACCTCTTCTTCCCATGCAGGCTCCAGCACAAGGCCACTATCTTGTTCAAAATTCTCAATGTCTGCTTTGGGGACCTGGGTCACTGGCTCACAGCTCTCCTCTTGCATGTTCACATGATTTTCCAGACTGGGTTCAGGTATCTCAGGGAGTCTTTGGGCTAGGGAGCTGTCCTCCTCAAAACTATTTCTATGGTAAAGCTTTCTATATGGGCGTCTAACAAGTCTTGGTGGTGCGGTAAGGATGACAGGTCTTACAAGCATTCTGTACGAATCCATATCTGTCCTTGCTTACCTTAGCATGGTCTGAGAGAGAGGGCCCATAGATAGACAGTGCGGGCTTACAGCCTAGATCCCTACCCCTCTACTTCCTCCGAGTGATTTGGTGCCATTCTTGGGGAGGTCTGAGGCCTCTGAAACCCCACCAATTGGTCAGGGGTGGTGGAACAGGTTGTTAGAGGGTTCACAATCCCCCTGCTACCTGATAGGCTATGCCTGTGCCTATTGGGCTAGGGTGGTGCTGTGCAGCATGTAGAGAGGGGGGTGGGGTTTGGGACTTTTTGGCAACCATTTTCATGTCATGTCATGTGATGAAGTGCAAAATTCTGGAACCAACATTATGGTCTGGGGTCTGATAAGTCATGACTGTAGTATATGGTCTAGGATGGGTCTTGCAGCATATGGGGTGCATTTTGGGGCCTGAATGGGCTGTTCTTCTGATGTCATGTACCATGTGATGGGGTCAGGGACAGTTTTTTTGGTGTCATGCATCATGTTACTAGGGGAAGGGGTGGGTTTCTGATGTTAGGCATCATGTGACTGGGTTTTGGGGAAGTTTCTAATGTCAAATGTCATGTGACTGGGAGGCAGGGATGAGTTTTTGATGTCATGCAATGTGACTAGGAGCAGGGGCACAGGTTTTGATGTCCCACATCATGTGAGTAGAGGCCAGAGAGGAGTTTGTGATGTCATGCACTATGTGATTGGGGATGGAGGTGGAGTTTCTGATGTCACACATCATGTGACTGGGGCAGGGATGGGGTTTGTGATGTCACATGTCATGTGACTGGGGCAGGGGCAAGTTTGTGATGTCACATGTCATTTAAGGGAAAAAGGGGGTAGGGTTTGTGTGAGAGGGGAGGCAGAAGCCCCCCTCTCAACATGTCCTGAGACCCCACCCAACAAACACTGATGGCAGGGTTCAGGGTGAGTGGCAGCTGCAGGAAAAAGCTGGCGTAGGCTTGGCAGTTCCACAGCTGCCTGGGCCTGTGGATCAGCAAGCCCCAGGGGTGGGGCCAACAGGCAGTGAGGGACAATCAAAAGGCAGCTGGGGAGAGACCCTGCTGCCCAGATGAAGAGAGGGAGAATGCCAGAAGGTAAGACCGGCTGCCGGCAGGGAGATGCAGGTTATGGAGCCTGTTCCAAGTGGTGGAGAGGAGAACAGGGCGAGAAGCCTTAACAGCTGCCGTGGAGACCTGGCAGAGAAAACTCCAGGTCTGGGCCCAGGACACCAAAGCCTGACAGAGGGTCACATCAGGGAGGAGGACAGCATCCTCACCATCACAGGCGAAGACCTGGCTGCTCTGGAGAGCCCACGTACCATGATGGGGAAGGGTGGCGAGTGACAGCAGAACCATGCGGGCAGCCTGGTGAAGAAGGAAGAGCAGGCAAAAACTGGCCCAGAGCCCGGCAGAGGAGGGATGAGTTACGCCAGGTGGTGGGATCAGGAGTGATTAACTCCTAGCCTGCCAGTACCTGGGAAGAGTACCCAGAGAGTCGGGTGCAACTCCTTCTCTCACCCCAGGGAGGCAGAAGGGTTCTGGGGGCCAGAGTCCCAGACCCTCCATCAGTGGATATCAAACATCTCTTTGAGTTAAGTCTTTTTCCTAAGTTATCATTAACCCCGGAGTGGGGCATGTTTAATTGTCTGAAGGTTGGTCCAAAAACCAGGAATTGATATGGGAGAGATTTGACAGCTGAACAGACCCTGACTCCAATTGTGGTGGTCCTATCAGGTGAGAAGATATCATCCTGAGGAGGATTATAAGAAGGTGGGACATCCCAGGCCATGGATGTGGTAAGGGTGGGGTAAAGAGGAGGTTTGTAGTCCCACAAAGAAAGACCAGGGTCATGACCCCTCTGGGATCACTGACAGGGAACTGCCTCCCCATCTATTAACATTGAAGGTCATGGCAGGTGAGTAGGGGGAGTGTTTGGAAACATCTAGGTGGCCCCAAGGTGCAGTCTCACCCTGACGTTGCTAGGGAGGAAGGCACTGACTAGAAAGGGGCCGAAGCCTTACAGCACCTACCAGCAACAATTTGTGATATCAAAGACCATGTGATGGGGCGGGACTTCTGGTCTGGTCTCAAGATGGCAGCCAAGATGGCTACCTGTCAAGTTGACAAGTGAGTGTTGCTATATACTACGTCTGTGACAATGGCAGCATCAATCGGTACAACCCTAATAATGAAGGAGGCCATCTACACTTCTGTCTTATATAGCAGAAGAACTTCAAAGAAAGAATGGCTGAAAAAGTAAATTTAGTCCACATATAATCACTTCCATACCTGCTGGCTTCTTTTCAGTGGTTAGATGTCAGCACTGCTGTAGAAGAACCAGGAGTAACAAGAATAGCCTCTGTTTTAAGCTACAAAAAGGGCAATATAAACACTTTCATTCTCCAGAATTTTATATGTAGCACTGACCTGAAAATTAGCTTTCTCTCTCAAGAAAAATATTATGAAATAAATCTGCAACATTAAAATAAGACCTAAAATCTAATTATTTAAAAACTAAAAGTGATGGGATCGTTTGGGGCTAATTTTTTGCCAGTAATCAAGAGGCAAAGGGAGCAAAGTTTCAGGTCATAGTGACCTCATGTTGTCAAGAACTTTTTGCAGGCTGTGCCCCTTCTTGAGCAAAGCAACTATGACATCATTGTTTTTTTACATGAATTCTACATAGTTGAGGAAAACAATGCTACAATAGGTATAGATGAGTCAAGTCCAGTGGCTGAACAAATAGCTGTGTAGCCCTATTAGAGATAAGCAGCTTTTGTCACAAAACTCATATATGGCTGTAGGTCTGAATTATAGGATTATAGAGAAGTAGGGCTGGAAGGGGCCCCAGATGTCATCTAGTTGAACCCTCTGCCTGAGGCTTTTGCTGCTGCTTATGCCGTTGCATCTTTAACCAAGCCTGTATTTTCCATCCAAGACACAGCACTGCTGTTCAAAAAGTTTATATCTTCCACCTGATTTGTGCTTGATTGCTCCCTATTTACAGCTGAACACTCAACAAATTAGCCTGTAGATTGTACTCAATCAACTATGTCTTCAGGGTGTTGTTGAAGCACTTTCTTGGACTATGATGTTTTTCATACAGAAGCTTCATGGGCATCATCCATCTGAGCCACATGTCTGGCCCAACGTAGCTGGACCTTCATTATTAATGCCTCAGTGAGTGTGCAGTCAGCACACCTCAGAGAAACTACAATTCACTGAAGTCAGTGAATGGGATGTCACAGGTGAGTGAACAAGACCCTGCTTTGGCCTTCCCTCCAAACCAGCAGGCAGAGATTGCTTTCTAGAGAGCAAAAAGTAGAAATCCTCTGTGTACTCCTCGGAACAGTGTGGCTCCCCTGGTCGGGGAATGAAAAGTATTAGGGCTGTGTTAAGCTTTGGTAGCCAATTTCATTTGAAGGAGATTTGGTCTAATTTCGGGGCCGAACCTTTAAAGGTGAATTGAGTCGGGGGACCCATGAAAAGGTCCAAATCAAATAGGAAGCCTCTGAATTGACACAGAAGCCTCTGAATCGATTTGGAAGCCTCTGAATTGATTCGGAGACTTGGGCGGTCCCTGCTTGCCACCTCAGGAAGCTGGACCCAGGCTCTGTGCCATTAAGTATGGGGTGAGGGACCGCAGGAAGGGGGAGGGAACCATGGGGGACCCCCCCAGTCTAGGGGGAGGAAATCATGCCCCCCAACTTTTTTCAGAAATCTGGAATTTTCTGAATGTAAATTCTGATACATGGCCAATTATGAGTGCAAGGTTCCTCCTACTATTACATCACATACATAGTAGTAAAGGGAAAATTAATTAATTGGCATCTGATTAATATTAAAATAATTATTTTATATGATAATCATAGTCACACAAAGGGCAAGTCCAACCTAATAAAAAATTGATGAATTAATGAAAATTACTTGTCCAATAAAAATTATAATTAAACATCAGTTTTATAAAGTGATTTCTCAGTTAAGAAAGAAAGAAGCTCTACTCTCAGTACAACAGGGATGCTCCTGCTTTAAATGTATCATAAACTGATGGGGGGAAAAACTTCTACTTACCAAATGAGAAATAAGAGTTAGTGGATTATAACTCCATTGCCTAATACTCAACCCACCAATTAACCCACAATGACTGCTTTACAATTCATAGTGTGGATATAGCCTTTTAAATAACCAATTGCTCTTCTTTGCAGCAGGGATCACTTGCAGACACAGCCTCACACCTGCCCCAGACTCCTAGCTCAGCAGTTTTGTAGGTGCTTTGATATGGGAACTGACTGTATCTCCTGCCCTGGTCTCCTCCATTTGGAGTTCAACGAAAGGAAAGATGGTGGTATTTTGCTTATTTGCCCACAAGCAGAGAGAGGGTCCTGAGCCATCATTTAATGCGACTTTAAGAGAAAAGGGTCAGCTTGGTTCAGGATAGTTTCTGGACTACTGGGAGCTGAATTTTTTGGTATTGACATGGTCCTTTGGTCCCATATCTTTGCCATGACAGTTAGGGATCTGTGTTAAAAAACACCCCCCCAACACCTCCCCCCCCCCAAAAAAAATCTTGCTTCCTAAATACTTTCCCTTCCAGGCAGGGTTGAATTAAATCCAAATAAGTTCTTGTCTTCTCTCTCTTCAAATGCTTTGCTAGGCTAATACCCAATTTGAGGCATTCTTCCATATTCCAAAAGAAATTGAACCAGCTTGTTTCCAAGCTCTCATTTATCGTCTTCATTTTCTCTTTTTAAGTTTTAACAGCTGTCTCTGCTAGCCATTTGAAGCTGGCTGATACAGAGAAGTTGGAATATGTTGAATCCAGTCCTTATCAACAGTTTTGTAAAAGGGACTGCTTAGTTCAACAAAAACAAAATGTACTGACAGTACTTCAGGGAATTGCTTCTTTATTTTAACTGCATTACAGTTAAAATAACATTACAGAAAATACTCCCACTAACTAGATAGAAAGAAAGGGTGGAAAGGGGCACAGCTCCATCCCATAACACTCTGGGAACACCAAATGACCACATTAGCTAGCATATACAAAACTAATAATAGTAGTAAATTAATAACCATCTAGTGACTGTAATATGGATTATGGCTTCTCTAACTTTCCTTGAACTCAGTAGAAAGTGAGCATACATATTGCATGTTTGAAATAAATAGGTTGCAAAGAGGCTAAGCCAGGCAGTCCTCAAAGGACCTGCTACAGAGATGAGAAGGAGTGATACCTCATGAAACCTGGAGAGACAGGAACTCAAGGTTTAGTGTAGCCCTAAAATATAATGAATGGAGAAACTGGCTTGAACCCCACATTAACAATATTGGAAGCTTTGGGGAGAGATATGCTGTTAAAACTCATTTCTAAGCAGACCTGTTGGGCTTTGTCTTCTGGAAAGAAAACTAGAGCTGGGTAGCCATCAAGAGCTAAACAATGTATCAGTTGTCTTCTTCCAGTTCTCATAGTTTTGTAGCAATGTAACAACCTGCAGATTTCTTCCCTCCCTTGAACTGGTAATCCTCCTCTAAACCATGAAACACTTTTCCATCATCAAATATGGCAGGTATAGGTGCCAGGAGATCTTTTACTTCCCACTTGCTGTGCAATAAAGTTCTTAAAGGATCTTCGGCAGACACTTGTCTCCAAAGTAATAAGCCTTTCAATTCATTTGTCATTACATTTTAGCATAGCTTTGGTTTCTTTTATACATAATAATTTTTGTAAGTATTTTATGATCTGCATTCTAAAGGAACATATTCTAATAATTATCAGACCCTCATTGTGATAATTTCTACTTGATTTTACACTATAATTTCACATGGGGAACAATTTATTATGTATTCAAGACTAGCTTGTATGCTCCTCCTAATATTTTTAGCAGTTACTTGTAATTTGGGGAGAGGGAGGGTGGGAAATCAGTATATGGAAATTATTTTCAAAGTGGAGGTGAACAGGTACTCAAAAGAGTAATGCTAATTACACTGAATTACTAATAGGAGTTAAAGTGATGTTGTTACTGTGAAGGTCCAGGAAATGTGAGAGTTCAGAATTCTTGTGGGTGATACCTTGTACTGGAACAATTGCATGGTTGAACTAGACAACCATGCAGTTGGTCAAACAAAAAGTATCAACCACAAGAATTCTTGCCTCTCCAATAACAGGAGTAAAGATTTCCCAATCCTTCTCTCATTAGGTATGGATGTATTGTCTGTGCTGACTTTTGATGAGTTACCACAATTTAAGTTGTCTATTGGATCAAAGCTTTCATGATATCTTTATGATCTATTATGGTCTTAATAGATTAGATTCGGGCACAAAACTCTCAAAATGTATCTAATTTTGACTGACTAAATCCAGGGAATTGATATTCATTTGAAATTTGATATGAATTAACATGGGCTATGATTGTGTAGTTTGTATATTTCCTTCATGAGAGCATTAATAAAATGGAATTTTATTCCATATACCAAGAATTTTATTCTACCCATGTTCATGTACAATATCACAAAATATGGAATTATTTGATCAAAGCAATTTTTGTTTGTCTGTTTGAAACAGGGTTGTTGCACTTGCTTAGTGCACACCCACCCCTCCCCTGTGGGCCAGATTTGAAACATGACTCTCTTGGTGCATCTACATGTTCATTAATATGCCTTAGATGTTGCACATTTAGTTTAGTACTTTCTTAATAAAGTACTAACTAAACGTGCAGTACCTAGAGCTACCATGTAGTAGTGCTGATGCATGGTTACTTACTGTGCATTAGCTTAATAGCACTGTGCAGTAGACTACATGGCTTTTGCCATGGCACGCTGCTGTGCAGTGTTATTAGGCTAATGCGGAGTAAGCATCTTGTGTAGATGCACCCCTTGTGGATCAGATACAGATTATGAGGAACCCCACAGGACAAATCCAGACCAGGCAGCAGTGGTAGGACAAGTGGGGGTTAACACATCCATTGCTCGACCTAGCCCCAACTCACCCTGTTCTGAAATTCCTGGCTCCTCCAAGAGCCCCCCCAGGCCAAGTAAAATAACTGCTTAGGCTGTATCTTTGACACCCCTGTTTTAAATAATAATGCACATGTGCTTGCATGCTCATCCAGTTGTGAAACAGAACTAATAGCATGTCACTCAGCTGAACTGTTATAACTAGGCAATATTGGTCAGGTATCAAATATTGACTAATCTATACCTATATGAAGATTACACTAGGTTCAAAGGCTTGTTTAAGTCTATCCCAACCATGCAATTGATTGAATAAAAGATATCATCTACGAAGTCTTTGCCTCATATATATTTCCTGACCCATCACAGCTATGACATCAGTCCAACCCTACCAGATTTTTAAAAGATTCTCATTATATAAACTGATTAATATATTTCAATAATACAGTAAAAGCTGTGTTAACTGGCAATTTATTAGCCAGAAAACTCTAGTAACGGGCATCTGAGTGATGCAACAAAAGCAAAACTGGAATTATCACAGGAAAGACTTCCCATTTTTCCACTGCAAGGTAAGTTTTTCTTCGCCACTGTTTTGGCCCACAGCCCAGGGCAAAGCAGTCTGCGTGGGAAAAAGCAGCCTGCACGGGGCCCCCTCCCTGTCTCCCAGCACACTGATTAACTGGAATATTTGATTAACCAGCATCCCCCATTCCTGGGGGGATGCCGGATAACAGAGATTTTACTATACATGCACACCATAATTTTATCATATATTTTCCATAGACAGAAAAAGACATTAATTTTATTGAGTCAAATAGTTATTGAATTGGCTTTGTTCAAGTCAGATAATTATTCAGATTTAAAACATACAATATAAATATAGCACAATAATTTATATTATTATTGGCAGCCTGGGCCAGGGGCAGCTGCTCTGGTCCAGGTCGAGGCCCAGGCCCAGGCCCAGGCCCAGGCCCAAACTTCTCTGCTTACTTGCTTAGCAGGTTCCAGGTGGTCCTGACCCACTCTGGGCTTGAGGATGCCAGGCAACCCCGCCGTGGCTCAGCATCACCTTCCCTGAACCCTGGCACTGCCAGTCTGGGTGCTTGGGGCCCTGGATGGGGGTTGTGTGCAAGTGCATGGATGGGTATATGGGTACATGGGTGCACCCCCTTCCTTCACCTTCTTGCTGCAGCCCATCTGGAACCTTCACCCAGATTGCCCTATGGCTCCACTGCAGTGCCACTGCTGCCCCACTGTGTGGCCTGGGGGCAGCAGTGACAGCAGCAGGGCAGGGCAGGGCAGCCCAGGTGCAGGATCCAAAACCACATGCATAATTAATGCTTTAAAAAAAATACCACATTAATTGGTTCTTGCTTTAACCATGTACATTAACGGAGATTAATTGACAGCCCTACTTTATATTTTCCTGCCCTATTTCACTTGTCCTAGCTCTTTATTTATTTCCTACACCAAGAATGGGTGAATATAAGTGGATGCCAGCTTAATATATAGAGGGCTGAGACTGGCCTTTGTTGGACTTTATGATTTGTAGTGAAGCTGAGTCATTCCTCGTAGTGGGAACAAACAGAGGGTGGTCAGATACTTAAAAGTGATTTTGACTTTTTCCATTTGCTTAAATTGTCTTGACAATAATTCTCTAACCTTGTTGCCTGACTCGTAACTCTTATTTAATTTTACCCTTTCTACATCACTTTCATTTTTTTCTTATATGTTTTCCCTTTAATTATCCAGGCATTTTGTAAGCAGGTTTGTCTATGAGTTCTTATAAAATGTTTTTATTGCTCTGTTAAATCTGAGGATTTTCTCTCTTGGATAGGATTTTAATTAGTGCTCTGACATAAACCTTCTTGTTTTCCTAGTGCCCTGTGTTTGTTTACTATTCAATGAGCCACTATTACTGTAAAAAAAACCCTTTTAATTTGCTCATCTCAGACAGTTTTCCTGTCTTAAAAAAGTGAAGCATTTAATTTCTAGTGCATTGATTTAAGCCTAATTATATTCACCTTGGCTGTAATTCCACAACAGCCTGCTCACATATTGCAGTTGCCCCTGTTTAATTTGGTTCATGCCCCATATCAAAGCTCCTGAGATTAGGATGTCATCAATATTATAGAATGTGGAAGGTGGATTGACGGTGAGGTGCAATCTTTTCCAACAGGGTTAATCTCCACAAGCCAGATTTATCCCCAGTGTAACACCATGAAAGTTAATGATGTTGCTCTGGGGATTAATTTACCCCCTAAAAGACAATTAAACCACTTGTTCTTTCATTCCTGGTGTACCTCTCACATTTGCCCAATATACCCTCAATAATCTGAATTTTGTCACTCCATTCATAATCCAGTTTGGTTAGTTTGATAGCTAAGTAGCAAAAGAGTTGTATTATTATTTACAGAGGAGTATAAACACCCATAATAGTTTACCCAGTGAATGGCAGTGAAATGTCTGCCCTGTTCTTATGTTTTCAAAAAAGAACAAGAGGAAATGACAGAATGAGAAGTTATGAGAAAAAGATTAGGTGGTAAACATCTAGATTACACACTTGCTTGGGAGAATAGGAATCATATTCTGAGGACTGCGCATTTTCCTTTTTTCTCCCATATAATTCTATACTCATCATTGTGCCCGTAGATAAATTATACAGTCTCAAGGGCAGCAGACAATACTGAAACAATCATTTCATACCTAAGGAGTAAAAAAAAATGTGTAACAAACCTAGTAACAGTAACATATACCTTCAGAAACGTACTTAAAGCAAGTCCCTGTGATACAAGGGGAAAAAAAAAACCCTTAAGAATGCCTCTTGATAAAAACCCTAAAAAAAAATCCTACTTTGGATAAAATGCCATCCATAACCCCAAAGTGATGTTTTTATATTTGCAAACTGGTGGCCTTCCTATTTGCAGTCAAAGCCATTCCAGAGTGGTTATTACCTTACTAAAAACAGCTGACACTGGAGCTGAACCGCCAGATGAGAACACTTTTCTCACAACAGCCCAAAGAAGGAGGCACATATCATTGATCCCATTTATAGGGGAGGTTCCACATTAAAGTTATTCAGGGGGCCTATGGAAGAGCTGACTCTGATTCTCATTAGCTGCAATGGGGTATATGCTCCCTGAATTGTTCCATAAAGTAAGTGTCACTTTTAGGGAGTAAGTTCCAAGTAGGTATCTAAGTAGGACTGACAGCTGTGCTTAGGTAGTGGTTTAAGAGAGTGGAAAGTAGGCAGATGTAAGATTGGAATAATAGAGTGTGTTGAGCAAAGAAAGTTTTACTGCACTGGGTGCAGATCTGGCTATGTTTGTCAAGTGTTTCTGTACCTGGCCTTGCAATAAAATTATCCTATTCTTGCCATAGAATATGACAGCTTATATGGAATAGAATAAGGAGAAAAATATAGATATATGTCTAGCTTTTTTTCCGTTTAAAAGGAAAGGGGTAATGCTGAAACATAATCCATATGGACACCAATGTGCTTGTATAATGCTGGGAGGGAGCTATAGCACTGGAAAGGACATCATCAATTTGTGACTTTGTGTTTGCTGTGCCAGTAAATGCTCAGAACAACTGTACTTTAGCAAGTGTTGGTCTGAAAAGAAGAAAAAAAATGCCTGCCAAACCAGGAATTAATTATTACTATCAAAATAAAGAGCCTAGATTTGTTTCCCCAATGTTTGATGGCTCATACCACACCGCATCATCCTATAATGCTAGTTGATATGTCATTTTAACAAGTTTTTGACCAAGCAAACTATAATCCAAAAATTAAAGGAAATAGTAATAAAGAAAAAGGTGCTACCTGGTCCAAGTGTTCAGGCTCCTACATGACTCCAGACACTTTGACTAGGTACAGATATTACTTTTAAGAAAGAGCTTTACAGCTATAAAAGAACAGACATTCATGGCACATAAATTGCTTTAAAAATGGCATATCCCTCTCTGAGTTAACTCTGAATGGTTATGTAATAATCTAAAATGCTTTCAGTTAGAGCACTTTATTGAACATCTGTGCCAGATCCTATTAAGGGTTAACTTAGAGCATGATTGCTGCCATCCCAGGAGGACTGAGTTCTAGCCTCAGGTAGAGCTTGTTTGCTCTGCCCGAGTGATGGCCTGGCCCCATTCCCCTGGCTATCACTGACCCAAGTCAGAGACAGCTCTAATCCCATGCCTTTTCACAACCTGGTGGGGGAAGTTGTCCAGGTTCTCTCTCCCAGCAGCCATCTCAGCTGGGCTGCTGCACACTGCTGCTTCACTTGGTGGGGAGCTGTAGGGGAAGGGCTCCAGGGTCTTTGTCCCTCCAGCAGCCCTGGCTGGGGCTGCTGCACAGACACAGATCTCAGAGCCCTTCTTTTGCAGCTGCCATGGCCGTTCCATGCCATGCCATGTTGCAGCTGCTGGCTGCCACTGTCAAGAGGCTCAGAGGGGAAGGGGAGCCCCGCTTTTGCAGACCTGGCCTGCCTCCTCCTGGAAGGACCCCCAGTGCCCAAGTGAGCAGGCTGTGAGCCCCCAGTGAACATCTATTTGGTTGGCTCCCACTCAAATTTATCATGCTTTGAGTAAAGCACAATAAGATAGAGTGCTTCTGCCAAGGGCCTTTTCGAATATCTGTACTTAGCCACTGTCACTTCTTGGGGCAGAAGAACGAGAAAAGCAGGGATAAGAAATATCCTTCATATTTCTGTGTATTCTTTATTATTGGTCTACAAACTCAGTTTTGTGCAAGTAGAATGAATATTGAAAATTTGCAATATTTTTACCTGTTGGATATTTAAACATGTATTTATTTAATCACATTACATTCCTAGATTCAAGCTTGCCGCTATTTCTTTTGTTCCACTTCCCGGTTCTGATGTAATAGAAATCTTTCAGGACAACTATTTTGTCTTTTAACTCTTAACCATAGTTTGGTAGGAAGAAGTTTTCCTATCCTTCAAAACTTTCTGAGATTTGAAATATTTTGGAATTCTTCACTGGGGCAAATCTATTTTCACATGTGAGACGGACCAAACATTTTACAACTTAGTAAAGAAGTTGTACTATATGGTGCAGGGGGCTAGATCCGATGATCTTCTGAGGTCCTTTCCAGGCTTACAATCTATGAAAGTAACCATTGGCTAATGATGGCTAGAATATACCTGGTATATGAGATTTAGTTTCAAAACCTGATTGTAAAGGAGGTGGAGCAAAAGTCTCCCACTTACTGGATAAGTCCCATTACAACCCACAGACTATTGGGTCTTTTGGGGCCTTTTTTTTAGTTTTGACTGTAAATTCCTAAACTTGAGGTAACTGGTGCATTTTTACTTTAAAAAAATTCTAATGAAGGGCTATTACATTAAAAACTTCTTTACCACCACTATTCCTTTCTTCATAGTCTTTATTGTTTTTAGTCTGTCATTCTTTACTTTGTTTTTACTTAGCAAGACTACTTGCGGTGGCATAGGTTGCCCACTGAGTGCCCAGGGTTGGGGTGGGATAATACCTTCTGATTATCCCACTTGCCTCCTACTTCCCAGATACTTTGTTGAGCTGCCCTGCTCCTGTGGCCAGGCTAATGTAGAACAGGGTTTTGGCCACCACTGCAAAGGTTCCCCCATGTGCCTGGGAGGTCAGGGTGGGAGGGGATGGGCTGGAAGGGAGTGATATTCTGTGTACTCCGCTTGCCCACCTGCCCCCCAGGTAGACTGATTGGTGAGGCAGGTGGGCAAGCGGAGTGCACAGAATATCTATGTCTAGGCAGGGGAATTGCAGAATTTCCCTTGCTGCAGCAGACTCCTCACAGAAGCATCCTGGCACCTTTCTTAGTTGGCACCTGGGGCAGCATGTCTCCCTGCCATGGGCAGATCTAGAATTTTAAAAAGGGGTGGCTGGGGGAGGTAGGGAGGGTGGTGCATCACCACATATAACACAACATGTATTCTTCTCCAGTTAAAAATAAACTAGAAGCCTTACTAATATGCTAGGGGCCTAGGGATGTATTATGCAGTTTAAGGTTGAAGCAGAACATATATAGCTTCACCAGAATGAGTTAAAATGAACCTACAGGGTTGTGAAATAGAAGCTTTGGTACCAGGAGCAGCTAACAGTCAGCAGCAGTGCAGAACAAAGGAGAGCTTGATTGGTGGAACATCAATACCATTAAAAGGAAGAGAGGGTCTTTAACACTTGTGGACTGAACAGTTTAGAAGGAATCCAGCAGATTATAATGAACCATGACATCTATTAGCTCCCTCAGCCCTGCCTGACTAGAAATGCTTCTGCCACTGCCAGGAAGTTGATTTTAGAACTTTGGGTGGACCAGGAATCAAAGAGTGTGGCGTGGTGCAAGTGTACCACCCCTCTCCTGTGCCCAGATCCACCCCTGCCCCCTGCCCTATTTACACCACTAAGACTACTTATGAAAGTAAAATTCCACAAATGCTAAAGAGTTTGAAACACTGAGGCCTAAATTTGCAAAGACTTTTAAAGCCTAATAAGTTAAATAAAGTGAGAGAATGTGTGAATATAAATGCTAAGGATATTGTACATTGTTTCACTGTTTATTTTTTGGAAATGTTATATAGGGTCAGCACTCCCATATGTTTGTTAAATGTGGACATGGAGATTAATTAGATTATTTGAATGTTCTGTTAGGGAAGACTTTTGAAAATTGCTCCCTACGTGAGTCTACAAACTAAATGTGTTGAGAAGGATCAACATAGGATGAAATACTATATAAAAGAATGATGTTTTTCTGTGGACATATTGCCTGAGAATCAACAAACAACTCAATTCCAGTGCTTGCACTATGAGACAAAACAGAAGGAAAGAAGTAAGGAGAAAGAGACCTAGCTATGTTATAGGAATTGCAAGATAAACTGGTTTCAAGAGAGAGCAGACAAGAACAACTTTGTCATGATAATTTTGTAAAAGATCCTGGTTGTGATCAAAACCATCCAAATCTATCACTGTTGAAGAAGAAAAAGATACTGTATGGTAACAATGTAACAGGGGGCACAGAGCTTCAGGCCAAAACATGCATACTAAAGAGTTTCATTTTTACCAATGTTTCTGATTTATTGTAAATAAACCAAATCCAGTTTTCAGATTAGGCTTTGGAGTCTTCCAGGCATCTCTGGAAAGGGTAGCTTTAGCTTCCTTAAAATGGTTCCTAGGATACTTTGGACTATAAGGGGTTTGAACCTACATGTCAGCGAAGTACACTAACCACAAGATCTTGGGCCAAGAATTACCTGACCCCTCTCCTACCCTGCTGAAGCTGGCTTACTACAGATTGCATGTAGTATTTTTTGGATAAAATGATAAACAGCACTGGGAAAGTTTCTGCTCCCATTGGGAACAGGGTCTCAGGCTACAGCTTAGGATTCCCTATCTTCCAGGGCAGCATCCATCTAGGCTCATATATCTTCTTCTCTTGGCAGCCCAGTAGGTCAGGTTTAAGATGGAAGGTGGAGGTTGCTTTAGGTTGCTCCAATACCTAGCTTGAAGCCTGCTGGTTAGAACGCTGTATCCAGAAGCAGGCAAAGTGGGTTCAAACCCCCTCTAGGTGTGAGAGGGACCTAGAATCTTAGTTTTCTCCTTTCTGGGGAAATGTTAGTCTGAAAAGTGGGAGAACTTCATTGCTTCCTTCTCTGCTGTTTAACACCCACTATTTTGGGTTGGGACTTGATTGGCTTTGCATGTATTCCTGGGTGATTCAGATCTTCCACAAGCTGCCCAACTGAAGCAGCCTTATAGAGCATGCTCATTGTATGGGCAATAATGAATCACTTTGTGTAAGTGCCAGAAACTGCAGTTATAAGGCAACCCATACACCATTTAAACATGTAGACTGAACTAGGAATGAGCTTCTTATGTTTAAGTGGAACTTGCTTTATACTTTTCTGAAGGGAATAGTCTCAAGGAACTTTTCCTTTTTTCTTGGTCTCACTGTTTTAAGTAATGATGAGTTTGCCAGGAGGAAAAGTAGTGATTTATTCATGATATTTTATTTGTCTATCTGATCATTATTTCTGTCTCTGGCCAGCTCTAAACTGGCAGGTACAAACAAATCCTCTGGGCTTATAACCTTGCTAGAACAATCTGTTTTCTCTGGTCACTTGTCAACAGCATCTTTTTCCTGAGTATGCTCTGCTTTCTTATGAAACCAGACCAGGCTATTGACAGGCAGATACTGACTTTCAGTCCCTCCTCATTATTTCTGGGAACATATTCTGATATTCTAAAGATGAAAAATGAAGAACAAGTTGAAGAAAGGAAAGAGAGAGGGTATAGTTACCAACATTTTAAGAGCAAAGGTGGGAGGCGGGGAGGGAGAGAGAATAATACAGCAAAAACCCAATACTTCAATTTCTACCTTTCTTATTACAGTAACAGAAAAGCCCAACAATTCTTATCAGTGTTACATATTATTAAAAGACCACATTACATATGCAAGAATCCTGCTTGCAGGATATTACACAGGTAGTGTGTAATATTCATAGTTCCAATTAAATTCATCTATGCTCTCGCCCCAGTAAGCAGAGATGTCCATGGGACACACTTGAATCAGAGAGTAGATTTTGTATGTTTCAGTGAAGACTCCCATTGTATTATCACTTAATGGTACTGCAGCTATCCTTTTGTGTATTAACATATTGAAAGTGGGGAAAAGAGTCCCACCTCAATGCACTGCACATACTTTCAGAGTTTCATAGGAATTCTTTATGTTTCTCTTATTAAAATTCACCTTATGTTGTACAGCTATAATGACTCACAATCAGCAGAGGATTTTTTTCCCCAAATACATTAGAAGAGAAGGACTAGAAACTGTTCTGCCTCTGTTATTAACATTTTATATGCACTGGAGATTAAAGCCACTTGGAACAATTTTTTGAATGATACCTTAATTGTCGACATTGAAACTTACCTCAGAAACACAATTGTTTCAACATTTTCACTGGCAAGATTTCTTGGGTCCAGGGTGAGAAGGAGGACAGGGTAGAGAGGGAAGAGAAATGGAGAGAGATCACCAAAAAATTGCTAAGGGTGTGAATGAGCATTTGCAGCACCCAGTGGGACTGGGAACAGCATGTACAGCCAGTCACTGCTACCAGAAACAGCACGACAAGCTTGAGGTAAGTAATTCAGGCTGGGGGAAAGGGACTGGCAGGACTGGAGGAGGGCTGACAAAGCAGAGGTGGGGGGAGTTGATAGGTTTTGGGGGGTGCCCAGTTGGTGGCAGGAACAACACAGCCCCAGGGCTGAGGTGAGCAGCTAGCCAGGCTTTCTCAGTCCTAGAGCTGTGCTGTGAATGCAGGCATTCACAAGATTGGGTTAACTCCTTTCTAGAGCAGGTGAACCTTTTTTTAATCTAAGTTAGTGAACCTAAGGTGTAATAATTTAGATCAGGAATGCTGTTTTTTTGGCTGAATTAACCCCTCTGAATGTTTGGAGAAGTTGGCATTTAGACTGACCTAACTCTAAACCTGGTCAGATGGATGTAGATATAACACCTGTTCAAACCCTAAGCATACAATTAGGCCAGTCACTTGAAGATGGAAATCACTGGTCTAAGTCCTTGTTCTGCCTAAGGGGATTCTCACAGACCAACCTGAGAAGCCGAACTACCACGCTGTGGGTAATTTTGGAGATGAATGTGTATGAGTGTGTGCTTGGGGACTGTTTGCCTTGTTTTGTTTTTGTGAAAAAAAATGAAAGATCTGGATTGTGGCAGAATGCCGCGCTAGCGATTCCGGGACCGCTCGGGGAACCGCGGGCTTTACGGAGTGGGTGAGTGCGCGGCTTGAGGGGCGGGATTGGAGGTAGCTTTATGACCGCCTTCGAGGTTCGCTGAGTTGGTGCAAGTAGACGACTTAGAGTAAGTTGTTAGTTTTTATAATAAGTTTGTAGGATGTCTGTTGGTTCACGGGGTTCCGGAGCAAGCTCTTGCATTCTAACCCGATGGGCTAGGTGCGGCTGCTGACTCCTTAAGTCCCAGAACTGGTCAATAGCTCATTGAGATAGGGTGTTAGTGGTAGAAGTTATTACAGAGTAGATATAAAGTAAAGTAAAATTTGTTTTATTCACTCACCTGGCCTCACCCTCTTACGAATAAGAGGGGAGACCAGCTGGAACGAAGTTGCTGTAAATATAAGTATAAAAAGCATAGATATGCTGTCTAAGCTGCGAAGAGAGGCAGTTGAGAGATGGAGTCTCCGATGTTTCTTCAGTTACAGTATGCCAGATACAAAGGGGGTCTGTTGGCCCACAGGGTTCACTAGCGAGCCCTTGCTTTCCACCTCTTGCAGGATGGGTGCGGCTGCCCACTAGTTAGTCCTAGGGCTGGTCAACAGCTCATAAACGGGATGGTGGATACAAAACTGTAACACGGTGAATCGTTGTCGATTGTTGGATTTTTCAAGGACTTGGTTTTCGCTGGGATATGCCCAGGCGGAGAGCTGAAGACTGGCTACAGGGTGATCAAGCCTGAAGGGTTGTCCAGTCGTCGTCTCTGCTACTTCCTGCTTTTTTACCTCTTTTATAGATGTTGGTTGGACTGCCTCTGTGACACTAACTATGATATAAGCTAAGCATACAGGGATAGGATAGTTTCTTTTACATAATAGTTACTAGGTAGATTTTCTAAATAAGTTTTGTTTCTGCGGGAATGACACTTACAGATAAGAAATGAAACTTACAGAATGCACATGTGCAGCTTAAAACAAGCGTGGAAAAGTACAAGGTTTTCTTTTGATTAACGGCCAAATCTACAAGGTCACATAAATGTGAGAGTGCTGTGCAGCAGTTATACAGAAATAAAATAAGACATTTACACGGATGACATTCTGCAATAAATACACAAACCTTAACATGCTTTGAAAATCTAGAATTTTTGGTCTTTTTGTGCTAAGCTGCTGGCAGGAAAGTTGTGAGTTAAAGTGTAGGTGTGGGCCCAGAGACTGCTGGGAAGTGGGTCCCTGGTGGGCATAAGGAAATTTTTTCCCCAGGGTTGGTCTTGGGACTGGTTTTGTTCAATGTTTTCATCAGTGACCTGGAAGATGCCATAGACTGCACCCTCAGCAAGTTTGCAGATGACACCAAGCTGAGGAGAGCAGTAAATATGCTAAAGGGTAGGGTAGGGTGACCTAGACAAATTGGAGGATTGGGCTAAAAGGAAACTTATGAGGTTCAGCATGGACAAATGTAAAGTCCTGCACTTAGGATGGAACAATCCCATGCACCAGTACAGGCTGGGGGCTGACTGACTGGGCAGCAGCTCTGCAGAAAAGGACCTGGGGGTTACAGTGGACAGTAAGCTGAATGTGAGCCAACAGTGCACCCTTGTTGCCAGGAAAGCTAATGGCATACGGGGCTGCATTGGTAGGTGTGTTGCCAGCAGGTCAAGGGAAGTGATTATTCCCCTTTATTCAGCACTGGAGAGGTCACATCTGGAGTACTGGAGTAGTATTCAGTTTTGGGTCCCCCCACGACAGAAAGGATGTGGAGAAATTGAAGAGAGTCCAGCAGAGGGCAACTAAAATGGTTTGGGAGCTGGAGCCCATGAGACTGAGGCAAGTGAGCTTATTTAGGCTGAAGAAGAGAAGACTGCAAAGGGATTTAATAGCAGCCTTCAACTACCTGAAGAGGTGTTCCAAAGAGGATAGAGCTAGACTGTTCTCAGTGGTGGCAGATGACAGAACAAGGAGCAATGGTCTCAAGTTGCAGCAAGGGCAGTTTAAGTTTGATATTAGGAGGAATTTTCTCACTAGAAGGATAGTAAAACACTGGAACAGGTTACCCAGAGAAGAGGTGGAATCTTTGTCCTTGGAGGTTTTCAAAACCCAGCTAACCAAAGCTTTGGCTGGGATGATGTAGTTTGGGATGGTCCTACTTTGAGCAGGGGGGTGGAATAGATGACCTCCTCAGGTCCCTTCCAACCTTAATTTTTTATGATTCTATGATCTTTACACCTGCTCCAGAGCTGGGGTAGGGGATCACTTTAATAATAGTGACTCCAAGAGCCGCTGTAATTAAAGCATCAACATCGTTTTTTTGTATTCAATATCCTGCACTTCAAAATGGTGGCAGGGGGTGCTTTAATTAAAGCTCATTCAGTAAGCTGCCACCATTTTAAAATGTAAGGACACTGAATAAATGAGATGCGGAGGCTGCTGGAGTGCGCAATTACGGTGTGTTGGAGCAGCATCCCTGCACATTTACAGTTTTATAGTTTCATAGTTAGTAGGGTCAGAAGGGACCTGAGCACATCATCAAGTCCGACCCCCTGCCATGGCAGCAAAGAGTACTGGGGTCAAATGACCCCAGCAAAGTGATTGTCAAGCCTTGTCTTAAAGACCCCCAGGGTAGGAGCCAGCACCACTTCTTTTAGAAGTTGGTTCCAGATCCTAGCCGCCCTGACCGTGAAGTCACGCCTCCTGATGTCTAGTCTGAATTTACCCTCTGCCAGCTTGTGACCATTATTTCTAGTCACTCCTGGCACTGCTCGGGAGAACAGGGACTCCCCAGTGCCTGCTGGTCCTCTCTGACTAGTTTGTAACAGGCCACTAGATCCCCCCCTCAGCCTTCTCTTCTGAAGGCTGAACAGGTTCAGGTCCCACAGCCTGTCCTCGTAGGGCCTGACCTGCTGCCCCCTGACCATGCAAGTGGCCCCCCTCTGGGCCCTCTCAATGTTGTCCACATCCCTCTTGAAGTGCGGTGCCCAGAACTGGATGCAGTACTCTAGCTGCGGCTTGACCAGTGCCGCATAGAGGCACCCATTGTTTTCTGGACAGTTCAAATGAAGATGCCTTATTGTACAGTACTAGAAGATATTCCAAGAAGAGTTGTTTTCTTAGAATTTTCTAGGTATATACTTCTTAAACCCATATATTTGCCTTCCATGTAGATTTAAAGATTGCTGTATAAGATTAGGTAGATGGTATTTGGGTTTCTCATATAGTCTAGGAGACATGCAAAATGATTTTATATTGGCCTTGAGTGTTGTTTCAAAACTTTCCAGATTTCAAGATTCAGGGAACTTGTTACAAACCTAGAGCACCTATACACGAGTCCAGAGGCTGCCTTGACATGCTGAAAATCCAGCGTGCCAGAGCAGACTCGGTTAATAAAGCCTGCTGGAGCATGGCAATTACTGTGCGCCAGCAACCTCCTGCATCTGGTGTATCAATGTTCCTGAACTTAAAAATGGTGGTGGGCATACTTGAACTAAAGCTTATTCAATGAGCTTTAGTTCAAGGATCCCTGCCTCTATTTTTAAGTGAAGGGACACTGAAACATGAGACATAGTGGCACTTTAATTAGAGCGGTTCTCAAGGCCACTCTAATTAAGCCCCCCCTGCCCCCGTGGAACACGTGTAAAAGTGCCCATAGTGACATAGCTTGACATAAATGAAGTGTTTGAAAACTGATCAATAACTTCTGGAGTTTAAGTGTTCTTGGAAGGATTTGGTTGGTAATTAGGTCCTCTGAGGTGCTTTCTCCTAAAAAATTTATTTTCACTGACATGAGAAATTAATTGATGGGGATTGATGAATACCACTTTTATGTAGTGATCCCTGGTAATGTCTCTGATGGCCAAGAGCTCCTGAATCCACAAAAACACAAAAAAATGCACAAAGATAGAGATACAGACACTGTTTTTGTCATATGAAAGAAGAATTAATTGATGCAAATATCCTGAACATATTCCAAATTTTCCAAACAATTACATATATAAATTGCAGACTTAGCCCTGCTTTGACATGGTCAAAATATTATTATAAATAACAATAGCTATGGTTTGTAGTTGAGAGAAAATAAAGCTTATTTATATGAACAGATTTGATTTAAGAATAAGACTCTTGATTTCTTACAAGGTAAATAGAAGTGGGAATAGTGAAAATCACTCAGCTGGCATAAATGGATGGATGTTAATTCATGTTTATTTGTAAGCTTTATTATTTATGGTTATTCAAACAATTATTAGGTGTTTGTTGAAATAATCAGAGATCTAAAATTGTAATGGATTTATTAAAGTGAATCAAAACATTGGTAGTGACAATTCATTGTTTTCTACTATAATGCAATTTTGAAACATAATTTGCTGTTTGGTTTTCAAATGGCAAAAGGCTTTACTTATGCAGTTGAAAGAAAGAACAGTACCATGTGACTTATGTTACCTATCAAGTCCCATAACTAAGGAATAACAAACAATCAGAAGGAACTGAGACTATGGCTTGAAAATTGTTTATCTGAAGCACGTAGTGAATATCCATAAGCAGCAGGTGCTTTTGCAGAAACCAGGATTGGTTCAAACAATTAACAAGCAAAAGAGGGCTAAATTTGCAATGATTAATTTTTATTTCAACATTTGACTGGCCTTAAGAGTTCATTAAAGGAGGAATGAGAATTACTGAAGAAGATATTTTTAAAATGTATATTGCTGAGCAAGTAAAGGGGTAACCAAAACTCTCACTGTATTATTTTAGTTCTCTGAACAGTTCACTGATCAAGTTTACTTAGCAATATTTTTGGGAACATATCTCAAAATGAGCAAATTGCTCCATATATAAGCATTCTAGTGACTTAGCAGCTCATGTTGGGAAAACTTGGCATTTCCCTTTAAGTCTGGGTCAAATGAAAGTTCTGTACATTAAACTGTCAATTCAAGCAAAGCCATTTCAGATCTCCCCTACCATAGCTTTCCTGAAGTGTCACCTTCATGGCTGTCTGTTTTGAAGCTTAAGATTTTGTGTTGGGAAGAAAAAATGTTTCAGGGCTTGTGAAAGAAGGAAAAAAAAGAACGCATGACTTGCTCTGTGGTCGTGTGTTTTGGGGGAGCTGACAATGTCTTTTCAGAGCTGTGATATTCAAATAACCTGTTGCGGAACATGATTCTTTTTCCCTTTCCCACCCCCCCCGGTTTTTAAAGCTTGTCAGTCTTATGGGACCTAGAAAACCCTAAATGAAGTAAATGGGGGGAAACTGCCAAGATAAGGGAAGAAAAAACTTAATGTGCACTTGCCTGCTGTACACCAATCCATTTAAGTGGAGCTATAAAGCATCTGGTGTACTGCTGAATGTACCAAGTATATTTAATGCCTAGGTGATTTCAATGGAGCATTAATCAATGTAGGCAACAGAGTGGGAAGTATATTCCAAAAGGGTTAAATAGTCTGCTTTCATTCTGGGTTTTCATAGTTCATCTTTTGCTCCTCCACTGGACAGCTTTTTCACACTGGGTGCATCTACATGAGACATTTACTGTGGAGTTAACTAATTAGCTCTGCAGTAAACATCTCAGTGTCTAGACATGCAGTGTTACTAGGCAGTAAACTAACTCTACAGTAGGACAGTACTTGTAAATACAACATTTAAATACTTGTATTTACAAGTACTATCCTGCTGCAGAGTTTTTTACTCTGCAGCAATGCATGTGTAGACACTGATGGGGCTGGCTGGGGCACGAGGGTGCTTCAGTGCAGGGGCTGTCTGCTGGCTAGCCCCACACTGTAGCATCCTTGTACCCAAGCTTGCCCCTCCACAGCATACTGAGCTGGGTTGGAGTAGCCCTGGGTTGGCAGGCTGACCACCTGGACCCCTGCTTGTCTGGGCTGCTCTAACCTTGCTCAATGTGTTGCTCTCCCAGGTGCAGTTGTGAACATGGTACTTGGGAAGCAATAAACCCCAGCACAATAAGTGCTAGAGTTTATTGCTTCAACTTAATTGCATGCATAGATGCACCCACTGATTAAGAAGAAGCCAAATCTATGCTGGCCTAGGCTTTATCAAATCCCATTGGATTCAATAGGATTGGATAGAATTTGTCAGCATAGAATTCATCCTATAATCTCCACATATAATATATTGGAAGCTTGTTTAAGAATAGTCTGTATATGCTGTACTATGTTCACAAAACTTCTTAGTTCATAACTGTGTCCAAGATGAATTCTACTTCATATGGAGGTATGCCTATACCTCAGGACAAAATAGCCCTCCTTTATTCCATAATGGTGGTCCTGTTCTTCTTTCAGCATAACATTAGGTTTGTACCTGATATCAACATAAGCAATGACATTAAGACACACCAGAAAACTGATTAAAATAAGGAAAGTATAAGGAGAAGAAGGAAAGAATAATATTCAAAAGACCCTGAAATAATTTTCCTTTAAAGTGCAGTAAAACTTAGAAAACTATTATAAAAACAGAACTTTGGTTCTCTGTCTTTGGAAACAGCTATTCAATCTCCCACAGATCTTGTTGAAAACCGTGGCTCAGAAGGAATAGAAAGGACCTGATCTTAAAAAAAGTAAAGAAGGCAAGGAAGGGGGAAGGCTTATCATAATATTAAAAATATTATAACACAAACTCCTTTTGAAGAGACTCCTCTTATCCACAAAAGAAGTTTTGTTCCTTGGATTAGCTTGATTTTTATCTGGTGCTACTTACTAAATAATTGATTTTTTGCCCTCATGAAATAATACTACTAGCTATATATGACAGTGTCTGCCACCAGTGTTGATTGTGTCAGAATGTGCCAACCAATTTAGCTCACATCTTGAGTGGAAAATTTGTGGAAATATTTATTAATTTATTTATTGTAGAACTGCACTGGGATAACTTGAAAAATGTTGACTCTGGTCAAACAGGGGAGAAGGGATGGTAATAATGGAGAAGGAGATAGTAACAGGGGACATGACACAGTTTATCCATTTGGACTGTATTTGATTTATTTTTCATTAATTTTCCACTATCCATATCTGTATATGTTATTCATATGAAAATGGTAAGATAACTCTTCAGCAAGTCAATCATCTGGTGGGATTTAGATACACCAGGTCTCCTGGAAATCTGGAGATTACCACGATTCTATGGATGTGAAACTTTGCACAATTTCACTTTTGCTGTTTTATTGACTTCTGATATTTCTGCCAAAGCTGGTGCTAAGAGGTCCCAGAGTTGCAGAAGCCATGTTCACAAACCACTGAAAGGCCCATAGTGATAGCTAACTCCTCCTGAAAGTCATAACCTTTGGATGTTGATGCCATTTGAACTGCAAGGGTGACAATGACTGAATGTGGACTGGTGTCAGCCCCCATTAAATGGTTACCTGGGAAGACAAGTGTCCCTGAGAAAAAGAGATGACAGTTGTGCTTTCCTCTAGAGTGCTAGAATTATTACTCCATTCAGAGTCACTGAGTGTGCAATGTGTAGGTAGTGAAAGAATTCACTGTAGCGTGGTACATAGTACATGGAGCTGCAAATAGGGTCATTCTTCTGTTCAGAGCCCCAATGCCCAGAGTAATTAACTTCACATGCCATGGCTGAATGCTGAGGCTGAGTTCAAGTGAAGTGATGAGGAGTCCAGCCCTGAAGGGTATGGTTGCTTGAGTTCTTTATTACAAACACAATGAAAAAAGTAATAGTTTGTTGCTATACAATGTTGCAGTGCCTCTGCTCAGGAAATGAATGTTTATGTTTTGTATCTCATGAATTCTGCATATTTTATTCCCTAGAGTTTGGCACAAAACGCACTTTTTGTATTGCTAAGTAACATAACTAATTGGACAAACAAAACAGACTATAGCAACTGGCCTGGACTCATATGTTACAAAGTTTAAATATCATGAGCCATCAGGGGGTCTCTGGGAAAGAGTGCCTCTGTCATTTTAAATTGTCTTTAAGGTCTAAATTTACACAGTATTATCTTAAGACAAACAGAATGTTTTAACCAATTTGTATTTTAAGATTACTGAGGGTAAAGGTTTTTTGTTCTTAAATTTATTTTTCAACTGTCCTAGATACAAGTGTTGCAGAATGTTTTAACCAATTTCTTTTAAGATTAATGAGGGCAAAGGTTTTTTGTTCTTAAATTTATTTTTGAACTCTTCTAGATAAAAGTTTTCTGGTGTTGCAAGTGAAAGCTTTTCACCCAATAATCTATGAGCATCTCATCTTGATGTAAATAATTTATGAAAGAAATAATATGTTCTGAATAATCCCTTTATTTAAAAAGAATGGTCTTCACTGGACTGAATTAGATTCCAAACCGGATACTAGAGCATAGTCCTTTCTCTCCCTCTATATGACCATAATTATGGTATTAACATTAGTTAGAAATTACTTATTAATTTTTAATGGGGCCTTGAACAAATTATTCAGATGGCAGATGAAAGGAAATGTTTTCTTCATTAATTGACAGTGCCATAGTTGTCTCTTCTTTCCCATCTCCCAGAATTTACTACACTTATAACTCCACTCACCAGGACAGGAAAATCTAGACAATGTTACTCAATCTAGTCTCAGATAAATATATATATATATATATATTTAGTTTTGCAATGTATTAACTGAGTTAGGACTTTTGAACAGGCTTAGGAATCTGTGGGCTAGAGGCACAGCATGGTAAAAATGCATCCTAGGAGCACTCTTCCCCCACATGGGAATAGACTACAGGAACAAGAATAGAGCAGAGAGCCAGGACTGTGTGTCCTGGAGTGAAAGATATTCTGGGAATTGTAGTTCTCTAGGAATCTGTTGTTGCCAGTGGGAAACTTTCACCATTGTTCCTGCTGCTGAAGCCCATGTACATGGGCAAGGAAAAAAACGCTGAATTTGGCAGCAATAAATGGGGGTCAGTTCTCCCAGGAGCAGAAGCAAACTCCACTGCTGCTCTACAAACTATGATTCCCAGAATGCCTTCCACTCCATGACGCCCATTGCCTGTGCTGGCAGTTTCCTGGAGCCAGGAAGTACTGGCAGAGCAATGCAAGGTAATAGGTGGGGAGTGATGAGGTAGGTTGCAGGGAGTACCCTCCTCCCTGCCCCCAACCTTCTGCCACTCTTCCCCTTAGCTAGTGCCTAGGGCACATGTCCTACTTGCCTGCCCCATGTTATGCTACTGCTAGAGGTGAAAAACTTGTCTATCCTTTGTATGTAGCGCAAGTCCCTCTGTCTTCTTTGCCTGTAATTTTGAGGCTTCAATTACATTGCATACATACCAGGGAAGACTTAAGGGAGGTGGCTGAGAAGCTGGCATGAGGTAAAGGAGACTTCTACAACAAAGCACTCTTTGTAAGTGTTTTTCCTTTGTTGTATACCTCCCATAGCTTTCACTGAGTTGATGCAAGCAATCAGTACCAAAGTGGTTACATCTGTTATGTGGTGGTTTGCTGAAGCCTTTTTTCAGAAGCTGAAATGACGGATGTGAGAAGTCATTCATAATGGGTGGTCAAAGCATAAGGGATTCTCTTGCAGGTACCCGTATTAGAGCTAAAACTACTAGTTGGGCATCCATTGGAAAAGACTAATTTAGAAGTGTCCTCCAGTTAAGAGGAAGCTGTGCACAACATATTTTAAACTTTGAAGAGCAAAGTAACGATGGTGAATAAAGATTTTTGTTGATTAAAAGTTACTATTCCTGGGGAAAAATAAACTTTTTAAGGCCTTCTTCACATCCTGAATATTAAGGGATAACTGGTCTACATTCAAAAGCTGGAAAAAGACCTTATGGTCACTGCAGAATCCATTTTGGGATTACAAGAGATGGAGATGATCTAAATCTCTGGAAAAAGTTGAAGGGTAAAGCAACCATTTTTTTTCTTTCTTCTCATTGAAGAAAAAACCACTAACTAGAAGATCTCGAACACCAGAAATTTCAGGAAAATTACCTGTGATTATTTGAGGGGAAGGGTCAGACTTTACCCTCAGAGCCACTGTTAATGTCCCCACCCCAGCTTTCTGGGAATATATCATGTCAGAAGGCTGAAAGTCCAAGGTAGACAGCTACGGAGGTGAGACAAACTCTGTTTTTCTCAGGAAGGTCCTTGTTACAGCACAGAGTACAAATGCTTTTAGTGGAATATTTTGTAGGTCACCCTCCCCAACAGAAATTCTTTGATATTATCCTAGAAAATTATGAGTTTTAGTGGATTTGGAGATCTGGAAAGAAGTGGAGGGGAAGATACAGCATAATCCAATTTAGAGCACAAATCTGGAAGATTAGTTCTTATTGCCAGTGGAGCAGATTTGCCGACTGCTGGACTAATCAGTATGCAATGCATACAGATAAGCCATAACATCTGTTTCCAGAAGGGTCCGAGTCACTGCTGCCCAGGTGTTTGAGCAGCTTCTCTGTTGGTAGTCTGCCTGCAAAAGTAGTCATAATTCAAAAAATGACATTGTCAGCTTCTGTATAAAAGCATGATACTAAAGCAAAGGAAGACAAGGAGTTTACAATCTAAGAAAGCATACATCATAGTAGGAGAAGGATACCCACAAACACGTATAATTTTTATACATAATTTAAAAAAAAAAGCCAACAAACTTCAGCTGTACTCAAATGCTCCTCAACCTGTATTTTCTTTTAGACTTTATGGAAGAAGTGGATCTTGATGCAATATATGAGAGAACCATTGCAAAATCTGTGTGATGCATAGAGAGCAGCGTGAAAAAAGATCAAAGATGAAAAAGTGAGTAAACAGCAGAGAAAGGTGTCATCTTTAGAAAAGTAGAGGGACCAAGAGCGAAATGCTAAGAGACAAAGGGCGTATCTACACGTACATTAATGTGCTTTTGGTGCTGAGCATTAAATTTAGGTACCTCTAATATGAGGTACAACATAAATGCGCATTAGGCTGCTGTAATACACAGTAGCAAAACCACATGCCTGTTTAGTGATGTTCAATGCGCAGTAGCCTATTTCTATTGTGCATTAGCATATTAGCACTGTTTTTGATGTGATGCTTTAATGCATAGTAGAATAGGCTACTGCGCATTAAAGCACACGTGTAAATGGATCTAAAAGCAGATAAATATAGAAGGGCAGCCATAAGAAGGGTGGAAACATGAGATCCAGACTTGATTCGGTATTCTGAATCCCTTGGAGGGAAGCAATTCAAAATGACTGAACGAACTCCATCAATGTGTTTGCTCATTTGCTCTGACCTACTCTCCTGCTTGCTATCTGTGGCCAAACAGGTGTTTTATATAATTTAGTATGCACAAATTACCACTACCCAGAATGTCAGAGAGAGATGTATTCCCAAGATCAGCTGCCAAACTGAGATATATCTAAATGCTAGGTAAGCTTGTGTATGAATGAGCTCACTAATGATGTAGCTGTGATGTGAAATTCTCCAACAGGCATGTATGTGAAGTTAAGCCAAGCTGCTGCTCCTCTGCCAGTCTGGTTTTTGTCTTCTGGGTAAGTGGCAGCTTTACTGAGTAGTGATATGGAGAGTGCAGCACTACTAAAATGTGAGATACTTAATAGATTACTTGCCAGGGGAGGAAAATTCCATCAAATCATGACTCTGTTCATTAAGTGACCTCTAAAAATTATGGGGAACAGGGGGAAGAGGTTTTTAGCTTATAAAGAGATGTCTCTCCATATTTTAATTTAGGAAAGAGAGGATAGACATTGCATGCAATGTCAGACTTGTAAATCTTAAAGTGTACTGTATGATTTCATTATCTTAGATACATTTTTACTGGATTATAAAAGAGTTTCCAACAGTACAATTTTCAACAGCTGAACTATGCCTAATGGCACAGATACAGTACAGTATATCTTTTTGCAATTTATGACCCAATGCTAGAAGTGCTGTGGCTACATCCTCCAGTCTTTCCTTATTCGAGGAGCTCTACTTAAGTCAATGAAGCTACTCACAGGATGGTAAAGACCTTGTTTTCAACTGACTATAGCAAATATATTTCATGACAATGAAGTGGCAGTTTTTCCATGAGCAGAATGATCTTCTAATCGCTGATATTCAATGTCCTTTATCACTGCTGTGGCAAAAGTGCTACACGATATATATTTACAACTAAAGGATGGAAGAGGCTAATTTATTATTTGCTTTATGTGGTTTATATTAAGGAATAGCAAGAGTCTCACTGGATTAAGTACGGTAAATTTCCCAATCTGAATTTATTTGAGGCTGTTGCCAAGACTAATTCAGTTGCTTACTTTTTTTTCCCCCCCAGATTCATATATTTCTTTAAAAGTTCATTTTATGTTTGCTCAGGGCTTTGCTATCTACTGGGAATCATAGCATGCGTAATGGAGGTCCCAAGATTTATACAAAAAATATCAGAAGAATTCGTACATTTAACAACTGAAACAACTATATTTGGAGAGCATAATAATGGCTCTTAAGAGACAACACAGTCGTACATTTTATGCTAATCAGCCAATTTGCCATTGCTTTCCTTAATGGTGAAAGGTGGTTTTAGTGCACAGAGTTCTGCTCTGTGAATGATAGATTGAACATTAGGACATTAACTCACATCAGCTTTTTGGCTGCAATTGGGACTGTGCTGCCTGCACATATACATTCATATTGCGGAAGGCAAGTAACTGATCATGCTATTTAGTTACTGCAGGGTAACATTTTTTTGAGATAGTTTTAAGAAATGCTTGGGTTTTGTGCCATTTCCAGTACTTCCTATTATTTGAGTTACAAACACAGCTTGTGTTATCATTATCTTGCTCGTTCCATAAAGAGGGTCCTGAATTTTAATGACTATCATATTCTGTGAATTACAATAGCATGATGTAGCAGCAATTTGACAGTCTTTTGATAAACTGGCCGGTGGCTGTCTTACACTTGCATGCTGTTTTGATAAGACTAGTGTAAACAAAGCAGGAATACCTTGGACACTAAGTAATGGAAAAGTGGGAGGGAAATGGCTTGGGTTTGGGGTTTTTTGGTTTGATTTTGTTTGTTTGTTTGTTTTTTGCTGAACACAAATATTGTTCTCACAATTTTCACTTCTGTTTTCAGGGGATTTGTGCCTATTGAACTTCCTAAGTGTCTCAGATGAAGATTAATTTGACTTTGAGGATGGTTGGAGTTTCAGGTTAAGAGGGTGTACAACACAGAAGCACATAAATGGGTGCATCTACATGTGTAATTAATGTGACTGAATAAACTCTGGTACAATTTAAGCCAGAACAAACTAATCTGGATGTTATCATCTGGACATGCGTTTAAGTGCAGTTATTTACTCCACCATTGTATAGTACTTGTGTCTGACAGGACTATCCAACAGCACGGTAAATTAGTCTATATCAGCCTAATTGATGCACACATGTAGATGGTGATGTTTTACTTCACAGTCTACTGTGCAGTAAAGTGCATGTGTAGACGTGCCCAATCAGTTCCAATAACAGCTACCAGTACTTTACTGAGCAACAGAGTTTGGAATGTGTTTCCTTTAAGTCAGAAGAAAAAGTGGAGTGACAAATGCCAGGAAGCTGAGATGTCTATTCTAGGAGCCAACTAGTTCACTTTATAGGTGTTTTATTCTATAGGTCTACCTGCACTAGTACTGATCACATGCATTGCTTCATCACTTACTTGTATTACAACTATATGTACTGCTTCTCTCTGATCCTGGCTCTTACCTACCCTAAACCAGAGTAGTGGCAGTATTGGCTCACCTATTGCAAGTAACAAAACATGGACAATGTTGGTGTGGTTAAAAGGAAGAAGTAGATTTATTTGATTAACAAAATCACTTTCGTGCCAGCAGTGCTAACTATTCACCTGTAGGCTGAAGTAGTTTCCCACAGCTAAAGAATTCTACTAGTCTTAATTGCCATTGAATGGTATGAGAAACCCCTGGTGTTTTTTATGAGCAAGAGTATACTGTGGTATAAGGTCTACCCAACTGCAGAAGGGTAGTTGCTGTGGAACACATAGATAGAAGATTTACACTATGGCTATATTGGGAATACATCATCTGGGCATCATACTTGGACAGAACAAAAGTGTTTATTAATTTTTCTGTGTTTTGCTTGTAGCCATGACTTGTATGTGCATTTTGTGGAGGGGGGAGAAGAAAAAAACAGTTCTCCTTCCTACTTCTGGAGTCCCTACACTCATGTACCTACATATACAAGGAGTAAAGACTGGAGTTTGTTCCTGAATCTAGATTTTATCAGCCAGCACACCTGTGACACAATCTAAGTCAATGGACACACCGCATCCTGAGTGTTACACTTTTACAAGGAAGTGTGGTCTAACAATGGCATTCTGAAGTTTTGCATTTGCTTTACTATTTATTAGTCTAATAGACCCTTAAATTTTAGAGTGCCTGCTGTGACTGTATAGGCATACACTTTGCTTATGTACCTGTGCTGAAATCTGATTGTATGCCAATACAATGGCAATGGTTACATCCAGCTTTCAGATGCATACAGTAATTGTTGCCATTTAATGTTCAATGCATTTTTACTGGAATAACAATGGTGAGCAGAAAGGAAAAGTAAGCATTTCAAGGTTGCTTTTTCCCCCAAGTTGTATAGATTGCAGGCTTTTAGGAGAATGTGGACATAATTGTGTAAGTGCTGCTTCCATTAAAGAACAGCTGATAAGGCTAATACTTTTGAAACTGTGTAATAGGACTACACAACATCTAAAAATAGTGACTCTTTTTTTAGTGATTGTACATTCTTAACTCTTAGAATACTTACTAAGAGGCTCTAGTCTGTACACCCATTGTGTATCTCATCTATGCATAACATTTTGGGAAAGCAAAATTTCTGCAGGAGGCTGATCTAATCTTAAACCTTTCTCTGGGCCAAAGTGTATTTTTCAGAAGAGGTGGCTCTGAGGGAAGAAGTAAGAAGGGTTGGATACTAAAGATGAATGGGGCTTAGAGCTCCCTGATCTATCAGCCTCTTCATGCCTATACCATAAATGGCCTATTTATTTGCTAGCAAGTACAGCTGGAGTGATGTCAGAGAAAGTGATATCATTATACTGCTGTTTGGAGGATAAGTCAAGCACTTAAATATCCAAATATCTTCAGGGATTCAACTTCCTTCATTTTTGAAAGTGACTGAAGTTTCCATTGCCAGATAGATAAGATGTTATTGTAAACTTCAGTCTATTTTTTTTTCCCAATCCCAGCCAGCACTTTGCCTATATTAAAGTAAAGACAGGATCAAAACACATGTCAGATCCAAACTCCCTGTATTTTGGGAAGTTTGAATTTTGATCTGAATGTTGGATCTGAAGACCATCTCTAGAATCAAATATTCAATTTAGCTAGCTCAAGAAGGTATATTTTCCAAAGCTAAATTAGCAGTAGATAGCCATGCCTAATACCTTACATTCACATTCTCTAGGCCAAAATGATCTGTCAGCCCTTCTGGTTGAATAGTAATATGTAAGGGAGATTTATTCAGTTCTTACTATGGAGGTTCTTACCTTATCACCATATTGTCAGAATGCCTCCCAGTAAGATGTCAAGCAAAGTGACTATTTTCTGTTATATATCATTTGTCCTTTTATACCCAGCCCAGGAGAAGAACTGCATGTGTAATATACGGTTTGGTTTTGGGGATTCTCTCTGTAAAAAAGAAGAAAGAAGAAGAACAACAGCAATAGTGATATAGTTATGTTATCAGAGACGGCAAGTGAAGTAACACATCTTGAACTTGCAATGACACCCAGAATATAGGAATTCTAAACACAGTGGTCATCAGCAGTGGGTGCATCTACATGTGCACTTTACTGACTAATTAGCTCTGTAGTAAAGCGTCACTGTCTACATGTGCACCTGTATTAGGGAGCAGTAAATTTATTAACTCTGCTGTAGGATAGTACTGTCTAGGACAAACACTGTCTTACGGCAGAGTCCTTTTGTGAGCAGAAACACATGTGTAGACTGGCTGGGGCTGGCTGGGGCACCCGAATCTCTGAAACCGAACTGAATCGGCCCTTACCTGCCAGCTTGCCCCACGCTGGAGCACCTGCGTGCTCGAGCCAGCCCATCTGCTGACCCCCAAGGTTGCTGCCAGCCCAGATCTGCTGAGCCCTGGCTCAAATAGCTGCGGTCCTGGACTCATGTGTATACACTGTGCCCAGGAGCAGCTGACTTGGGCACACACTGTGCTGGAGTTTATTGCGCTGTGCATTTGCATGTGTAGATTTGCCCAGTGAGTATTAAACTTGGACCCCCTGCACCAAATGTGTAAGCCTGTAGTGACATGAGTTAACCACATGCATTAAAAGAGAACTTCTTTAGCTGTGGGGAAGTATCAAGTTGCAAATTCACTAAAACAAATCATGAACACATGTACTGGGTCACTTTATTGCACTGAGCTCTCTCAAGTTCCATTTATTTTTTGTTTGTGGGGAAAGAGTAAATATTTGTATGCTGTTTATTTAAGAGCTGAATATTATTATTATGTGTTAATGTTCTATATACAACACTTCTGGTCTGAAAATATGCTGTTTACAATAAATATGCTGAGCTATTAAGTTCAGTAGCTAAATCTGAACTGATACAATTCCTTGAAAAGAGGCATGTGGCACAAATGTGGTAGGGCTGGCACATGACATGGAATTATCAACAAGATATTTCTTCTGCTTTTAGAGGCTGCCTATCTAATTTCATTATTACCTATTGCGTATGGCCCCAAATAAAGGCTCTGGGCAACTTCTGAACAACAGCCTTGTCTTTCTAACAAGAACAGTGGGCAGTGAAGTGACCATAAGTATCTGTGTCTATCAGATGTCTATTTTTTATAAGTATCACAACTACCTGCCAGGGACACTAAATTGACCATCCAGAGTGATTACAAATAGATTAAGAATGTTTGACAATAGATGACATTTAGATGGCTGTTGGTCTATGATCTATGGCTTGATACCATAATATACCTGATAGCTTTTATCAAAGTGACTCCCTCATATACTTTGTTTACTTAGTTGCTGGTTGTTACTTCAGAAGAGTTATAGCAGGGAAACCATGAGTTAGGCCTGTTGACAATGTTATAAGAACAATGCAGTGGCATTAATGTGAGAGACACAGGAATCATAAAGAAACAGTAGCCTAAGATCTTTGAGTCGTCGTGACAAATCATTTACTAAAGGTGGCATATGAAAACTAATTTTAACAGGCATGGACGTAGAGTCCTGTGAAGTTATTCCTGTTGGCTAGACCACATGTTGATGCAATCCTGAAATGTTTTCAGAATTCCAAAAGTCGCAAAGAGCTTTGAAGATGGGTCATGTCCTCTGGTAGACACAAACTCTGGGAGTGTTCCCTCCTTTCAGGCAATGTCCTGCAGCTTTGGTAAGAATCAGAGAAAAGGGCTGGCTTATGATATGTAGTGTGCTTAAGTAAATATTTCAGTACCTTGTAAATAAGTTTCCCAGAGTATACATTGCCTCATAATGATTTCCACAGTATGTATCTAGGCAAGTTTATTTTTATCTTAAAATTTATTATTTTCTCTCCATTGCTGCAGAACTGCCAATGAAATACTCTTTTATTTAAAAATGCCTTGGAATGAATTTTAGAACAGGTAGTGCAGCCACTGAAGAATATTTTAGAAAGTGCAATGCCTGGGGGAACTTAGCCTCCTGTGTGCTTTGGAACTGGTAGTCTCTATGGATCCTATTCCTGGTTCTGTGATGAAGCAATCGACCCTCAGGAAACTCTAGGTAGTTGAGAACACTGCAGTACCTTTCTTCAGCAACATATATTACCACAAACACATGAAACATCCTCCATTCCCATATTCAAACTTCCCATCAAAGGCTGTGTCAGAAAAAAGTTCTTAATCTTTGTCTTAAACTTGGTTCCTCCAGTGCAATGGAACTCCCTCCTCAATGAGTCATCTTGAAAACTTGACCATGTAGGAAGCAGATAGAGTCTGAATTTGTGGAATGGACTCCTTCAAGAACTAAAGACTATCACAAACACAATGCCATCTGTGAGGGTGCGGGGCCTAGGGGCGGCCGTGAACTCCCTAGCACCCCCTACCGTCACGTTAGGGTGAACGTAGCACCCTCAGAATCTTGCCCGCCACAACTTTGATGACTAATATATATAGTATGGAGGCTGCCTGTTTCCCTAGTGGACGGTACTGGTGTTCCTGTCCCTATTCCAGCATGGGGTATCTATATGCGTCCTGCCTTAAGGGCTATGCGTGCCTCCAAACCTCCCCTTTAGCATGCCCCAAGCCTCGCAGCTGTTCTGGGGGACGTTTGTATGGTCCCTCGCCCCTCGGGTGCCCTCGCTCTCTCTCTCGGGCCCCTGGGCTCCCTGCCCACCTGGCGCCCCCTTGGGTCGGGCTCCTATCTCCAGCCCGCTCCCTGGGCTTGTCTCACTGGCCTCCAGCTAATCGCTGGCGCCCCCTGGGTCCGGCTCGCTAGTGCCGCCTAATACCAGCGCCCCCTGGGCCGGGCTCTCACTGGCGTCCAGCTAATCGCTGGCTCCCCCTTGGGCCGGCTCGCTCTCGCCGCCCTAGTCTCGGCGCCCTTGGGCCGGCTCGCTCTCGCCGCCCTAGTCTCGGCGCCCTTGGGCCGGCTCGCTCTCGCCGCCCTAGTCTCGGCGCCCTTGGGCCGGCTCGCTCTCGCCGCTTATTCTGCCCCGCCCTGGGGCCTCGCCGCCTCTGGGGCCTGACACCGCGTGCCCCGCGCTCTGTCTCCGCCCCGCTCTGGGGCCTGGCCCTCTCTAGGGCCGACACCGCACGCCCCGCGCTCTGTCTCCGCCCCGCTCTGGGGCCTGGCCCTCTCTAGGGCCGACACCACGCGCCTCGCACTAGGGGCACAGGCGCTCGCCTCTGTGCCTATCTCCTTGACCCTTCTCTGGGTCTAGTTGCCCCACTGGGCCACACCCCACCCTTATGGGCTGGGGTCTGCAACCTTGTACACCGCGCCTCCCTGGCGCAATACGGTGCCTCCCTGGTACCGATAATAGTGCCCCTGGCACTGTGCCCCTACTGGGCACTGGGAACCCCCAAGCTGTTGGGGAGCCCCCGTGAGGCCTCCTCGCTCCCCTACAGCCTCACCTGGTCCTCCGGTGCAAACTGTAACTCAAACTCAAGCCATCTGGCTGCAACATAAACACAGAGGCTCCATATGCCTAACCACAACTCCAAGCCCCGCCAGGGCTCTCAGTCCTACCTCCCTTCAGGGCGATCTGGTTCCCCGCATCATCGCAGCCGGTTAGTGTGGTAAGGCTGCGACCACCAACTCAGGCCACTCAGCTCGAGCCTCAGAGCTCCTTGCTCCTGCGGCAGCCAGAAGGGAACTGTGAGTCAGGCTCTGGCCTAAGCTGTTTATAAAGGCCTGGCCCTGCCCCCTTCTGACCATGTGACCCGCCTGGTCGCCCTGGTAACCAGCACCTGAGCTGCCCGGGTGATTGGCAGCCCTGCCAATCACCCTCACAGTCACAGGGCACCTACGTGACTCCGTGACACCATCCAAGTTGTACATATATCCAGCCATAGTGCATAACCAAACGGGACTCTAGATTTCATTTGAGCTTCTGTGGACTTCAAGTATAGATAGGACATGCTTGCTTTTCAAGAAAGATCTGTAGTATGCTTTTCTAATGCTTGGAATTGCCTCATCATAGTGACTATATTCTCATGTCTGAAAATTCGTAAACTCAACTGAGAAGAGAAGAATTTGGGTTGTGGTTTTGGTGACAAATTTGTGATCATCACTGATGACCCCTGAGTGTAACAGAATAATTTTGGGCCAGTTTTACAGAAATTGCCACTTTCTTCCTCACCCCCTTTGCAGAATATTAGCCAATATATTGACAATGCTACTCCTAGTGTAGAATGTTGACAGTCCCACTGTTATCCTGGGAATGAAAATTGATCCTATATTCCTCCTTTTTAAAAAATGAAATTCACAATGGTTGGACTGATGTGAAACCTTAACATTTTGAATTCAGAAATTTCTGAAAAAAAATATTTTATATAGTTGCTTAAAATACCTAACTAATTGTCTTAATCACTGGTTAGGCCTACCATTTGGGGAGTCTTCTACTCAACAAATCTTTGAAGTTATTGATTCTTTTTCTGTGTGCTTTAATAGCTTTTCATTATGTTTTAGAGAGTTTTAAAAAAAATAAATGTTATTCTATCACTGAGATTCTTGGCAAAAGGTATACAGCTTCTATGGTTGTAACAGGATTGCAGGTATCTTGCTGGGAGTAAGGGTGGGGCATCCAGACCCAGGTGGGCATTTTGGATTGTCTGACCTTGAAAGTAGGATTATAGGTAGAGATGGGCGTCTGTATGGGTCTGTAGAGGGAATGGTCACATGGATCATAAGGGTGCAGCTTATTGAACGGGCCACAAGTATCACGCCTGTTTGTGAATGTGTTAAGAACCACTGAAATATGCAAATCTAGAGCCTGTTTTAACTTCCACTGAAGTCAGTGGAAAGTCTCCATTCAATACAATGGGCTTTGGATCTGACAGCACTGCTTAACGTGTATGGAATGGAAATCAAATCTTCATACCCTTGAATGTTCTGTACTTGAACTGAATTCTTTTTATTTTCAGTACTACAAGATTTTGCTATCCTGAAAGCTTTAATGTATTTATGTCTACAACACCTCTGTGAGTGAAGGAATTTCCAACATGCCCATTTTAGAAGCACACAGGTTAAAGACCAGATCCATTAAGGTATTTAGGCACTAATTCCTCCTGATTTCTAATCTCCTAATTATATTGCCTATGTATAAACCTCACAAATAAAATTCTTGCGGATGAGTGCTTATATGAATTGAAGTCCTTGTTCTGCCGCAAACTTCTGGGATCGGTTTAGTCAAGTCACTTACATCCAGGTCCACAGAACTAGTTAGAAGCCCAACTTCCAGGCATTTGACATTTATTCATATGAGCTCAATTAGAAGATTTTTTGACAAATATATCAAAAAGCATTTTAATAGCCAATGATAATTAATAAAAATTAAAACTAAAAAGATATAAAATGAATATTTAACCACATAGTTCCCTTTTTCTAAAAAATATAAATCAATAAAGTCATTAGGAATTTCTGAGGTGTATTAAGTTCAACTGATGTATTTAAGGAAGTTCCAATGATTTCGTATAAGAGAAATAAGAATTTATGCAATTTACTGATTATACTGATTATGTAAAAATGGAACATCTGCTATATGTGCTTAGTCCCAGGAGTTTTGCCACTTTACAATGAAATAATTCAGGGGATAATCCTTAAAAGCACAAAGAGCAGTCAACCCTCCAAACCCCAAAGGAAGTCAATGGTAGTTGTGTATCTATTTCACATTTGTAAAAACATAAAACTTTGCAAGATGTTACTGTAATTGTCCATTCGCTGATAGAAAAATCTCCATTCATGAAGGTATACATTTGATATTCACAAGTGACCTTGTAGACTGTCATATGTGGAACTACAGATTACTAAAGCTTAGTTTGAAATTAGGTGGGGAAGTATCACTTCAAATGTTGGTAGATGCTTTAGGGACAAAATTCAGTCTATTGGAACATATTATGTTTTATTGGGATTTAACATATTTTTGGGTCAGAGGAGTAACAGACTGTCCTAAAATGACACATTTTAATAATTTAAAGACTTCTGGCCTTACTCAAAGTGCACAGTTCCTCATTTCCTCAGCAGTCCTATTGATTGTGGGGAATACAACACTAATTTGAATCAGGGTGGCAGGATTCAGCCTTTTGTCACTTACTGGATTGAAAGATATTTCACCGAGTTATTTTTTGAAGGGATAGATGAATGCATTTGTGAGACTATTGATCATTTTACATCAGCAAAGCATTTATTGAACCAGAGATTGTGAAAGGCATATGTAGTGTTCATCCAGGGTGGACAGTTTTCTTTCTACTTCCAAGAGCAGCTTTGGCTTTTTTTCTCTCAAGTGATTGATTGTTCCATTTAGCCATATTGTTTAATTGGCCAATTTCAGCAATTTAGAAAATATTAATTTGCTAAGCTCAGTCATACCCACAGGGCTGTTCACTGATAATTTCAAATAAACCTATACATTATCATCCTTTGTGTATTCTTACTTTCTCATTTTTTATATTTAGTATATTCAGCTGTAATAACCCCTCCTATCAGACAATTAAAAAAGGTGAGTAACATTTGCTATACACTTAGCCCAAATAACAGTCCACATAGTTTATTTTTATTCTCCTTTTATCTCCCCACTTTCCCTCCTCCTTTCCACCTCCAGCTTCTGTCATTTCTTCCACGCTCTTGTTCCATACCAATGTAGACAATGAGAACAGCAACTGTGTTATAAAGATCTTGAATGGAGTCTCTGCTGCAGCAATGCAAATCCTAACATCAAGAATCCAAAAGTATAAGAGACTTTTAGATATATGTAATTAAACATGTTCTTTTTATAAAAGAGATAGCTGATACCCAAATCTTGATGATTTCAAACATTTTGTACCAGGAGTGATTGGTAGTTATGTATCTTCAGTGCTACATTCTCTCAGTACTACACAATTTTTAATGTATTTATCTTCCCAACACCCTGGGAGCAAGGTAAAGAAGTGCTGTTTATCCCCATTTTTATCTCTAGAGAATGAAGAGCCAGAGATGACAATCCTCTGATGCAAAAGGCTTGTCCTAAAACAACCCTGGAAAAATTTCTACTATAAAACATGTCAAATTAGCTATGTATGGAACATGCACAGGAACCATCAAGCTGGAAGGTAAAATGAGGTCTGCCTGATGATTAAAGCTTATTTCAGCTTTGACAGGAAGCTTTTCCTTTACATGGGAAGCAGAAAACATGAACTGTTCAGCCTGACCTTCTTGGTAACGTGATGACAGCAGGGTGAAAAGGAACAGCATATTTTTGTTTATCTTAATCTACATAGGCAGTCTTGGGCTCATTGATACCTTTGAAGTGTTGCAATTGCTATGAGTGGGACATTGCGATATTTTTCAGTTTAGCAAGGCATCCTCTGTAAACAAATTAGGAAAATTCAATGCTGCTTATCTGGATTCAAAACAAGAAATTGAATTGAATGTGGGTTACTTTAAATTTGGTGACACATTAGATAAACAAGGATAAGTGGGATGCGTGTGGCACGTGCAAATATGTGCAATATTTTTTAAACATTTTATTTTTTTAACCAAATATTTGCTCCATTTAATGGCTGTTTACTCTGCACTTCACATGAAATAATTGCTCAATTCTATTTCTTTTTTAAACACGGGGTTTTAGAGAGATGAGTCTACATAAACAAAAATTCAGCTTTGCCTATTCCATGTTGAAGTGTTTAAAAATAATTATGCCTTCCTTACAGTATAGTGAAGAAGCTTGTACTTTAGATTTCTATATGCAGTCAGACATCTCTCACTTTTATGTGATATTTCACAAGAAACATGTTTTTGTTTTTTCCCAAAGCAGAGGCACTCAGGAGCTGTGGATTATTGGGGTGATCTTATACAATTGAAACTGTCTGGAAAAATAACCAGTCATTTTAAAGGTCATAGTCACAAAAAAATCCAATCTGTCCTTGTGTTTTTAGATCTTCAAACAGCTTGGCCTGGGCTTCCATATAAGGCAAATATAAGTCTATTTTTCCTCTTGAAATGTAGCCCTAAGATGAGTACTTGTTTGTCTGTGTAGAAAACGTATCTACTTCCTTAAGGACATTTAGCAAGTTCAAGATCATTTAAAGACAGCTGTACTTTCATAATGTGCTCTGCTGGTAAACAGAAATACAAATAAATACCTTTCTGATTGAGAATTCCTTTTGAAAAAGTAATATATATATTAGAAACCATGCAGTTCTCCTCCTATGCTTGAAAAGACTAGAATTACTATACATGATGAGGGGTGTATGTGCCTGAAAGCTTGCAATTAAAGAATTTTTTTGGCTAAAATCTAATTGGTCTAATACAATATATCAGGTGTACCTTGAGTCCTGATTGCTTTTCCCTCTAGACCAATATGGCTGCAACCTGGATACTTAGAATCACTATGGCATAGCTACCAATTTTGTTGGTTCATTTTTATTATTTAAGGTTAGTTCCTCCTGAATTGTGCATTCCTGACTTGAGAAAAACTCTAACCCCTCAACAGGAGATTTGCACCCCATCAGCCTTTGCATGATTGTGGTAATCTGGTACTTGTAGCACTAATTACAGCTGAATACAGCAGAGTCATCTGATTTCTACAGATTGTGGTGAGTTTTTTTATCCACCTACCAGATACAATATGGCTAGCAGCTGTGCAAGCTCCTTTCAGTGCTGCTTGGGTGAGGTGCCTCATCTTTGATCTGAAGCCATGATATTTCTTGTTTATAATCTAAAACCCAAAGCTTATCTTGAATTTCAATCAAATCAAACAAATTGTATGGAACTCATCAGAGGACTGGGATCTAAGGGATCCATAAATCACTGGACACTGGATAGGTTGTTTATATACATGCAACAGGAAATATGAGGTGTACAAATAGCTGGAATGTTATGTATATTTAAATAACCAACCTTTTTTTTTTTATTTTGTGGCATGGGCTAGAGTGATCATAAAATATATAAATTTTACCTTGCTTGGGAGAATCACTTGCTAAAAAGGATATTTAGAAAGACTCTATGCCTTTAATAAAGCTTGGTATGAGAAGAAATTGTTTTGGGTTTTCTGGGGGGGGAAATAAATAATTAAAAGAGGCTAATTATATAGTTAATATTACATTATGCAAATATGCAACCCAGGGAGGTTTGGTGTACAATGCATTGATTTATGTGCTGTTTATCTTATCTTACCTTATCTTGCTGTTTTGTTACTTGTAAGTTGGACTGTGTATTTGCTTATGCAGCAGTGAACCCCAGGAGAACTGGAAAGTTGCTAGTTGCATTGTAGCCCAATTTGCAGCTTGAAGTAACCTAGGGTGGAGATACCATCAAAAGATTTCATACATGGTGGAAGGGATGGGGTATGCGTTTTGACCTTTAATCCCAAAGTCTTCTAGGAAATACAAAGGAATAAAAAATAAAAACTACATTTTGTTGAAAGTTTTATTAATTTTTCACTGCCTGGTCCTATTGGAGAATATCTGACAAAGACAATTTACTAAAGATATTTTTATTAAGTTGTGGTGGTGTCATATGGTCTATTGCAGCAAATAGGATAAATATAGATTTTTGTAGCAGGGCACTAAGGTGCCTGATCCTCTTAGAGCAGAGATAAGAACCCAGGTGCAGGTTACCAGGAAAACAGGCTAATGAGGGAATTGGCTGCACCTGCACCTGGTCAGCTGGCTGGAGGAGGCAGGGCACTAGGCCCATAGAAATCCCATGGTTGGGATCACGCAGCTGGTCCCTTACCAGCAGCCGAAGGGGAAGGAGCCTGCAGGAGAAGGAAGGGCCCACAGATGTGGTAGCTGGTAGATACACTACCTTTAGAACAAAGGGGACACCAGGAACCCGTAAGGTATCCTTGCCTACTAGGCAGAGGAGCCTCAAAGAGGGAGTTTTACTCTTTTAAAGGAGCAGAGCATGATGTAAGCATCTGCGTTAAGTTACAGCCCAGGGACTCATGGTGGTTGGTGGTTGAGTGTGTGCTGTTCGATAACAACCAGTGATTTGGGTGAGGCTAGTTGGGGGAGGAGGAGGTCTCATAGGGGCCCACTGCAGCGTGGGGATGCCAGTGCCAGAGAGGGTGCAGCATTTGCGGGGAACAGACCCCAGCGCCAGAGAGGGCGTAGTACTTGGGCCAGGGCCGCAGAGAGCCTGACAAGGACAAGGAGTCGAATTAATACCTGCCTAGGTATTAATGTCTGTATCATCTGCGAGGCTTGGGGCATGGTAAAGGGGTGGTTGGAGCCACGCATATGGCCCATAAGGCTGAGAGACTCGGGAACCATCTACAGTGAAGCGGGATATCATAGTGGGGTAGGAACAACAGGGTTAATGGATCTAGCCTGACCATGTCCAAAACTAAAGCTCAAAGGCAGCCTTCCTATATTTATTATACCAACAAGATGTGATGGGCGAGAACGAGGGTGCTTATATGGCAAAAGACTGTCACGGTTAAGGACCTGGGGGGGTAACATGGCCACCCCTAGGTACCCCACCCTGCTACAATATTTAAAGAAAACCACAAATACTTTTTTTTAGTAAGAAGGGTTGAGTTGACAAATAAATATAGTCTCCTTCTGCAATCCACTTCAGAAAGGCCCTTAATTCTGCATCAGAACTTATCCTAAGCGCGAGTATGTGTGAGGGGGCCCAGAATGAAGCAAGGTGGAATAGCTCAGCCTTCTGACTGCCACTTCACTTCCTTCTGCTCTTCCAGGCTCCAGCCCCTGCAGAAAGTTGCAGTAGCACAGATATGTGTGTCAGTGAGTACAGGGCACTTAGGGAAATGTAGTTCTGTAGAGTGGCAGCAACATTTGCTGGTGCTGGGAGGAGAAGTCACCCCATTTTTTTGCTTTCCAAAACAGGAGGTTTGTTGCCCACTTGACATGGGGGCCTAGCAAAAATGAGGTAACATCTTCCCTCAGTAGCAGCAAACTTTAGTCACTGCTCTTGCAGACCACCCACTGCTGGAGTCTCCAGATTCAGAAGGTACAGAGGGAAGGAGGAGGGGAATGGCCTTGACCTAGTGCAGTTCCAAAAGAATCAAGGATATAGCCATGATTTTAACAGTATGGGATATAGCCCACAATGTATTACAGATTTCATAGACATTAGAGATGGAAGGGACCTCGGAAGATCATCCAGTCCAGCCCTCTCCCCCAGGGGCAGGAAGTCAGCTGGTGTCAAAGGATCCCAGCAAGATAAACATCCAAATGTTCTTTTAAAAGAGTCCAGAGTAGGTTTTTGCACCACCTCTGGCAGCAGTCTATTCCAGGCCTTCTGGGCTCAGACAGTAAAGAAGTTTTTCCTTATGTTCAGCCTGAAATGGTCTTGAAGAAGTTTGTGACCGTTAGACCTTGTCATCCCTTGGGATGCTCTGATGAACAGGCACTTTCCCAGATCCTGATGTACACTCCTTATGTACTTATAGTCAGCCACCAGGTCTCCCTGAGCCTGTGCTTTTCCAGGCGGAGGAGTCCTATAGCTCTCAGCGTCTCATCATAGCGCCTGTTCTCCTGCTCTTTGATCATACACATGGCTCTCCTCTGGAATCTCTCAAGCTTTTCCACATCCTTTTTAAATTGTGGAGCCCAGAATTTGATGCAATACTCCAGCTGTGGCCTCACTAAGGCTGAATACAGTGGGAGGATGAAATCCTGAGATTTGCTTGAGAAGCATCTATGGATGCAAGCCAGAGTTTTGCTTGCTTTACCAGCTGCAAGACTACATTGGTGGCTCATATTCATTCTGTGGGCAATCGTGACCCCAAGTCCATTTCAGCTGTGGTGCTAGCAAGCATAGCACTGCTGAGCCTATAAGACCGCTGCAGGTTTTTTCCCCCAAGGGAGGAGTACCTTGCATTTTTTGGTGTTTAACACCATCAGGTTTTCATCTGTCCATATTCTGAGCCTGTTGAGGTCAGCCTGGATAACCAGTCCGTCTTCAGGTGTGGAGGCTTTACCCCAAAGTTTGGTGTCATCGGTGAACTTGGCCAGTCCCCTTCTGACACCAATGTCTACATCATTAGTAAAGATTGTAAAGAGTATAGGCCCAAGGGTGGAGCCTTGGGGGACCCCACTGGTAACAGCACACCATGATGATTTACTTCTGTCTGTTACCACGCTCTGGATCCAACCTCGGAGCCAATCCTCCAGCCATTGGACTGTGATGTAGCCGAGGCCACAGTTAGCCAATTTTTCTATGAGGAGATCATGGGACACCAGATCGAAGGCTTTTTGAAAGTCATGTCTGTCAGTTTATGCTGAAGACCCCTTCTTTCTCCCAGGTTTCAAGGCATATGAGAGTCATCTTTGGCTACCACAAATTTCCTATTCTACTACCCAGCAGCAGCTCACACATTTGGGCTAGGTACAGACATTCAAAAGGTGGAATTGATCAACCTACGTGAGTTTCTGTAAGCGGAGCAGGTTAGTTCAGGAGTGAACATGCTCATCCTTTGGTTGTGGGAGAGAGGAGAGGCACACGGGCTGCCTTCACTAGTCCAGGTCAGCAGGTTGGGAGTACTCCCACATGCCTCCCAGCATGCCCTGGGTGCAGCCAAATGCCTAGGACACCCCTGATTGGCTGCTGGGTCTACATGGCAGAAGCCTCTGTCTCCCATCCTCCCCATCTGGCTGCTGCTGACAGCTTACCACAGGCAGGAGGCAGAGCTGGGGACAGAGGCATTTCTGACCCATTCCAGGGCTTGGTCTGTGTGGCAGAAGTCTCTCTTCCCTCCCCCTGCCTAGCTGTGACTGACAGCTTGTCACAGACAGGAGGTGGGGGTGGGAACAGAGGTTTTGCTGGCTCAGCTCTGGGGTACCCCAGTGGTGGAGCCTACTGGGCACTTGGTTAGAGCAACCAAGCACAGGGTGAATGCTAGCATGGCTAGTGGGGGGCCACAAAGTTGCCTGGGATGCCAACAGACAGTGACCTAACATGAACTGATAGGGGATCTGGTACAGAAGTTTGATGCACCAGTTTAACCTAAATTGATTATGTTTGAGGGCATATTGATCAGTGTTCTACCATTTTTAAACCAGTCTATGTGTGCCAAACTTCTCTTCTGATATGGTATTGACTAGTTTTGGGGCACTTATACTGGTGTATGTATAATAACTGTACCTAGCTTTGCTGAAAATTCACATGCAGTCTTCTTACCAACCACATACTTATGCTGCATCAGTGGTGGGTAAGAGCTTTAAGGGGGGATGGGAAGAGGGTGACTAATAGTAAATTATAATCTCCTTAATCTACAATTTTGCACTAGCAGAGTGGGATCATCTAGAAGGTATCAAAAATAATTTCCTCAGTTTTCATCTGATTCTGTGTGATTAGAAGGATTTTTTTTTAGTTTTGTTTTTCAAAGATTCTACACTGCTAATACAAAGATGATTTCCAACCACCAAGTTGGTTGGAAATGATTTGAAACCATCACAACAGCTCAGCATACAAGAACAATGAAAGAACTTATTTCCTCATCCTTGCCTCAGTGCATTCTTTCTAAATCCTTCTTTTCCTCCATTTTTAACATTGCCGGCCCATATTTTAACAGCTGCTTAAATGTGAATCAGAATAAGTTTGCAATTATTGTCAGAGAAAATTTAATATGGTTTAATGTAGTCCTCCTATCAGCAAAAAGGTTTTGAACAAGAGGCTGGAAACTAGAGATTTTCCATTTATCTTACCTAAGACAAGTAGCGTAAAAAAAATTCCATGAGCTATTGATGACTGTTGTAGCATCCTGTGATTAAAGGCTACATTACATCTGGAAATATAGCCATGAACAGTGGCTTAATTGAACTGTAAAAAACATGGAGGATCAATAAAAGGTAAGATTTGTTAGAATTAAGATGTTAAAAGAAAGAACATCCAGCCTGGAAGCAAGGGAATCTTTATGTCTTGCTTGGTGGGAAGCCAACCCTTTCTGAAATCAGTTGGTACATTTTATTTTTGGCATGGATGGGAGATACTGGCTCAGATTTAATCTCTGAGGCTGTGGAACTTTTTACAAGGTTTGGTGAACAGAGGTTTCTGAAAGCTCCTTACTGTTTTTCCTTCCATACGAGCAATTCCTATCAAGGCAGGAGGGGGAAGCATTAATGCTATTTTCTTTCTTTTGTCAAGGCTTACCTTCAATGAACCACAGCAAGAGAAGAGCCTGGAGCAGCTTGAGAGCCCCTATGGTGACTGAACATCAATGTTAGCTTTTTAGCTGGTTGCTGGTTTTTAGCTTGAACTAATTTCTCATGCTTCAGTCCCTTTCCCCTACCACCTTAAGGAGGATAGTTGCATCCCCATGACCTGCTTCAAAAGACATCTGACAGCCTTCTTTGTTATATTTTCATGCATCCAACAGTTCTTACCAAAGCTGTAATTTGAATATCTCAGCAGAGATCAGAGCAGCAGAAGTCTGATAAGCAGGTACAGCAAACTAGCGCAGTAACAGCATTGCACTATAGTCCTGAGGTTTATAAGGCCTTGCTTCTACTCTTGATAAGGTGCAGACATCTTTTTATAAAGGCTCTGGGTCACTGTTGCTTTCTCCATTTGGCAGTGTCTGCAGTGTGACACTGTTCCTTGTAGTCTTCGTTATGCAATTATAATCACAATCAGCAACATTCACTACAAATAGTTAGATTGAAGCCAGGCACAGATGTTACATTTATACTGGTATAAGTGATCAGAAACTGATCTACACCTGTAACTGAACAGAAGTCCAGCACACATAGACTGGTTTAAAAATGGCAGAGCCCATTCTAAAATAGACCTGGATCAATGTGGTATCAGACCTATGTGGTTAGACCAGTCTATTGAAATTCTATACCAGACCCCTTAGCAACTCAATGTAGGTTACAGTCTGCCAGCATCTCAGGCTGCTTTACGGTTTCCCACTAACCTCCCCCTCACAGGGAAACTTGGTGGAACTCAGCTCATGCTCGGGTGCTCCAGCTGAGTGCCCCCACCCTCACGCTGTCACAGAGCCAAGTTAGCACAGACCTTCCCCCGCAGCCCTCTGTCGTGCCTATGGCCAGCTATCAGCCACAGGAAGGCAGTGCAAGGATGGGGGAGGGAGGCATCTGTATCTTCAAGTGCATTGCCCAGTAGATGCAGGAGTAAGGCTATAGCAGGGACTGCTTTCAGTGCCATGCCAAGGCCAAGCAGATGAAGATGCAGTATAACTGTGTGCATGATGTCAACAAAAGTTTTCATAGATTTCATAGACATTACAGCTGGAAGGGCCCTCACGAGATCATCTGGTCCAGCCCCCTACCCAAAGGGCAGACAGTCAGCTGGCGTCAGATGACCACAGCAAGATAATCATCCAAACACAAATTAAATGTGTCCAGAGTGGGTGCTTGCACCGCTTCTGCAGGGAGTCTATTCCAGACTCTGAAGACTCAAAAGATAAAGAAGTTCTTCCTTATGGCCAGTTTAGAACGGTCTTCTGGAAGTTTGTGGCAGTCAGACCTTGTTTTCCCTAGGGAAGCCCTGGTGAACAGACGTTCTTCCAGATCCTGATGTACAACCCTGATATACTTATAGGTTGCCACCAAGTCCCCCCATAGCCTATGCTTTTCCAAGCTGAAGAAGTCCCGTGCCTCTCAGTCCCTCTTTATAAGGCCTGCTCTCTTGACCTCTGATTGTGCACGTTGCTCTCTTCTGGACTCTCTCAAGCTTCTCCACATCCTTTTTAAATTGTGGAGCCCAGAATTGTATGCAGTAGTCCAGTTGTGGCCGCACCAAGGCCAAATAAAGTAGAGAATGACATCTTGAGTCTTGTGTCAGATGCAAGCCAGGGTTTTATTTGTTTTGCTGGCTGAAGCATCGCGTCAGTGGCTCATATTATCTCATGGTCAGTCATGACCCCCAAGTCTCTTTTGGACATAGTGCTAGTAAGTAAAGCACTGCCAAGCATAGGTATGATGTTGTTTTTTTCTCCTGAGGTGGAGCACCTTGCATTTATCTATGTTGAAGGTCATCAGGTTTATTTCTGCCCACCTTCCAAGCCTATCCAGGTTAGCCTTAATCCCCAGCCTATTCTCCAGTAACCACGCTTCCCCATAGTTTTGTGTCATCTGCAAACTTAGCCAGTTTGTTTCTGACACCAGAATCCAGATCATTAATGAATATACTAAAGGGGTACTGATCCGAGTATTGAACCCTGAGGGATGCCACTGGTCACCATATGCCATGCTGACTTGGCTCCTTTGACTATCACTCTCTGGGTCTCTGACCACGGAGCCAGTTCCACAGTTATCAGACCGTAAGGTTGTAGAGGCTGAAGTTCCCCAGTTATGTCATAAGGACATCATGGGAGACCAAGTGAAAGAGTTTTTTGAAGTCCAAGTAAATGACATCAACCTCTCCCCCACCTTCCTGGTGATGTGTCATCTTGTCATAGAAGGAGATGATATTGGTCAGGCACAACCTACCTGCAATGAAGCTATGTTGGCTGTCTTTCAAAATGGTGCCTTCTGTCAGCCTGTTCTTGATGGCTTCTTTGATTATTTTTTCTAAGATCTTCCCAGGGATTGAGGTCAAACTGATTGACCTGTAGTTCCCTGAATCTTTCTTCCTTCTTTTCTTGAAGATAGGCACTACGTTGGGCCTCTTTCAGTCTTCAGGAACCTCTCCTGAGTGCCACAAGTTCTCAAATATCCATGTCAGCTTTCTTCATTTAGGAGTATCTGCAGTGTGACTCTGTTCCTTGTAGTCTGTGCCAGTAGTTGAGGTATGATGTCTTTTAGCACTCTTGGGTGCATTCCATCAGGGTCCGCCATAACAGGAACTATGCATGTCCAGCTTCTCAGGGTGTTCCCTCACAAGGTTGTTCACCAAATATAGGCATATGGTCATCTGTACACTCATATTCCTGCATCCTGTCAGGCAGGGAGCTCCCCTTCGACTGGTGGAAAACTGATGCAAAGTAATCATTGAGGAGATTATCTTTTTCCTGAGTGTCAGTTGTCAGCTGCCCCATTTGATTTAGCAGGGGTCCAATTTTGCCCTTATTTTTCTTTTGACTGTATAGATTCATAGATATAGGGTCAGAAGGGACCTTGAAGATCTTCTAGTCTGACCCCCTGCCTTGGGCAGGAGAGAAAGCTGGGCTCAAATGACCCCAGCTAGGTAATCATCAAGCCTCCTCTTAAAGACCCCCAAGGTCTACTTCCCAGCACTACTTCCTTTGGAAGTTGGTTCCATATCCTAGCCCCCCTGACTGTGCCTTTTTTAATGTCCAGCCTGAACCTACTCTCTAACAACTTACGGTCATTATTCCTTGTTACTCTGGGAGGCGCTCGGGGTAGCGAGTTCTCTCCCATTCCCCGCTGGTCCCCCCTAGTAAGTTTATAGATGGCCACCAGGTGCCCTCTCAGCCTTCTCTTGTGAAGGCTGAACAGGTTAAGATCCCATAGCCTCTCCTCGTAGGGTCTGCCCTGCTGTCCCCTGATCATGCGAGTGCCCCTCCTATGGACCCTCTCACTGATGTCCACATCACTCCTGAAGTGCGGTGTCCAGAACTCGATGTAGTATTCCAACTTCAGCCTGACCAGTTTTGCATAGAGGGGTAGGATCACCTCCTTGGCCTTGCTTGTGATGTATCTGTGGATGCATGACAAGGTGCAGTTAACCTTACTGACCATGTCCTCACGTTGGCGACCCATGTTCATCTTGAAATCGATAATGACTCCAAGATCTCTTTCTGCCACTGTGCTTTTGAGAAAGGAGTTCCCAAGTCTATAGGCATGCTGCTGGTTCTTACTGCCCAAGTACAGCACCCTGCACTTGTCAGTATTGAATCCCATCCTATTCTCATTTGCCCACCCCTGTAACCTGTCCAGATCCAGCTGTATCCTGTCCCTCCCTTCTAGCCCCAAATCTTGGTGTCATCCACGAATTTAAACAGAGTGCTTTTCACCCACCCTATTTTCACCTTCCTACATATCTGAAGAAGGATTTTTTTATTGTCCTTGATTCCTGTAGCCAGCATAAGCTTGGTATTGGCCTTAGGTTTTCTGGTCCACTCCCTACAGGTGTAGGCCAGTAATGCACATTCCTCCTTAGAGATATTTCCCATCTTCCAACCCTTATAGGCTTTTCTTTTAAGACTGAGGAGATCCATGAGTTCCCTATTTAGCCAAGGGTGTTTCCCAGCCCTTTTATTACCTTTCCTGTGGGCCAGAATGGACTTTCTTGTGCTTTTAGGATCATGTCCTTAAGGAGTGACTACTCATCATGGACTCCCTTCCCTGTCAGATCATGATCTTTCAGTGTCTTGACAACCAACCCCCTGAGCTTGTGAAGATCAGATTTCCTAAAGTCAAAGATTTCTACATTGCTGACTGATTTTCTAGCTTTTTGATGGATAAGGAAGATGATTAACTTGTGATCACTGTCACCGAGCTTCCCTTCAATCCTCAGGTCACTCACTAGATCATCCGCTTTGGCCAGAAACATATCTAGCAGTGCCTCACCTTGTGTTGGCCCATGAACTTCTCAAGTCAGATATAACTCATCAGTGCAGCTGAGGAAGCTATGCAACCAATCAGACTTGGCTGAATGCTCGTCCCAAAAGATATCAGGGTGATTGAATCACCCATGAGAACCATGTACTGAGAGCATGCAATCTCTTTTAGTTCCCTAGAGAATTCATGGCCAAGCTCTTCCTCCTGGTTAGGAGGTCTGTAATAGATTCCTACAGTAATATCCCCCTCACCACATTCTCCCCTCTAGGTTTGGGGCCTGGAGGCAGACCTTCATCGAATCATAGAAGTAGGGTTGGAAGGGACCTTATAGATCTTCAAGTCCAACCCCCTGCCAGAGCAGGAGAAAAAAAATGGGCTCAAATGATCCCAGCTAGGTAGGTATCAAGCCTCCTCTTAAAGACCCCCAGGGTAGGAGCCAGCACCACTTCCCTTGGAAGCTGGTTCCAGACCCTTGGAAGTTGGTTCCTTCTACAAGGAGCTGTTCTACTTCCTAGCCAAACACAGGGCCATCATAACCCTGCACATTTATGGCACAACCAAGGGGCTGGAGTTGTCAGCAGGGACCCTGCTAGAGGATGAGGTGCAGAGAAGCCTGGGTATCAAGGAGTAGGTCCCCAGGGCCCACAGGGCAAGAGCACAGTTGATGGACCTGGCCCGTGAGGAGTCCATCCCATTGGTACTGGTTGTCACATCATCACAGGGAGCCAAAGTATACCTGCAGCTGAAACTGAGTTCCCTGGATTTCTTCTTGGGTGTGGCCAAGAGCAGGGAGCACTCCACACACAAGTGGGGGGAAAGCTCCAACAGCACAGAAATTGAAAGTTAATACCTAGAGTTTGGGCCCATGACCTCTGTCTTTCAGGAGCCCCCACATCCTAGTCCTCAACTCTGGGGACTGTGGGAAAGCACATGCACCTTGGAACACCATTCCCTTCACTGCTGCCATAGGTGTTCCATTCTCACTCCTCTGACACCTTCCTGCCTCCTCCCAGCTGTAGAGTGAACCCCGGCTCCTGCATTATCAATGCAGTGGCCACTGCTGCAGCAGGACTGCAACAGATTCCATGGCTAGCCCTCTAATTCTGCTGATGAAGGAGGAGTGGGGGAAACTTGTATCTTCTACAGGCCATCCTTGGAGTCATAGCCCTCTTTCAGTCTCCTGTGGCTAAGAATCCCAGAAGGAGTTGAGGTAGGGTCAGGGATGGAGGTGTGTTTGGGGAGGGTGCTGGGCCCCCAAACCACCATGTTCTTGAGAGGTTTGTGTCTTTCAGCACTGGTTGGACCAAGGACCCTTCCCCTCCCCTTTTCTTTCTTCCCTCCCATCCTGTAGTGTAGCCAAGGCACCAGGCCCCCTCTCTCCTCTTGGCCTTGGGTGGTTAGCAGCCCATCTGCCATTTTATGGCAACATAAATTGCCTCATTCACACCTCCCTTATAAGGGTCCAGACAGGGGACTCATCATACCTCCCTCAGTGTCTCTGTGTGACTCCCCAGGTGAGTGATGAGAGTGTCCAAAATGCTTCCCTTTACACTTCATTTTTACCAGTAAATGTTGTAACCTCAAAAACAGGTTTTTTGTCTTCCCTGTCTGACTGCAGAGACACCACCTGCATGAGGGAGGACAGTGTTTGGTAGAGGCAATTGTGGTCCACGGCCAGGGGCCCGCAGAGCTGCAGCATGTATGAGCAATGTCCAGCGGTGACATAAAAGAAGCAAGGAGGATATGGTGCAGGTTTTAGTCAGTACATCTGAGCTCTGGGTACACACTGCTGACTCACTGGCACAAGGAGAGACCTGAGATGTGGAGGAGGGACAAGGTCAGGCTGGGAGTTGCCTACACACGGGCTGCTAATGCTCAGGAACAGGAGGTTGAGATGGCCACCTGCTGTGTAGAGGAGGCAACCTGGGCTGCTGTAGAGCTGAGAAAGTCATAGTGCTTGATGAGAGAGTTTATGGATAGGGTCCTGGACTGCTGTGTGTATATTACATCCCTGACTGGGTTGGGAGGGGGAGCCTGGATGGGAGGTGTGGCACATGGGAGCTGGTAACCTGTGGTTTGGGGAGGCAGAAGGGCTTTAGATTCAGCCCACTCTGGTAGACAGTGATGAGTGAACGCAGCAGGACAAAGCTGCTTGATTCCAGAGCTGTCAGGAACACCACCCATCTCCCAGAGCTGATCCTTTCACCCCAGCCCCTGGCAGCTGCCCTGTGTGTGCAGGCCCCGCAAGTGGTTCCAGGTTTTTCTTCTCCTTGCAGTCCCCTTCCTGGTATGAGTCCCAATGCAGGAAAACACTACAGCTTTGGCAGGGATAGGCAACCCTGGGCTTGGATCTGTTATTTGACATGGGCCCCAGGCATGGATGGAGGCTGCAGGTCTATAGTTTTTCAAGGAGAATGGACCATGGGGGAGAGGGCTGAGGGGCTTTGAGTGCCAGGATGGAGACCCAGGAGTCCATGGCCCCTGCTGTGGCAATGCCTCCCATTCTGCAGGCTCTTTCCCCCTGAGCCAGTAGCTGCCTCCCACCCCCATCCCACAGTCCTTTCAAGGGGAGAGTGCATTTGAGATCACTGACTTGTACAGCTCCTACTTTGAGAAGTCCCTCGTCTTCACTCTCAAGTTCAGGGAGTAGTTTGCCAGGTGAAAAGCCTCCTTACCCCATGCCTCCCCTCTAGGGTTTTGTATTTCTTGAGTTCAGCTCCTGCAGCATTCCCTCTGACTCCAAGCCTGTCCCCTTCCCCATCCTAACCATCCCTTCCAGGTTGTTTAGCCCTTTCTAAACAACACTACCATGTCCTCTAAAGGTTTACTGGTTTGTGTTAATTGGGAAGAGGAACCAAGCCATGACATGAGAAATGTTCAACAAGTTTTCTTTACACACAAAAAGTTTGGCAGCTGAAACATTTTTTTAAACTGAGGCATGTCTCTTCCTTATTCTGCATTCCCCTATACTCTTGGTGTAGAGTGGGGAGGGAAAGGTGAACAGTACATGGGCAGCTTGGGTTGTGGGCAGTGCTGCCTGGGATGCAGGGTCAGAAGAGCCTGGGCAGGAGAGCCATGGCTCCGTGCCAAGGCACAAGCACTCAAAGCCCTCCAGCTCTCATCCAGGGAAAGATCTTGGTTCTCAAGGATGAGGAGGTACTTGCTCAGGGCTTCACAGATTCAGACTACCTGCCACTGTGTGGGGCCAGTGCTCCCACCATCAGTTGGGGACTCACCTTCTCCCCCATCCTGCACCATGTATGCTCACAGTGCCATGCCCAGTCTGTATGCCATGCCTCCTTTGCCCAGGCTTCAAGGAAGACATGGAGGACTCATGCAGTGGTGATAAGGTACAAAAGATTCTCCTCATCCTCTGCAAGGTGTGTGTTTTTTATTGCAATCTGGGAAATTAATCTTCCTTCTCCTTTTTGGGGACTCCTTAAGCTTTTCAGTACTTCCTCTATATATCCCTGTGGTGGTAAAGTCCTATGTCAGTCCTTCCTTGCCTAAGTTGGTTTAAGGTGTGCATATACCAAACCCATATCTTTACATGATGTGTTTTCTGGGCATCTAACAGCTGGAGTTGGTGGTCTCAGAGCAAGCTCCTAAAGCATCCTGTGCAAAGTGCCAATTACTGGAGAGCAAGGAGTGGGAGGCCAAAGAGTCTTACCTTTTCTGGCTCTCTCTGCACTCTGGCTGTAGTTTTTGCAGCAGCAGGATCAGCAGAAGGCACCAGAATGCCCTGTCCCCTCCAGGAGTCTTTGCTATGGCCATAAAGCAAAGCAAAGCCCCATGCCACCCAGCCACAGAAACTGGGCAATTATAGAAACTGGGAGTTATAGAAACTGGGAGTCAGAGGAGTGGCACTCTGAGGTGCTTTGGGTTAGAGTACAAGGCAGTCAAGGGGGGGGTCTACTTAATGGTGGGGGTCTACTACAGACCTCCCAACCAGGGAGAAGAGCTTGACCAGGAATTCTGAGGTCAGCCCACAGAGGTAGTGAAGGCTAAAGACGTGGTAGTCATGGGGGACCTGAACTTCCCAGATATCTGCTGGGAGGAGCAGTTAGCCAGGTCTGACCACTCACGTAGGTTCTCAGACAGAGTGCAGGACCTCCATCTAACCCAGCAGGTGCACAGCCCCACGAGGGGGGACGCCTTGTTGGACCTAGTGCTGGCCACGGGTGATGACCTGGTGAGGGGGCTGCGGGTGCTCGACCACCTGGGTGACAGTGATCATCGCCTGCTGGAATTTACCATCCAGCACAAGGTGGCAAAGGCATGCAGTAAGGCAGCAGCCCTAGACTTTAGGAGGGCAAACTTCAATGAGCTAAGGAGGATAGTTGGGGATGCGCTGTGGTCCCAGAGGGGAGGGGAACCAGGTGTCCAAGGAAAGTGGTCGCTTCTTAAGGAGGCGATCCTCCAAGCCCAAAGGAAGGTAATCCCAACGAGGATCAAAGGGAGCAGGAGAGCACACAAGCCTCCATGGCTCACCAAAAGCATCCAGGAATGTTTCCTTGCTCAAAAGGAGGTGTATACCCAATGGAAAGAAGGGGTCATCACCAGGGATGACTATTCTAGAGTAGCTCGGGAGTGTAGGGGGGCAGTTAGGAAGGCCAAGGCAGAGATGGAACTGGGACTAGCTTCTCAGATTAAGGACAATAAGAAGTCCTTTTTTAAATACATAGGGGGCAAAAAGAAGGTCCCGGGTAACGTGGGGCCCTTGCAGGACACATTGGGAAATTTGGTCGTCACACCAGATGACAAAGCTAACATGTTTAATGATTTCTTTGCCTCTGTCTTCCTAAGTAGGGACCAGAACACCCACCTCCCTGCCGGGCCCCCCTTGGGCCCCAGGGGAGGCACACCTGGGCCAAAGGTTAGCGAGAAACTAGTTAGGGAGCTTCTAGAGGGACTGGACATATTCAAGTCAGCCAGCCTGGATGATCCCCACCCTAGAGCCCTAAAGGAATTGGCCGAGGTCATTGCAGGACCCCTGGCTTGGCTTTATGAGCACTTGTGGTGCTCTGGTGTGGTGCCAGAGGACTGGAAGAGGGCCAACGTGGTTCCCATCTTCAAAAAGGGGAGGAAGGAGGACCCAGGAAACTATAGGCCGGTTAGTCTTACCTCAATCCTAGGCAAGCTGTTTGAGAAAATTATGCTGGCACACATCCATGAGGGGCCAGCAGGGGACTGCATGCTTAGGGGCAACTAACACGGGTTCATCAGTGACAGGTCCTGTCAGACCAACCTGGTGGCCTTCTATGATCAGATTTTCAGATCATTAGATGCAGGGGTAGCAGTGGACATAGTCTTCCTGGACTTACGGAAGGCCTTCGACACTGTCTCTCATCCCGTTCTCATTAAGAAACTGGGGGACTGCGGTGTCGATGCCCACACAGTCAAATGGGTTGCCAACTGGCTGGAGGGCCGCACCAAGAGGGTGGTGGTGGATGGGTCCTTCTCAACCGGGAAGGACGTGGGCAGTGGGGTTCCGCAGGGCTTGGTTCTCGGGCCCGCACTGTTCAACATCTTCATCAGTGATTTGGATGAGGGGGTAAAAAGCACCCTGTTCAAATTTGCTGATGACACTAAGATGTGGGGGAATGTTGGCACACTAGAAGGAAACATCAGGCTACAATCAGACCTAGACAGGCTACAAGGGTGGGCGGATGTGAATAGAATGGGTTTCAATACAGACAAGTGCAAGCTGATGCACCCGAGGTGGAACAACCGGCACCATACCTACAGATTGGGGAACTCCCCTCTTGTCAGCATGGAGGTGGAAAAGGATCTTGGAGTCTTCATTGACTTCAAGATGAACATAGGCCGGCAGTGTGGGGAGGCAGTTAGGAAGGCCAACCGCACCTTGGCATGCATCCACAGATGCATCTCAAGGAGGTCCAAAGAGGTGATCCTCCCCCTCTATGCGGCACTGGTCAGGCTGCAGCTGGAGTACTGCATCCAGTTCTGGGCGCCACACTTCAAGACGGATGTGGACAGCATTGAGAGGTTCCAGAGGAGGGCCACTCGCATGATCAGGGGACAGGAGGGCAGGCGCTACGAGGGGAGGCTACGGGACCTGAACCTGTTCAGCATCCACAAGAGAAGGCTGAGGAGGGATCTAGTGGCCTGTTATAAACTAGTCAGGGGGGATCAGCAGGCACTGGGGGAGTCACTGTTCCCCCGAGCACTGCCAGGAGTGAGCAGGAATAACGGTCACAAGCTGGCAGAGGGCAGGTTTAGGCTAGATATCAGGAGGAAATACTTCACGGTCAGAGCAGCTAAGATGTAGAACCAACTTCCAAGAGAAGTGGTGCTGGCTCCTACCCTAGGGGTTTTTAAGAGGAGGTTGGATGAACATCTTGCTGGGGTCGTTTGACCCCAGTATTATTTCCTGCCATGGTGGGGGGTCAGACTAGATGATACTCAGGTCCCTTCCGACCCTAGAAACTATGAAACTATGCTCTGTAGTGTACAGGACAGAAGAGATTGAGTTGAATGGCACCCCTTCCAAATATTTTTGCCATGGAAGGCACAGCTCCATGTCCACTAGAGTATTGTGAGTGGGGTTGGGGTAGGTGTAAGGTTGGGGACAGAGGGAGCAAGTAGGGCAGCAAGGACAGCCCCCAGGGAGCCCATGCATGGGGCTGGTACAACCAGTATGCAGTGATCTTGCCCTCAGCTACAGGCTCAGGCACTAAGGAATGGAGGCCTGCCATCTTCTATGGCTAGGTGACACAGAGCTTTGCTTCCTGTAGCAAAGGGGTGGGGAAGTGATTCTGGCACCCCCTCTAAGTCACTATGGGTGGGTGTCCCGCTAGCTATGCCTCAGTTAGACAGTAGTTACAATACTGTACTGTTATACTACTCATCACTACAGCCTGAATTTGGTTCCCAGTCAAGGAACATGAGGGGATTGGATGAGATGACCTTTGAGGTCATTTCCCATTTCATGATTTTTGAACTTCCCAAATGACATTTCCACCCCCAAAATAATAATTAAAAAAAACTCCAAGGCGCAAGATTCCCATTTTTTTCTGGTCCTTTATGAACTCTTCTCTCTTTCCCTCTTTTTGAGATAAGATATTACATATGAAATCTCAGAGACATTGTGGAGGAGAGCAGGTGCAAGAAACAGTGCAGCTGAAACCTGGGTTTTGAGCTGAAGTTAGTTTTAAACTTAAATATGGAGTGACTACACTGGTTGGTACTCTAATTCAAACTTCTGATTCAGATTTCCTGGTGACCTCTTATTGGTTTCTACAATTCAGGCAAAGCAGCCAGAAGATGTTGATGAATCTGACCCTTTATTTTAATAATAATATGCCTCTTATGGACTTCATTATATTAGTGCCACTGGAGTCAATCTGCAATCATTAATAAGAAATTTTGGGTACCTGAATTTAGGCATTAATCACAGTGATTAAGATTAGAAGGCTTTTGCTGTTAGTTCCTAAGGCAATGTCTACGTAAGAATTCTTACCAAATATACTACCAATGAGCTGAGTCAATGGTAACAATAATGGGAAAGGATTAACATAGGCAATTGCCCGCTGCTGTTTTGAACATATGTGATATAAACCTGTTCAAAGCAGTGAGGTATGATAAAGTGGCAAAAGTGTTGGAGGCTACCAACACCATGTCTATATTAAATACTTAATGTTGGTAGCAACAGTAAGAAACTTCTGACCACAAATCTGAAGCAGGTAAAGTCAGAGCTAGTCATGAACAGTGGCAAAACTTCTTTATTATACTTGCTGAATAATGAAATTTATCTTTTAGCCTAACCTTTCAGGGTTCCCTAACATAGGCTCATTTATTTTATTTAGTACTTGTGAGAATTTGGTTTTGCACACCTGCTCATTCTAATTTGTGCTTTGACTTGTTAGTGAGGTGACTGAAAGTTGTGAAATGTATGATGTAAATCAGAAAAAAAAAAGTGTTGTAATATGCACACACATTTACACACATAACACAATAAAATAATTACGTAAAATTTCCTCAGAGACACAATATAGCAAAGATTGCATTTATAATTCTGTGACTCTCCCGAAGATAGATGTGGTCCCCTTAAAAAGAGAGATTACAGTTCTAGCATCAGCTATTCATACATTTTCATTGTAAACATATTATGTAGAATCTAAAAATCTTTGAGGTTGTGAATTTGTGTATCTAGGAGTTCATCTAACAGAGGGCAGACTATACTTTTCATATATAATGTTTGGTTCTATGCTAGACATAACATCCTTCCGTTAATAACTTTTTTAAACATGATTTCTAATATTAATAATATCCAATGTTATTGCCTAATTGATTTAACATGTTTTTTTATAGTATTATAAAAAAAATAGGAGAAAACAACAGTGAAAATTGTTTAGAAGTGTGAAATGGGTCTGGCATTTTGTGGTGTGCAGCATGTCTGCTAGTAAAGTAAAAGGCTTGTCACACTCTAGCCTATCCACTGAGGCATGCTACATCTGAAGAACCAGCTTGTGATAAGCCCTTCAGTACGTTGAAAGGCACGCTACAAAATGCTACAGCTCTAGCTGCAAAATGACGAAAGGGGATATAGTATTTGCTGAGTTACATGCAATTCAAAATTGCAGCAGTCACTATCAGGTGAAAAGTAATGATAAGTATTATGGGACAGATAATACTCAGGGATACTACACCTTAGCAATGCTCCAGCAGATGAAAGAGGTTGAATAACTAGCTGGCTTCCAATAAGCACCTAGTACAAAGCTCCTCCTGGCAGCCCACCATAGATGGTGTGTCAGGCATATGCTGGCTTCTAGAAATACCTGTTCTAGCGGAGAACCCCAAAGTGAACAGGTGTTCAACAGTGCTGAGGAATCACCTGAGAACTGAAATGTTCCTTTTCGGTCTATGTTACTATGAAGTAAAGAACCAGAAAATCTACCCTGGGACGACAGGAAAAATGAGATAAAACACAGCAAACATCATGTTCATAGGGACTTATATGTGCATATCTAACTGGCTGAGAAAGGGAAATTAAATTCTCAGGCATAACTACTTTTGTGAACATGGTCCTGACAAAGCTCATGGAATAATATATGGTAAAGCCTATCTTTCCTTTGTGGCATGCACGGACATAGCACTTTGCTTTTGACACATGTTTAGCAAAATCATAATCATTGTGCTTTGAAATGTGTTTAGTCCTGGACTGGCAGAATTTGTGAAGTACAGAAGAATATGTCTATGAAAAGGTTAAAACTCCCTCAGCACATAAAAAAAGGCTCACTGAAAATTCAGACCTGTTCTTATTTCAGGCGATTCGATTAACCTATTTCTAATAATAATGCTTTATTATTCAACTCCTTTGAAGTACTTGAATTGATATCTGACCCTAAAACCCCACGTTAAAGTCTGTGTTCTTAAGCTTTTCAGCTATGGGCTTTACTGTTCATTATATCCCGTCTCTTGGGGCTCTTCTATGGCCCAGATGACACTTTTCTTTGAGCTTCTTTAAGTCTGTGAGGAATCTCTTACACTATGACTTGATTATTTTCCATTTGGAAATGTGTTTCCTTCTAGGAATAAGTTAGTCTGTGGAAGTAATGGATCTTACAACCTGGCTCAGGACTGTAGAGTGACTATTAGTGAGACAGTACTGTCTGCATGGAGACCTATGTCCTCCGCCTTGGCTCATCAGCTGAGTACCGCACTGTAGGGAATCTTTAGTTGGAAGCTGTCCCTGGAACTTCTCTGCAGGAGGGTTTCAAAGCACAGGGGGGCTAAGTCAAAGGTCATACAGCAAGCCACAATTTTTATTTACTTCTGCATTGATTTCCTGCTGGCTATGGAATGGCATTTGCCAATTTGATATGCACATCCCTGGATTCATGAAGAGCTTTCTGTAGGTTTGGAGAGAGAGTCCAACAATATCCATACTGCACCTGTGTGAGTGCAGCACATGTAGGCACCTCCAGTTACTTTGATCACTTAGCGCAGTGCAGCAGTGACAGTCCAGATTTCAGCGTGGGCTAGCTGCCCAAGTAAATACCCAGGACACTAGGCAGGCGTATATAACCAGGGGTCTACTGAACTCAAAGGGGCTCCAGTTGATTTCAAACTGGCAACCATTTTCACAGGTCGACCATGGTGGGCTCCCCCATGCCTCTGATTGGCCAAGTGGCCTTGATGGCCCCACCCCTCACCACTGTTGGGCTGTAAGGGCTGTCTGTCATGTGGGCCCACCCATCACCATTGACTGGTTGTGAGGGGAGAGGCCATATGATGGACAGCCCTCACAGCCAATCCATGGTAAGCAGCAGGAGTGGCAGCCATCATGCTGTGCCAGCAGCCCCTCTTTCCCCTACGCCCCCTGGTGGGCTATGAAGCCAGGCCACAGTGGTTATGAGATTGTGCTGGCTCCGCAGAAATAGCTAGCATTTTATTTTTTATTTTTTTCAGGAACACACCAAAAGTTAGGAGCCTTCACTTTTTCATGGAGCCTGTGCTTTTTTGAGGAACCTACTCGAAATCACAGTTTCTGCAAAAATCTCAAAATCATGATTTTGGTAAGTCCCTATGTATAACCTGCACTTATAGTCCATATGCTTGGTACTTGAGCCAGTTAGATTAGAGAGAGCAAGTACCCTGGAGGTTGCTAACTCCTCATTCATTGCAAGAGAGGAGAGATACACGTATGATCTTGCGGAAGGTTTCCCAAATGCAATTACAATGCAATCCGTCTCTGAAATTCATAGTACACTGTAATAGCTTTTCATGTACATAGTTTATAATGTGAATTGTTGGTGTTCAAGGAAAAAGGTATGAGAAATCATTACTGGAATGCCAGCAGGTGCTTTTAAAGGTAAAGGTCTTGACATTTAAAAAACCCCAAATTTTATTTAAAAAAACTCACTAAAAGGCATAACCTCCTACATTAAGGCAAAGTGGTGCAATTTAAATGTTTGTAAAAGGTCATTGTTAAAAAAGCGAGACTAAGCTGGAAAATAATTACCGCCCCCAAAAAAACAACCCCCCAACCCCATAAATTATTAACAGATTATGTTTTAAAACTGCCAACCAATTCTAGTTCTAACCCTCATAATCCTCATAATAATCGTCATCGTTAATACAATCACTTTTGGAATGTGAACTAATTCAACAAAGACCTGACCCTGCTGCATTCTTTGTACATTGTTAACTGTCAGTGAAAATAAAACATGTGCCAGGAATTCAAGAGATAAGGCCTCAGATTTTGGGAATTCACTAATTATAATGATTGAGTTATGAATCACTTTATTTTTCCCTCTGAAATATTTTTTCTTTGTGTGAATATTATTTTGGTTTTTTGTCTGTTTGTTTTGGGGGTTTTTTCTTTTTTCTTTTTTTTTTTTACCAATGGCACAATGCAGATACTTTGAATTTATGGAAATTCATTTAATGTTCTGTCAGCTGTTGAGATTCCAGAGTAACAGCCTGTAAAAGTGAAGGCCTCAGTTTATCCATATAACAAGCAGCACATATACTAACTTCACTCCAGAAGTATGTCCTGGCAGCTTAGGGAAGCTCCAATGGGCAAGACTCATCCATTTTATATTTTGACTTTTGTACAATAATATGAAGAAAGTGGACAGGCATGGTGGGTCCAAGCAAGCATGTTTGCTAGATACGTGTGACACAGGAACCTAGTTATACATGCACATTGTTAATTTGGCTGATTTCTAACCACAAACACAACATGTACTATTAATGAGTTTTTACACTAATTAAAGAGATACTATTCAATGCTCTGATATTCCAAATTGTTGTGTTTAATCCTCCAGGACAATGGCCCTAGGCAATGTCTGTACCTGCCAATTAATTCAGATCACCTGTGCTGGGACACATCCTGGCATAGCTGGTCTCATGGCAAAAACAACATGCGTTTCTAGCTTAAGGTTCTTCTGCTTTACATCGATAGAGCCAGAGTGAACTGATGACTTGTGCATTGCTTTTAGTCCCCAATTCACAAGATATTTAGACAGATACATTTAAATAAAGCAATAGTGATACTTGCAATTGACTTAAATAATCACATCCTTAAAGTTAACACTTAAACACACTGCTGATCTGTGCTTCTAATGGCATTTGTTTCTCTTCATATCTAATAGTACTTTAGCAAAGACTTTCAGCAGCCACAATAAAAGTTACTTCACTGAAACCTGCATTCATTGCAAAACGTGAACAATAGTTTTTCAACAATTTTGTAACAAGATTAGAACAAAATTAGTAGCATCACTGGAATGACTATATATTTTTAGTAACATATAGTTCAGGGCATTGACATTTGGCAGTTATCAATTAATCACCCCAAAATAGCTGTATGTGGACATAGGGGAGTGTTAGCAGCATGCTAGCCATACCACTGCTGAAAAGACCTGTTATTATTGATGTCTCTCTAAATGGTAAGCGATGTGGTAGTCAAGGTTTCTTTAAAATCATTTTCAAGTGGGTGTTGTTAGATGAGACACATTTGCCTTCTCCAATAGCACTGAAATGAGCAGCAGGACACCAGACCCTCCCTCCACTAGCTTATATTGTAATCATTTGTGTATCTCATTATATAGCATTCAGGCAGCTCTGGACAGTATTGTGATAAATCTCAACAGCTGACAGAACATTAAATGAATTTCCATAAATTCAAAGTATCTGCATTGTGCCATTGGTAAAAAAAGAAAAGAAAAAAGAAACCCCCCCCAAAACAAACAGGCAAAAAACCAGAATAACCCAACTCATCAAGCAGGTAAAATAAACAAGATGAGATGTACCAAACAACGCCTCAGTGGCACTTAAAATAAGAGGAGCGATTAAATAATGGATATAATTGTTTACTTTGCTGAATGTCCAGCTTATGATCAGTTAAATGGAGATGGAAATGGAATCTGGATGGGTATATTTTTGATAGTATGATGGTGTGTTCACTTTTATCAAGTATATTACACCAGAGCACTTGTGATAGGTTTCCTTCCTGGGTATAGAACTCAAGGATCCAAGGAGTCCCTTCCAGTCTTGTGTTCCTACATGCCATTCACACCTTCTATAATATCAGGAAAGGTGATATTTCAGTGTAAATGCAAGTAACATTTTCAGACGCGGGTGCCTAAAATTCAGTTCTGGATAAAACTGAATTGAATTGAACTGCTGGGCACCTGCAGTTCCCATTAGGTTCAAAATCTATCGTAACTTAGGAGGGCACATAAGCACATGTATAAGCAGTCACTTAACCCGCTACTGTAGGTGGGTCAGTTTTATTCTTAGTTTCTCAGGCCATTTTTATTCTTAACCCAAAGCAAAGCCCTCCAAACCTCTATCCTTTCCAGATGTTAAGAGCCGATTTTGTTCTAGGTTTCCCCACAGTGGCCTGACCTGGCCTTTGGGGGTTCTTAATCCTCTCAGTGGCTCCACCTGCAATAGCTGGTCATCCCTTCCAGCTGGCCTCAAGTTTCCTAGACAAGCAGATTATTGTTACCAGCTGGGTTCCTAGTTCTTGAAAGTACCTCCTTACAACATGTTTAATTTTAATTGGATACAGAGGTCTCTGTGAACTCAGTGGAACATGATGATATCTTTCAGATCAAGCAAGTTCTAAATAAGAACACCTCCAGCAATCAGGTGCATATTTTAATGCCTAAGGATGAATTTAGGTACACAAAATTGGTAAATTGGACCATGACATCCTGAAAGCCTGCTTAACCTATGCTCAGGAGCATTCTCCTTGACTTTAGTAAGACCTTAATGTGCTTTAAGCATGAGATTTAGTGTTTTGCTGTATCTACGTCACAGAAATGAACAGGGCCAGGCCACAATTTTTTGGGCCCCCTGCATGAAATAGTTCTGGGGCCCCCTGATGTGAAGAAGCCACCAGCGGCAGTGGTGGGGAGGGGTGCAGTGAGTAGCTGAAGAAGCTAGTGGCAGCAGCAATGGCATCTGCGGCAGGAGGAGTGGCGAGTGGCTGGACGTGAAGCTGGTGGCAGCAGTGCTGGTGGGTGGGCAGGGTGGCAGGCGACTGGACATTAAGCCGGTGGCAGTGGTGTTCGTGGTTGGGGCGGGTGGTAAGTGGGGTGCCCCCTGCAGCCACAGGTTTCACAGGATAAGATGGGCCAGCCCTGGAAATGAATATAATCTGTAACACAATCAAAAACAATACAATTTTCATTTGAATAGAGCAATATCAAGCAACTTATATGTTGCAAGTAGCAATTTCTATTGAGCTTTTATAGCACCTTTTATCACACACACATTTAACCTGTCATTTCAGAAGTTTCTTTAGAGCAATGAAATAGGAGGAAGGTGAAACGCCTCAATATGTAGTCCCAGGGCACCAGTTAAGACTCCGTTTCTCGTAAGAAATTTTTAAAAATCTGTTAGCGGGGCATTTCTGCTGTGAACAGGTAGTCACCATTTTACCATCATTTTCATAAAGAAGATTAATTAATCATTTCAGAGACGCAGGCCTGACAATATGATGCATAGAAGCAATTGTGCTACACACAGATTTGGGGCTTGATTCACAACTCCATTACATAAGTTTTGTGCTACTAGGACTGCTGATTTCAAGGCAGATGATTTCAGATTTAAATACTGATTCACCACATGGTTATAACTTCTTTATGCCAGTAAATCAGACCCTATTTGGAAACAACATTCACTGTCACTTCATTTTACTTTAGATCACCTGTGATGTGTAAATGCTTGCTATGTAATTTGTGCTTTGCAGGTGTTTCTAAATTAATTTTAAAAACTAGAAATAACTCTGGGCACATTTGGTAATTACTATGTTAATAACAGAGTAATTGCACAGTTATTTCTTGCCTACAGATTACATGGTAGTTGCACTTGAAATTAACATAAAATGAAAAACTTCTTCAATACATGCCAGGAAATGAGTGCTCTCTAATTACAATATAATTGCATACTTAATGCAGTGTGCCAGGATAAAACATTGCACAGTTTATATACTGTATGGTATTGTCACAGCTGCCAAAAGTCCAAGGATGTCACTCTCTAAGCAATATCTGTGGAGACTCACTAAAATCCTTGGAAACATTCTTCTCTGTGAATAGAAAATTGAAGTCACTGAGGAGATGGTCCCCCTGACTGAATGGAGAATTTAGACCAGAGGTTCTCAACCTTTTTAGACTCAATGCACCCCTCACTAGACTCAAGGCACTCCTTGGAAAATGCCAGCTCTTAGTTTTCACTTGATTTTTGACTAAGAAAAATAAAAGAGCAATTCTTCTGAGGCAAAGAACTCAGAAAGACCACAACAGGTCAGAATGCTTTTAACACTGGATTCCTATTTGAAATCTCTGGGTTTATCTTATGAATCAAGTTTGTGCACCTTAAAGTGCTAACATTTGGTGGCACTCTGTGACACTCTTGAAAGGATCTCAAGGATCACAGCATCCCGTTTGAGAACTGCTGGTGTACATCAGTGATGTATACAATAGCTTTGCATAGGTTATGGGAGACTGGTGCCACTTTAGTTGTGGGGGGGTACATGCCCCCACAGCGACAAGTCAGTGACCGGGGTGGGTGGAGTCCTCCCTTGGCCAATCTAACCAATGGTGGGGGTTTCCCCCCGCAGCCAATTGCAAAGTGGCTGTGGCACTCCCACTCACCGGTTGGTGTTTGCAGGGTGGGCACAGGTGTTCCTGCCTGCCTCCCTGCCCATTGCCTAAGCGGTGAGCACAGCTGGTCAGGAGTGCATTGGCACTCTCAGGGAGTGCACGTGCACTCCTGTACACCCCCTACGCAGTGCCACTGGCATAGGTAGCTTCTGATGGCAGAATTCTAGCACTAAGCTTCATTAACTGGGAGTGGGAGGTAACTCTAAAATGCTCTCCTTTCACAATGAGCCCTTATTTAATGATGGACCTTGGGTATCCATTGCTTTGGAAATTAGTTGATCTTTCATGGACCTGCATTATAGCTTCCACTATGGGTTCCAGACCAAATTGTAGCTCTGACCCAGCACACTCTTGAGGGCTTGACAACTTGTAATAAATATAGAAATAATAACTGTTAGCACTTAGGGGTTTTTAAGTGGTACAAACACTAGACCACTTGCCTACTATTGCTTTGACACCAGTTTTTAAATGCTGTTAAGCTTTGTTTTACATTTTTAAAAGGATAACACGAAATGAAAGCTAGATTGGAACTCAGAGGTATAAATCTGGTGTAATTGCAGAGAAATAACCCTAGTGAAGTTATTTCACATGTACATCAATATCAAAGCCTAATCCAAAGCTCATGGAAGTAATGAAAAATAAAACAGAACAAAAACATTGACTTCTGTGGGCTTTGGATCAGATTTTAATAATTTTTCCCAATTCCACAATTAAATCAGCAACTAAGTCTGGATTGGGCTACAGGGATTCATGGTTTCCAACCACAGGATCGTCTCAGTAAACCACAATACCTCCACTCACGCCCCAGTTTGGTATCCATCTTCATTCTAAGTACGTCACTTCACAAGTACTCTGAATTAAATCAATACAAGTAAGGCATGATTAGATGTGATCAAGAGTAGCAGAACTGGGCATCTGGTAAAGTCACCTCACCTTCTATAACAACTGTAAGATTTGGAGAATTTTTTTTGCTAATGCCACTGAGCAAATGGATAATTAATGATAGTTCAACTAATCATTAAGGGCACCTATACATGTGCCTGATTCCTGCTCTGAAAAGTACTAATTAACATGCTCTAGCAGCCTCAGTGTCATGTGTATTCAGCATCCCTGCAGTTCAAAATAGTGGCAGGGTGCTTTAACTAAAGCACCCCCATGGCCATTTTAAAACAGGGGACACCAAATACACAAGATGCTGATGACACGGTAATTAGAGTGGCTCCCAAGACCTGCTTTAATTAAAGTGCCCTCCCCACCCCTGCTGCTCCCCTGGAGCATATATATGTAAAGACACCCTAAGATCTGGACAGCCTGAATTCTGCAGAAAGTTAAATCAGAGCTTGAAACAAATACACAGCATTTTTCAACTGTCTAGAACATAATGTGCTATTCAGAACTCTTTACATAATAATACAAATACTTCTTACGATGCTGCAGGAGCACCAAAAAAATACGCTGTCCGCTTTGACTGCTTGAATAAAACAAAAATGTTAGGGAAAAATCTTTATGTTTTCTAGTTTGGCATTTCCCCTACTGGCACTTTCAGACACCACTTATGCACAAATAAAGTCGTTTGCAATATTGAACTGATAGGAAATACATGAAAAAAATATTTTACATTTGAAGTTTCAACCTGAATTTGATCTTTCCTATAGACTGATGGTGGAATGGTCAAATGTAATTGATAACTTGGGTTCACAAAGGCTTGTGCTCTAAATATATAGCTTATTTAGTTAGTCTCTAATGGTGAATATCTACCCTGCTTTCTGACTATCTTCAAACTAACACAGCTATTTCTCTCTCCTCATAAAAAGATATTAAGACATATAGATTTAAACTAATTGAGGATGTCAAAGGAAAAGAAATACTTTTTCTCAGTTAGTATTCAGTTAATTTTTAGAAAATTCTTCTAGTTTTCCACTTTGGTTATACTTTTTTTCTCAAGGACAGTGCCTATCTTCCTTTTGGTTTCCCAATGTTATAGGAAAAGTTTGGATTTACACAGAATGCAGCAATGGGGTCATTCATTGTTCTATCATTTAATTCTCTTTATGCACTCCTCCTTTTTATTTGAATTTGTTTAACATTTTGAAAACCTTGCAAAGCACACAGTGGCCTAACTGCAGTTGGCTTCTTTTTACTTAACTCATAATTCATTTTGTTTATATCCAAAACTTTAAAAAAATGTTTTAGTCTGTATGACATGTGGGTCTCTGTTTTCTGATCCCACTTCCTTCATCTAAAATACTGCAGTTTATTTTTTAAACCTACTTGCTGCGGTGAAGAACAAACTGCCAACCAGTCAGTGGTACTTCAAATAATTCAAAGGGAAATGCCATGCTTGGAAGTAGTAGTGTTTGCTAAAGGGCATTTAGTAGCAGACAGAAGCAGAGGCAGAACTGCTGTCTCAGTTGGGCTCTGTAACACAGTAAAATAGAGCATATGTATGTTGGGATCTAGAAATAAAAAAGTGTCTACTAAAATCTTATAATGTGAGTTGAATATTTAAGTAAAAAGAATCTGCTAGACTCCTGTATTATTCTCAGAAACCAACATCAAATGGGTAAAACATTGTTTGCTTCATGGTCCTTAGGGTTCCCTGCATGACATCTGTGAAATTCATTTATGCTTATTCTAGTTAATGCCAAATTAGGAGATTGAATAACTTTCTTTTTTAATGTTTGAAACCCTCTCTTTCACTTCTGAGCCTCCAGCTTCTAAGCCCCGACACATTTGCTTTTTATATTACAGAAGTTTTGAAGGGTTAATGGGAATGTGTAGCTCTAATGGCAAAAAGAAGACAGTTACAAGGGTTCCTAACTTTAGATTTAGATCACTAGTTGAAGGATAAATGTTCAAACAGACCAGGTTCTTGTAATGAACCACTTTTTCACCTTCAAGGCTTCTTGCTGAAGTGGCAATTTTCTATCAAGAGCATCCATGCAGAGGGGTGTTATATGGAATAATGAGAGGCAACTGTTGAGCTGGAAAAAGGCTTGTTTCAACTTGATGCATTCTACCTAAAAAATCAAGTAACACATTTGTCCTACACAATCTTGATTCTTGCATGCCTTGTTAACAGAAAGACTGGACTTTGTGGAGTTGTATGGGTCAGGGGAAACTTGAGAATCAGGAAGGGAGTGGATAACCAAGGAGGCAGAGAAAGAATGCTTTTGTGGTCAAGCTAATAGACTAGGGCTCAGGAGATATGGGTTTGTCTCTGACTGTGTCAGAAACTTCTGGTGCAGTTTGAGCAAGCTAGTTAATCTCTGTGCTATAATTCCTCTCTCTAAAACTGAAATAACAGTCCTCCATTTCTCACATCTTTATGTACTTTCTTTATGTAGATTTTCAGTATGTGAGGACAGAGATCTATTTGATGTGATTACAGCACCTGTATTTTGGCGTGGGGGTGGGGGGTCTTTGGGTCCTGCAAACAGAACAAATATAATCAGAAGCCGTCTATGTGGCTCATTCCCATGGTGCCTTGGACTTACAATGAGGTTGGTGAGCTAATTCTTAATGGCTACACCAATATGGATTCTCATTCTTCTCTTTATGTAAAACCTTCTAATAAGGCCAGTTTCAGTTAGAATGCTGGTATGCTATAAAAAGTATCTTTTAAAGTTTTACCTTTGATTTGGTCCCTTTGTGTTTTTGTATGCAACTGTAGGTGTGAGATGTGATTGAGATCTTCATACATAGATGGCCAGATTGTCCATAGCCTTATCTTCTGCATTTACTGCAAACCTTAACTGAGCATTCTTCTAAATAATTATAAGCTTGTAAATCACATGGTGCACTCAAAACAGTGCATATTAGGTGCATGTGAAATGGGCTGTATTTGATTCGGATTAAGCCGAAATCAGGGACAGCGAATCCAAATCTGAAGATTCAATGCTGATTCAGAGAATCAGCATTTCGGTCATAGACACAGTTTTAAATGTTTTTTCTACTTACCTCGAGATACTAGGCATGGCTCATGGATGCTGCAATGCTAGGTTGGATGGAACATCCTACAGGAATGCAGGGTGGGGGGGGTGCTCTGTGGGCTCGGTGAAAAACCCAGAAGTGGACTGGAAGTACTTCTGGGTGTACTTCTGGATCGCTCGGCAATCAGCCATTGGGTGGATCCCAGGTGCCCTCCCAGACCCCAGGAGACACCAGTCGTTGAGCCAGGGAGGCACAAGGGGAGGCCCTCAGCATGCTTCCTGGTGGATCCAGAAGTGAACCTGAAGTGCTTCTGGTTCACTTCTGGGTTTGCTGTGGAGCTCCCCGTGCTCCTGTTGGACACTATACGTGCCCCAACATCTTAGTATTAAAGCTGCCTAGTACCTTGACGTATGTAGAAAAAAACATTTAAAGCTGTATCTATGTCCAATTTGTTGAATCTTTTCAAATCTCTCTGAATCAATTCGGAGGGTTCCAATTTGATTCAGAGAGATTAAAGGGTCTCCTGATTCAATTCAGCTTCAGAGATTCGGCTGCCAAAGTGGGCTGAATCTCCACCAAATTGAATCAGGGACTGAAGCTTCACACAGCCTTAGTGACAGCATTTTGACTGTCATCATTATTATTATCTGGTATTATTTATTTAACACTGTATATGATGCCATATGGTGCAATACACACTTGTGATATGGTGAGAAATGGTATGATATAATTCCAGGGCAGATTAAATTGGTTATGAACAGGAAAGATAAAGAGTAGTTTACACAAAGGATGTGGGCTTGTTTGTATTTGGTTTGTGTAGAAGCTTGGGTCATTTGAGAAGTAGATGATGATAGTATTGAAGGAGACAGGTGTGGATAAAGCCATCAGGGGGTATATGAAGGATAGGGGAACACAATATGGTTTAGTATGTGAACAGATAGGGAAGGAAATTGGGGCAGAACTTTTGAGATGATGATGAAGAGTTTCGACTGGATGGAGATCTACAAAAGACGTGGTAGGAGGTAGTGTAATACAGGCTACTTTCTGTGAGATGGATATTATAGAGTGAAACTGCACTGACAGCATGGACAAAACCTCTTGAAAGAAAGTAGTTATTAAGTCATGTAACACCCTCTTTGTTCTCCTATAAAATGAAAGCTCTCTACGCATAGTGTATGTGTGATTTTGTACATTAAGGACACCATGTGAAAAAGATGCATCACAGGCATGCCTTTTACAAAAAATACAAAATTATAAACTACCCTGAGAACTGCCTGACAAAGAGCAGTGCATTATGCACAGAGAAAACTAGGAGATGACAGCATCATTTTTATTTTATTATAATGGGCTGCTATAATGTGCTATAATACATTATATTAAAAGTTAATATTTATTTTGAATAGGTGGACTTAGGTAGGTATAAGAAAAAAATCCACTCTCAGCTAGCAAATCACTTTTATATTAGCCAAAGCAAAATCTTCAGAGTGAATGTATGTAAATCACTAACTTTCAGTGCACCAAAGGGAATGTACTTCATGCCATAACTTAAATACTAATGAAATCAACTGAAAATGATAGTCATTAGTCAGCTGTGCCTTGATGGGGTTCCCTGTGGACTGATATAAATTCACCATTAGAAATGGATTCCCTCATAGTCCACAGTGAGCATTTAATCCTTCTGTAAAGCAGATTTAAATTTGATGTTTAATGTGTATATATTTTTTTCATTGCAGATCTCTTATGTTTCTGTATTTGCAGCTTGTGTTTAATCTTTTTAAAGTCACTCTAAGTTTCTAATCTGCATTGTTTCAGTTTTATGCACATACTATTGGCCTATGTTAGATGTACAGCCACAAGTAGGAATGATAATCAGTGGAAGTGAATTAATTAGCACATGCTTTGAAATAATGATGTTTCTTGAAAGCCAAATGACCCACTTCAGTTTTAGTTCATCAAAGGAATGGGAAATTTGGGGGTGGGGCTTAGAATGGTACTAAATAGAAAGGCTGTCTCAGTTTGTCGTCTCTCTTCAAATATTAACAAATAATTTGAAATAATTTTCCACAGTCTTATGCTGCCAGGTTATATGTAGTAACCACTGACTATATGCCTTTATATTAATATACCACTTACAACGGTGTATAAGTATTTATAGCAGTTTGTCTATTATCCTTTCCTATACAGGAAATACTGATCTGTAGCAATTACTAGTGCAAGCAGTTGTTAATAATATTGCATAAATTGCAATCTAGGAGAAGGAAAGAAGAATGAGGAAGAATAAAAGCAACAAGTGCTCCTGCTGAAAACAAAGCTCAACACAGAATTGCTTTGCACAAGGCCAGGTAAGGGGCTGTGGAAATGGCAGAAGTTTCCCTTCCCATTCTAACATATGTCATTCTTGTCCAGCTGTGGAGTCTATTATCTCATTTCCCTAGGGGTCCATCTCCATTGTGTTTGCTTTCTAGTCTTATCTTCCCTTAGCTGCCTGGCCTCTGCCCTGAGGAGTGTTGTGAACTGGGAAAGCAGGGGATACAGAGTTGCATTCCCAGCAGTGAGTGCTTCAGACACCAGATGCATGTGACAGTTCTGTTCAGTTTAAAAATAAATAGGGTGATGCTGTGAATGTTACTTTCTAACATATTTTATTTTCACAGATTTTGAGAAGGGACCAAGTAAAATGCATTAAAAAATCCTCTATTTGGTTGTTTTTCTCTGTAAAAGATCTGAGGTTGCTGTATGTATGTTATCAATTAACTTGGTTGCTCATGAGTTTTCTGTGCAACTCTGTTGGTCTAATTCAGGATGACAATGTTTAGGAAAATGTGTTGTAGATTTTCCATTGTACAGGGTGGATTTTGATATCTATCATGTTATTGTAGCTTTATAATGATGTAATTATGATGGTCCAGGAACAAGGCTAGAGGCAAGGATAGATAAACTTTTTAATGTAAGACATACTATATCAGGTCTCATCGTGCTCTTATCATCATGTGACTTGATAAAGAATGTCTTGTACTCAAAAGAATGTCTAGCTCTATCCCAACTATGTAGCCAGTCCAATACAAAGAATATCACCCTAAGAAATCCCTGCTTCTAAAAAATAGGCAGGAAAGAAATAATGGTTCCAGATGAGCCACCCCACAAAAGACCCTGGAGAACAGTTTTGAACATTACTCAGGACTACTGGCTCTTGGGCTAGGGACAGACATTACACATATACTGGTTTAAGTAATCAAGAACTGGTATAAACATAGAACAGAACAGACCTTCAGTGTACATAAACCGGTTTGAAAATGGCTGAAATTAATTTGATATAAACCTGTTGAATGTAGTATCAGGCTTAACTGATTTGGCTTAAACTGGTTTATGCATTGTCTGTCCCAGGCCCCTTGCTAGTTTAAGTTAACCAGACTCCTCCAGCATCCTGGCACGGTCTCTGGGCTGGGCAGGGTCCTGATCTCTGCTCTGAGCTGGTCCCTCCCCTCTGCTGTCTAGTCAGAGTAGGGGCAGGGTGTGGCCAGATGCTGGTCTGCCATGGCCCCTGAGGCAAATTCCTCCTTCCCCTCCCCACCCAACAAACCCTCCAGATTGCAGCTGGCGTTTGCCAGTCCCAGCTGAACCTCCATGGCTTGCCTGCTGCCAGGCAGGGACAGAGTTAATTCCTCTCTGTCCCCTCTCAATCATCACATATACGTGCTGGAGATGTAGTTAAGGGAAGTTGCAGACAGCTTCATGAAAGAATGCAGAGAGCTACATTTACATTATAAAGCAGAACCTGTAAAAGGTGGGAATATCTAAATAAAGCCTTTCTGAATGCCTGGCTGTAAGGAGACACTGGATTATGTAAGACTTATGGAAAGCTTTTGCTTGTCTTCCTCTTTTACATTTTAAGTTAGACTAAGTTGTGTATGTTGTGTTATACTGGGCTGTATCTTAGCTTAGGAGAAGATTTTTGGTAGTTCCCTGTTGTATGCTTTACCAATTGCTGTGTTCAATACATGCTTGCTTCAGAGAAAGGACTTTTCCCCATCTCCACTCCTCAGTCTGGCAGCAAATGCTCCCCCCCTGCAGCTGGTGCCTGGTATCCCCTTTGTCCTGCTAGCCCCAGCTGGTGCCTGGCCATATCTCTTCCACTTCAGCAGGGAGGGGTGAGAGCAGCTATCTTGCTTCCCCTTTGGCAGTGGCTGGCAGGACTGCTCTAGCACCTTACAGCTTCTGTCTTGAGCCACTGCAGGCAGGTCGCTGTATTTCCTGGTTTAACAGAGAGTCTCTGTCCAGTTATTAATCAGTTTAAGCTGAGAAGCTTAGACTAACCTGCAGACAGTGAATCAATTCAGGCTCGGGCTTTTTGAATGTCTGTCCCTAGCCTTGAAGACTCGATTGTTCGTTCTGCTGAGCCTACTGGTCTTGTATGACTGGTTTTATCCAGAAGGGTCCAATGGATAGGAATGAATGCAGAAGGACAAAAGGACTGGGAGGATTATCATTCAAGTAAAGGGGAAATCAGGACCCTATTGCAGGTGTTTGAAGAGATTAGGCCTGCCTAACATCAGGGGATGGAAAGGTAACAGCTATTCTTGTTGACTGCTGATTGTTTAAAAAATACAAAAAAGAAAAAAACAGAAAACATATATTTTTGTTTCTAGAGCTAAAACAAGCAAAGTTTTCAAGTCTTTTAGATCATTATGTATGTCATGTGTTACATGCTCTCAGAAGGAAGAATTGTTGGTACCTGTACTCAGTCTGACCTGTCAGTTAAGAATAGCAGATACCCACAGTACTGTGGCCCAAGGCCTGGTCTAAAAGTACTAGTGCAAAATTTCATGTGGTGAGAGGCAAAGGCATGAAACCTCATGGTTTAGGAGTTGAACTTAGAGAGGTCAGAAAGGGGGTAGAGATTCAGATACCCTTGTAACTATGACACCCTGCACAGGGCCTTGATTAAGTCTAGGCTCAAAATTTATCTGAATTCGGTGGGAATAAAAAGCATAGGGCTAATGTGCAGAAATATTATTTAGTTTGGCTGAAAGTACAAAAGAGGAAAATGTTCTTTCACAAGCCCACTTCTCAATGCCTTAGACCACTAGAAAACATCTATTATGATACTGTTTGGACAACGAGACATGGGCATTTGACATGGGTGAAGTGGGACAGAGATGTCAGACACAGGGATTAGCCACTGTCCACAGCTGGCTCTTCCAAACACTCAGTCAACCAGGCATAATTCTGTGGTTTGAATCTTTAGAGTGCCTCCCTGTGCTGAGTTACCCCTAACTTGCTAAACAGAAATCTGAGAACAGCAGTGGGCAGGAAAGCCCAGCCAACTGATATTTTGGTGCTTGCAGGTGCCATACTGGAGGGACTTTGAGCCTGGAGGAAACTGTATGCAGATGCCTTTGCCGTCCAGCAGATTGCCTATGAAAATCCAGGTACAAGAGCAAAGTATCAAGAATTTTTCATAGTTTGGCCAACATGTCCTCCAACCAATGATAAAACTCTGACACTCTTGTAAAAGTAACAGAAATAAAACTCTGTTCTCACAGGAATAATTTACAAAGGCAAGCACAGACCCCCCAAAGACTGAAATCAGAATCTTGTGGTCATTTTGTTGATGATTCAAGAGGCAGAATAATATGTGCTTGCTCTATTTCAAATGTAGTGACTCATCAGCTGTGGCAGGAGTAAAAACATGAATTTATAATGATGCTTTCTCTATATCCAGTTACCTAATCTGAGAATTTCAAACTACTTCACGAGTGCTGCCAACAGGTCTGCCAGCTTGGTCCAAAGCCTACAGAAGTCAAAGAAAAGATGGCTTTTCATTGACATCTAAGCACTGTCAATCAGTCCTTTTTTTTCCCTCTCTCACCCCTCTATTTTTTTCTGGCAGAAAAACTGTGGCATAGTGATGTTAAGTGATTTGCTCAAGGTCACTGGTGAAGTTTATAGCAGAGGCAGCAAAAGAGCCCCATAATACTTATTCTAACACCTGTGCTTTAGTCACATTTTCTCAGTATGAGAAACAGACATTACTCAGAAGGCTCATAAGAAGCAGATGTTTTTGCCTAAACTGCTACTTTTCTGACAATAACAACATTTTAATATTGAGGTTATTTGAACAGCACACGAGTGGTATCTACCTGATTTCCCCTTGCTTCTCTTACATTTATTTAAGGGACGTATATCTGACTTTTAGTTTTAAATTGTATTATAAATACAGCTTCTGGCATCTTTTTCAGTAACACATCAGCTATTAATTCTGACTGCCCTAATTTTCTGGGGTTTTTTTCTCTTTGTCAATTTTTCTATCAGCTTTCATCAGCATAGCTAAGGCCTGTGAAGTTGGTAAATGTAAACCAAATCTGTGGGGATTGTTCACTGGGCACATTTTACCTAAATGGGGTGCAGACTGCTGTGATGTGAAGCCAGGCGGTGCATGCAAGTGAACTGCACAGTTACCAATGATGAGAGAAGAGACCGGGAGTTGGTATGGTGTTCTATCTACTAACCTCACACCAGCACATGCTTCGGTGATTAACAGCATTACTTACACAATGCTAGACACACTGAGAAAGCTATACAGCATGTGGGATTCAAACATTTAAATCCCAAAGTGTTAACTTGTGCTATGCACAGCTAATGTTAGAGAGGAGAATGCTCACTTGGAATGATAGCTGAGCAAAATGCTTTGATGCTCATCAATATAATAAGCTTTTTCTGTGTAATGCTGTACAATATATATATATAATATATATATATATGAAATCTACTTGTGTGTATATGTGCATGTGTATGCACATATATTTACGTGTCCCTATGTGTGTGTATGTATATTACATGTACATGAGTATATGTGCCTATGTATAATGTGTATACACAAATATCAATGTATCAATCCATCTCTAACTTCTTTCTATATCACATTTCTCCATTACACAGTGAAAAGCACATCCCCCACTTTCTTTTACTACAGCTGGGGGAAAATAAAAGCAGATCAATACAATATATTTTTCCACAGGCGTTTGCAATTAAACGGCCTCGTGATTGCTGCTGGTTACCGACAAAGAATGCTTCACAAAACTAGCCCATGACAAAATATCTTCCTGCACCCATCCTCCTCCCCTCAGCATGCTTACTTGCATAGTCTGCCTATTATGTTTCATCTTAAGCTCTTTGGTGCAGGTTATATGCATCTAATCAGCACCTAACACAATGAATCTGTGACCTGGTTGAGACTTCCTGATGCTATCATAACACAAATTCTTTATAAGAATAATAAATAACATTACAATGTATTCTTTCAAGAGGAGGAAAGAAATCATGTGGCTTATTAAGTATTCACTCCATTGTGCAGGTCTTCAGTTTTAGAAGTTTTCCTTTTTACTGTTTTGTTTTTGAAAGTTTACAGCTCCAGACCTTGTTCACATCACAGAGATTCCAAAAATGTTACGCAAAGCAATATTAAACCTCTATGCTCAGATCAAGTAAGATTAAAATTGTATTAATTGCATCTCTTTTTATATTAGGACTGTTTAAAAATTCTGTTCAAACTATAATGTCATCATTAAAGCCCTTTCACTGTGGCAGAAGTGACAATAGTTATTTCCAATATGTAATTAGGACACGTAAATTTCTTCACTATAAACAGAATTTTAATACCTAAGACATCATCATAGGAGAGATTTTATTTTATGGATTGCTTTTATCCTATTTTGAGCCTCCAGTGTGAGCTGGTGTCTTTGTTAATGTGCAATGAAACAATGACAAGACCATGTCTACTGGCATTCAGATTGTTTTATTATCAGGGATTTTTCTTTTTAGCAGCTTCAGATGGTTCTTCACTGTTAAAGAAGTGTAGAAACGGTTCTAATATAATTTGCAAGATTTATAAGGTGTAAGGCAATATTGCACTCTTACTTACCCCCTCTTAATAATTTATTTTCTATTAGTGATTTAATTTTTATCAGTATGGTGTGACCAAAACTATAGAAGAAACATTGTTTTTAGAATGCATACGTGTAGAAGTATATGTTTGACATTTCTTGCTATCTGATTTGGCTAGTATTAATTTCATTTACTATCCTGATTGAAACATGCATAAAAACCGCATCCTTATTTGAGTTCACTGTTCATACTACAGGAGAGGGATGTCAAATACTATCAGGTACTAAATTAGCGAGGACATTTTCAGTGAAATTGATTTCTTGAGTCTTTGGAATCCTTGAAATCACTCAAAGTCCTTGTTGCTTTCAGGTACCCCATTAATCTTTATAGGGTTCTATTGACATTGCTGGCTGCTGCTTTCCTGCTCTGCTCTCAGGGCAGATGGGAATAGACCACAGAGGGGCAGGGATTCAGTTCTAATTCAACAGAATTCACGTCAGGTCTCTAAGCTGAACAGAAAACGATATCAAAAGGATTTGTAAAGACAGGGTGTAAATTACAACAAAGGTGCTGAACTACTTCTTGATAAAGCCAGTGCCAGTAAGGCTCTCACTGCTGAATTACCCTCGTTTGCCTGTAAGTGTGGTTTGAAATCTAATAAAGACCTAGTTCCGAGCAGGGTATTCACTGCTCCATGATGAATACTCATCAAAATCCTACATCTTCCGAACATTAATAGCAATTGGAAAAGAAAAAAAAAAAGAAAAAACATGGTGTAGGGATTTTGGTAGGAGGGTTGGAAGGAGTTGGACTGAAATCGCAGACCCCATTTACAGGGAAACAAAGAGCAATCAATGTAATAGCAGTATAAAGCAGTCAGAAAAGGACAAAGGCTGCAGCCTGACATCTTTTATTCTCGAGCCCAGGTGGAGCTATAATTGGCAGGCCCAGCTTGGAAATGAATACAGTGCATAAGAACCCTCCCCTTGGAACAGCAGACAAAGAAGTGCCTTGGGTTTTAGAAGAACAGTCAGAAAATATCTATAGTTCTTTAGGAAAAAGATAAAAAAGCAGCCAGTGTAGTCATGGAGGGATAAAAAGTTGGCATGATATGAAACTTGTAGCTGGAATTTCTGAATCCATGGCTGCTTGAGCCCCCAATTCACACTTGTACCTCCCTTCTCCCCAGTCCTTATGAAGCAGCAACAACGGTCAGCTGAAGAGTGTCTTCATATGCACTAAGTGTCGCTGGCCACATTTTTAAATTTGGGTGCCAAATAAATACTGACCCTGTTATTCAAATTAGTAGGGATGAGGAAGGATCTAAGCAGGCTCAGTAATGATCACTGACATTTAGATTTAACTAAGGCAAAACAACTATTCCACTGTGAAGCTAGAAAAAACATACTTTCCCCCAAATGTCCACACCCACTCCTTAGAATCTAGTTACAAGGCCTGTTTTACATGGTAATACTCATTCTTTAGGTTAAAATGCAAAAAATTAAATATAGATGGACAAATAAACATGATTTATGTCCTTTTCAAGATAACTTACTATAATTACATTGCTTTTTTCTGACTTTTTCCTGGTTTCAACTGTAAAAAAACTGTCCATTGAGTTCCTAAAGTGCCTCTGAAGTGCACCAAAAAGCACAGTACATTTGGCCATAAAGTACTTTGTTCCTTTTCTGAAAACAATTATCACAACAAGCCTCAGGAAAATATTTGAAAATATGTGAAATACACAAGCTGGAGAAGAGCAGCTGCATTTACAGCATATTCTAATAACCCAGTTTCTTAGGGAATAACTGCATTAAAATTAATCAGACACCTACACTTCAAATTAACTAGCAAAAATGCTCATTTGCTTTTCAGACACTGTATGCAAGTGTGCTTAACTATCATTTACTCAGTGGGGGACATAGATAAAAAGGTGTATATTACAAATGTATTGATTTACTTCTCTGTTATGATTAAGAATAGACCAGTAATATACACTTGAGTCACTGATGATGATAATACGAATCACAGTACCTGGTTATTGACCTCAATTTGTTTTCAGTTTGAAAGGTCTTGATAAAAAAGTTTAAAATCTTAAAACAATTAAGCTATCAGTGCTTATCCTATACAGAAGATCTGTATGTGCCTGACTCTAGACAATCGCTTATATTTCCCTTTTGTCTATAAGACCTGTAACATTTTTCAAAGTACCTAAGTGGCCTTCGGAGCCTGAGTGCCTTTGACTTTCAGTGAGACTTTTGTTCCAAAGTTGTAATTGCTAATGTAGGTAGTGTTATATTAAAGCGAAATGGAGCTTTGGTATGCAAAAAATCTTTAGAAAATCCTACAAATGCTTGAGCATACCAAAAGAGAACTTCTTAGTCCATAGTAAGACTTACTGAATGTCTCTTTAAACCAGTTACTCTTTAAGGTGCCACCCTGCCTTGTCTTGTGCCTGAATTTAGACTAACATCCAGCTACCTCCCTTAGTAGCCCATAATCAGCAATATTCTCTGTGGTGTTCATGTCCAGTATTTTCTTTTGGGGGCTATGCTCTCTACTTAGCTGTGGAGAGAACTATTTTTGCTATTGAGAGAATCTCCCTGTTTCTCTCAATAGCTACAGTCATGAGGAACTACATCTCTTTATCCAAATTTTCCTGCTCAGGTGCATGTACCCAGATGCATCATCCTCCACAGCAGCGGGCCCCAACCTTTTTAAGTCGATCACTTTTTGAATTAAAAAGCAACCCAAGATCTACCATGCACCCCACTAACCACCTGCCCCCACAGTCTGTGGGGAGGGAAGGGGGGGCAGACTGAGGCAGATGGAGAACAAATTATTTGGGGGGTGTGCCCCTCCAGCAGGTAAGTCTGTGGGGGAAGGGGGAGGGGAAAGAGCTGTGTGTGGGGGGGGCGAGGCAAATCAAGGCTCCAGCAGTGAGGGAGGGAGTGGGGCACAAGCAGGAGCAGGGGCTGTGGGGGAGTAGGGCCCTGGCTGGGCTGGGTGGTGTGACAAGTGGATGCCTGGGGGCTTGTGCCCCATGGACCCTTGCTTGTCCCCTGTTCCCCCCAGCCTCTGCTCCTCCCTGTGCCCCACTCACTTCCTCACCATTGGGGCCTTGATCTCTCCCCACCCCACAACAGAAAGGGAGAGAGTGGGGCTGGGGCTGGGGCTGGGGCAGAAGAAGGCTCTGCACAGCTGGGTGGGGCATGGGATGGAGCTGTGAGTAACTTGTCTGGGGGGCACAGGAAGAGGGGGCTTGCAGGCCAGGAGGGCATGGAGGGGGCGTGTGCCCCAGGATCTGCATTTGGGGTGGGGCAGGCTTGGACTAGGAAAAGCCTAGTGCAGCATCCCAGCTTGCTGTCCCCCCCTGCACAAAGCCTGGGCACATGGCCCCCATGCCCTCAGGGGGGGAGAAGGGGCAGGGGGAGGGAAAGTCTGTGCTGGGCTCTTCCCAGCAGGGGGATGGGCCACCCTCCACTCAGAGCAGGTGGTGGCGGCACTGGGAAGCGGGGGTGGAGGGGCTATGGTGAATTTTAGGGTACCTGCAGCCCCTCCATAGCCCTGCTCCCAGCCCCACTGCCACCCGGCCCAAACACCCCCCCCACCAGGAAGAGCCCAGCACTGCTCCAGCCCTTGCCCACCCTGCCCTGTGTGTAGATCTGGGGGCAAATGCCCCCATGCCCTCCTGGGCTGCATGCCCCCCCTTGTGCCCCCCAGAAGAGCTGATTATGGCTCTGTCCCATGCCCCACCCTGGCTGTGCAGGTCAAGTCCCTGCCCCAGCCCCACTCCCTCCCTCCTGTAACTGCACACACTGCCACCCATTTGGGGGAGATGTGCCCCCCAATCTGTGTGCGGGGTGGAAGTGGCTGCCATTGTGGGCTGGGCTTTGTGCCCCCAGCAGTGGTGGACCAACGCGGGGGGGCAGGAGGGGGTCATGACCCATGGGAGCTGGCTGGGGAGGGAACCAGCTGGGCCCTTCAGAGTTCTTATCACGCAGGTGGCAGCTGCATTTGTTGTTTAACCCACTCGCATGCTCCGTGGGTTGGGTGTTTACTTACCTGTGCTGGCCATAAATTCCAGCTGCCACCCTTCCCCCTGCATCTGGTTTACCAGGACTTTCATTTCCTTCCTGGCTGAAACAGGTAATTAAACTGGGCCAGGGTGGGAGTGGAGGAGTTCCTGGCTCAAAGGATGGGGGGTGGGAGAGGGGGCACAAATGCAAGCATTGGACTCTGGGTGCCAGAGACCCATAGTACATCACTGGCCCCAAACCCTGCTGTAGCTGGCCTGGGGCTTGATGCCACATGAGTCCTACCACTGGGCTGAGCCTCCTTGTCCCGTGCCTGCCCAGCAGGTGGACACATGTGGCATCATGCCGCTCCCAGGCCAGCTGCATCAGGGTTTGGGGCACAAAGCCCAGACCACAGCAGCAGCCACCTCTCTAAAGATGGGTGGGCACATGCCCCCAGGGCCTCCGCTGATCCTCCCAGCATTCTCCCCCTCACCCAGCCAGGGCCCCTCTCACCTTACCCTTGCTCCTGTCTCTGCTGCACTTTGTCCCTCACCACGGGGAGCTTTAATCTGGCCCCTGCACCTCCCCCGCCCCAGACTGACATGTTGGGTTGTGAGGGGAAATGTGCATGCATGCACACACACATTTAGCCCCTTCCAGCACCAGATAGACTCCAAGAGGCTCTGCAATCAACCAGTAGGCACTGCTCTACAGTCATGAGGAAACTACATCTCTCTATCCATATTTTCCTGCTCAAGTGCATGTTCACAGATATATTTGAAAGCTAAAAGGTAACTTTTTTGTGATCTATCTTTCACTTCTGTTACTTGGATGCCTCTGAACCATTTGAAAAAAGTAACAGTGAAGGAGCATGTTTAAATGTGTCATTGCATGTGTGTGCATATGTGCATGCACATGCATGAGTGTACACATGCTTATGTATAGTTCCTCAAATTTAGGGAATGTAGATAATTACAGGGCTTTTGGCTTATTCTGGTCATGTCTGCACATGTGTTTCTGCATGTTAACTAATTGCAACTAAATGTGATACTTGCATGTGCAGGTATCACATTTAGTTGTGATTAGCCATTTTTACTGTGCAGTAAGGGTGTGCATGTGTAGATATGTGTCCTTACTGCATAGTAAATTACAGTAAGGCACATTAACATATCTTGTGTAGACAACACCATGTACACAATGGTATGAACTGCTTATGCAACAACCCCTGTTCTCTTCTGTACTACTTTCATACCATACTTTCAGCATCTGATGAAGTGAGCTCAGGCTCATAAAAGCTTATGCATCTCTGATTTTGTTAGCCTTCAAGATGCACCGTTATCTGTCTTCTGCCTGCTTTCACACCCGTAGTAGCAGGAAAAGACTGGTGTTTTAGAGATAGGTCAGATAACCTGAGAAATCATCCAGAAGGGTGAAGCAGGAAGTTTGGCAGATATCTCCTTAGACCTGAAGTCATTTCTAAGTGTGGCCTAAACAAAATTTGAGCTGTATGGAGAAACAGGTCTATGAATAGAACAGGATGGTACTGGAAGCATTTCTGTGCTATGATTTGCCACTGGTTAGAGCAGAAGATTGGTCATTGGGACTCTTATTGTAATATCAGTTCTACTCTAAATCATTTCACCTCACTCTACATCAATTCCCCAACTATAAAATGGACATATTCAGTGTGAATATTCAGCCAGACACATAAGGTAGTTCTTATTCTTAGTGATATTCCCTCCCATTAAAAAAAATAAACCAAATATCAGTGGGAGAAGGAACTAATTGCCTTGGGGTTGCTGAGCACTATTGTTCTTCAGGGTACTCAGACTTGCAGCCTTTTCCTCAGCCCATGAGTCCATTTTTCTACTCTAGGAGAACTATTTAAAAAATAACTCTTAGGGCACTGGCAGAAGTGACATTTGTCACATGATCAGCCCCCTGAAAGCACTCCACAGCTATGCTCTGACAGAAGTGCATGGCTGGAGAGTACTTTAAAATTGCCTGATCATGTGACAAATTAACCCTTATGTAACAAGCATTCAGATGAAGCTACTTCAAAGCAGAGCAGCTTCATTACCTTCTGTCTATGTGATTTGGGATGGGCCTGATACAGCCTAGCCCTGCCCCCCGGTGCTGTCTGTAGGAAGGGAGGGGGAAGAAGGAGGGGAAGGGAACTCCGGGTTGGGGTTTGCCCAGCCTGAGCTGCAGGGGGTGGGGTAGGGAGGGGTGCATGGATTGGAGCTCCCCACCTCAGGCCTATCTCTGTGCTAGTCCTTCTCTGATTGCTAGGCTCAGATCCCATGACTTCTGCTTCAATCTGCCCTTGTTGCAGTTTACTATTATCTATCAAATATAAAATGGCATTTCTCATTGAAATCAATGAAACTGGATCAATGAAGCTTGTCCTATAAATAACAATTATGATGAAGATTAAGCAGTATTTTCTAGTGGCTAAAGCTATGGACTAAGTCAAGATTCCTTAATTCCATTCTCATTTTTTCCCCTGACTCTCTTTATGTTAACTTGGGTAACTCATTTATCTATTCCTGTCTCCAGGCTCTCTCTGTGAAAAGGGATAAGAAAACTTAGTGACATGAGCCTTAATTAATTAAGGTTTGATTGTAGGTACACCAGTTGATGTGTAATAGCACATGAACAAATGCCGGCAAGGATTGCCTGAGATTAATGTTAAAAAAATATTGGCATTCATATTAAGTGGACATTTCAAATCAATTGAAAAAACTTATGATTGAATGAGAGCCTTTTTATTATTTGTTGAATTTTTTTTTGCATACAAGCATTCAAGTCACGTGAAATATTTATCATGTATTTGTTACAGATATATACTTACATAGAGTTGTATGTGTGCAAACACATAACAAAGTAAAGAACATCTTACATACAAAAAATAAAAAGATTGTGTGCTAAGGTTACATGCTAGTAAGTTAAAAATGTATAGAGAAGCACAGACATCATCTTAAGTAGTTGGTAAGCTGCTTTTCTGTAAAACACTGTTTGCTTTATATTTGCATTCTCCTCCCCCCAACTTACTCCTTTATCAGTTGTGTTCACTGCAATTCCTTGAGGAAGGACAGTTCTTTTTCTTACATGTCTATGCAATTGGTAATACAGTGGATCTTTGATTGGGTTCCTAGGTATTGGCAATAAATCAGTGCATGGGTGTCTATGACTAGATGGAAAACAGGAGGAGGCAATGAAAATGTTCTTAGTGTCACTTGGAGGAATGAAACATGAGAGGCAATGAACAGCCTCATGGGCTGTGAATTGAAGGTAGTTAATAAGGGGTTAACTGTAAGATCTCATTTTGATTTATAAGAGCCAATATTTGGCATCGGCCCATATCAACATTTTTTTTCCCACAGCTGGGATTAGTTTGTACCTGTAAACAGGGCCCAGCTGGATTTGAAACCCCCAGCAGGCAAAACCCAGAAACCTATTTTATCTATAAGCTAATTTTATCAGAAATTGTGTCTTTGACTCAACCTCTCTTCACTATTGTTGTTATTGTTATTATAATCCATCATACAAATTTGCTGTTTATATGATGTGCTGACTTGTGTGTCAGTTTCTCTGCAGAAAATAAGCAGTGTGACCAGTAGAAATGCAAGTCAATGCTCTACCTGTCAGCAGACTACTTTGAGGAATAACAGGATAGGTCACTATCTAGGACCTGTTCAATTCTTATTGTTTCTGTTGAGAAAGACCCAGTGAATTAGTGCCAAATGTAATTATGATGCATTTATTTATGTATTGAGAACAGGACACTTACTCAACTAATACCTAGACCATATAATCACAGCAAGTCATTGCAGTATAACACAATGAGATTGGGAGGACTTTGTGCTTCAATCTTATTTATTTTCTATTAATTTTTAAAATACCCTCACTTCAACTGCCTTTGTATTCCTGAGCATATGTTAAAACAATATGAAATGAATTAGCAACTACCAGCTAAAAAGACGGACCGTATACTTTGTTTAGGCAACAGTCTAGGTAAATGGATGTGGTCAACACTATTGCTTGAGGTTTAACACACAGGCTTTTCTAAAAATTGACTGTTATCAGCCCTCATAAGTTTTCTGTATGTATTGCTAGCAAGAGCATGTTAACTGACTTGGAACAGCAGGGAGAGGGAGGTGGTTTCTCAGATACTTAGGACTCAGTTCATACCACACTCCAAATTGTCTGACTATCATTCACTGGCCTCCAATGCCTGTTGAAAACCATCATCTGTGTGAGTCGGTAATCATCCAAGACTGCATGAAAGGGCAATCCTGTCCAAACTGAACTCAGTTGCCAAACCAAACTGGCCTGATTTTGATTTCTTTACAAATATGAATGCTCCTCTCCTCATATTAGTGAAAGGTACATTAATGTTCACAAGCCAATCAAACTTAGGTACATCTGAGACAAAAAATGGCATGTGAATGCATGCGAGATTCAGAACGGTTTTGATAATAAGCACTGTGATTTTGCCCGCTGCCCAAAAAAAAGGCTATTCTGTTGTAACGATGTTTGTTCGTCACTAGCAAGGAAAGGATTTCAGTTCATGATCTGGAGTTGACAGGCTTCAGTATCCTGCTACCAGTCTCCTCAGCCATCAAATTCCCATCTTTCCTCATTTTAAAGCATTGCATTACATTTACAGGCAAGACTTTTAATAAGTCTTCTGTAACCCTCTGTGACTGTCTCAGACAGCTTTTATGATTTCTCCATATCAGCTTGTGACATTCTTGAACTTAGTCAGTTGGGTTCTACTAGTAGTATGCACCATGTATTTTATGTGATCATTGGGGAATACAAACCCTGAAACAAAATAACAGGAAGTGGGAAGGCCTGTAAATAGGCAATCTGGGATGTATTGTTTTCCTGGGATATATTATTGCTTATGGTACAAATCAGAGAATCTCTTGTGGTCTGAAATTTTTCAAACCTCACAAACTGTTTTTATGGGTTCACAGGGTTCACAAAACCACAAGTCCAAGCTCACAAATATTATTTTTCCTGTAATTCAAGCCCATTTGCCTTTCAGGGTGATAATTCTGCTAACTTAAAAATATTTCTGGCTAAAGAGAGCCTTATGATATGTGAGGGCATTGTGCACAGTGGGCTACATATATGGTACCTATTTTAATTGGAATTTTTCTCTGCCTTTCTCAGCTTTTTTTATTCACATGTGGGGGTTTTTTTTATCCTGCTCACTCTCTGATCCATTTTTTTTACTCCAGATAAAATTATAAAAAGTTCCTCCATCACTTAGGAACCTAAATCCCAATGAGAGTAAGTGGGGGACAGGCTCCCAAGTAACTTAGATGCTTTCAATAATAGGACCTACACTACTAAGGTAATGTTGAAAATGTTATTCCCTATACTTATGATGATTGATTGCTTGTTTTGTAGCAGTACCCAGGGACCACAGTCATGGAACAGGGGCCTGTTGTCCTAGCATCTGAACAAAGACAGAACAAAAAGACAATCCCCTTTCCAAGAAGTCGAGGCTTTTTTTTCCTTTCCATCTTCCCTCTTCTTCTTTTTCTCAGCTTTTCCTAAGCAGAATGCTAGCCCAATAATATTCCATTTTAAATCTACACTGTTTGCATGGGTTTATATTGAAGCAAAAGTGAATTTACCATCCTTTATCTGTGGTAAAAATGCTAAACCACAAAAGTCTGCAAAGTTGAAAGCTGCAAGAAAACAAACAACCAACAAAGCAGACAAATGAACAAAGAAAAAATCTTTGTAAGAAAATATTCCTATTAACTTTTTATAATACTAACAATATTATTTATTCATCCATATTTATTAACACTGATCATGTTAGGCTTTGACCAACACTTAATAAAGAACACAATGACTTGGCAAATATAAATTGACAGCAATGAGATGTTCCACAAGACCACACTGTTTGTGAAACAGTTATTATTATGGACTATGTATTTTCTTATATGGAGTGAGATCTATAGGTGCAATGAACTTGATTTGTGAATGAAAAGTAAAAAGTGCAGCTGAGTCTCTTTGACTCCAAATCAATGCAATGCTTTTCCTTGTTTATTTAGGATGCATACAGGCATTACATTTAGATCAATAGAATCAAATTGAGTTCAGTTCAAATGCTAGGTGTGCAAGCAATAACAACACTTAGTCTGGTAAAAAAATGGTGGGCATGGTTTAAAGTTAGACCTTGTCTGATGAGACCTGGGCCAGTTTAATGAATGCTTGTATAGTTCCCCTATCAATTGAAGTTGCCCTCCTGTCTTGCAGCATCCCAGCATGGATTGCTTCCCAACCCCCTTCCTCTGGAGAGAGATGTTCTGCTATTCAGAGTACACTTTAATGCTCCAGCCAACTGGCTGTCTCCGGAGCCCTGTATTGTGCTCCAATCTGCAGCATAGGTGACTGGTAGAGGGGCACATAGGGGAGGAGGGGGCACATGCACCCCTTGAGATTGGCCCCTGACTTGGCACCAGATGGGCTGGTGGTGTGTCTGGGGTGGGGGAGAGGCACCAAGCTATGGCACAAAAGTACAGAAGTGGATATGGGGCTTTTGGTCCACCTCTAAGCCTGCCCACAAATTATGTCCCTCCAGACTCAGGAGGCATCAGTCACCTCTGAGCTGCAGGGAGACACAGGGATCAGGGGAGGCAGATGTATCCTCTGCAGATAGTCCAGACCTCTGGACACCTGAGACCCAGAGCCCCCAAGACCCTGTCCCCTGAAGCACCCCCAGACTCACTTGCATACCAAAGTAGGCAGACCAAAAAAACCCCAAGACTCAGACATAGACCCAGAATGCCGGAACTGAAAATCCAGAGCCAAGCACACTGCAAACCAGACCTTAGCACAGACCTAAAGTCTACACGGACATTTCAGGCCCTGGGCAGGAGGAAATGGAAAGACAGATGGGAATGAGCTGGTTAGGAGATGATTCCACTGAATTCAGGGCTTGGGGTAATGGAGCGATAGCTGGACCAGCCACTACCAGCAGATACCTGAGCCATAGGAATTCAGGGCATAGGTGGATGTTGCCTGAACTTTGTTGCTATCAGGTGGATGCCTACAGAAAGTTCAAGGCATGGGAGAGTATAGCCATCTGAGCTGTTGCAGTAGGTGAATGCCCCTGGAAAGTTTGTAGCTGGGGGACATGGCCAGCCCTCCTAGGGGAAGCAGGTAGAAGCCCCTGGAAAATTCAGTGGTTGGGGGTTATGGCCACCCAAGCTAGTAGATACCCCTTGAAAGATGAGGGCAGTGGGGAGGGGATCATAGCCAGCTAAATTGGGGTCATTCTGGAGCAGGAGACACACCCAAACAGAGTCAGACCCAGCCTGAGTGAGAACCACACACCAAGGCACAGATTTATGTGTCCCCATCTAAACCCTTGCAGCCAGATCCTCACCCATCTAATGAAATCCTGACCCATCTGTGGATACCCAAACCCCAATGCCATGGCAGAGGCCAGCACATTTTCCCCTGTTGCCATCTGGGGTAAGGAGAAGATCTAGAAGCAGCCCTACAGTGCACACTGCAAGACAGAAATGTTCCAGCAAATTGGAGGGCTTGGAGGCACAACTGTGACTGGACACAGTGCAGAGCCAAAACTAAATGGATGAAGACCCAATTCAAGAAGACTAGTGTTGCCAACTAGACCATTGGAGGCATGAGGCATACCATGCTAACCTAGAAGGAGTTTCCTTTCTTCCTCTCAAGCAAGAGGGCTGTCTCCACCCTGTAGGCCCATGCCAGTTTGGGCCAGGAGGTTGGCAGGTTAGGTGAATTAGTTGGAACAGACAAGGCCAACAGGCCCAGTGGGCAATTTAAAGTAACATCTCCAAGGCATGGGTGCACCTGTAGGGGTGGAAGTCACAAATAGCACTTAAGGTAGGGGTTCTCAAACTGTGGGTCACAACCCCCCATGAAGTCATGAGCAACTTAAAATGGGGTCACAAACTTCCCAGGGGTACATGTGGAGGTGCAGGGAAGTGGCACAAGGTTGGAGGCATGGAGTGTTGGATGGCAGCGGCTGCCACGTGTGAGCTCCCTGTCCCCCACTGCTGCCATTCTGCACCCGGGGTCACAGTATCACAAAGTTTGAGAACCCCTGCCTTAAGGTGATTGGTGCTCTGAGGCTCTGATGGGGCCAGATGTAGGGTTGATGTAATTAGCTGTGTGTGGGAGGCCAGGCTCCTGGGTCCCAGACAGGAAGGCAGATGCCAGCATGAACATCCCTGCATGAGTGGTAGGGCTCTATGTTAGGAACTGGGCAGAGAAACTGACATGGTTGCAATTAACAAGAGAGAATTTGGGTCTCTTCTGGAAGCCTCTGGGAGGGAGGGGCCACTGTAATGGGGAGTGGGTGTGAACCCTGCTCTCCGTGTTCTGCTGTACTCGGAAATCTCTGGCAGCCTGGGGAGCTGACAGATAGTCTGGGATGTGTGCTGAGGGGTCCCACTGTCTGCAGACCAGTGCCAGTGGAAACTGCCTGAATGCCTCCTCCCCAAACACTGAACACTTGCATAGTGCTCTATCAATAGGGATTTAAGCTTCTCAAACTAAATCATGGAACAGTCCCATTCATTTGAACTCTTGCATGTACCCTTAGTTAGCTTTCAAAGAGGATTCTCTGGGGAAGTAGCTTGGTGTTTGCTCTGGGAAGGGTGAAGGAAGAGGATTTTCTTATGCACTCTTCAGTGGTCAATTTTACATGAAAAAGAATCAATTTAAAACTGCAGACTATTTAAATTCTCCAGATACTCATAGAATCCTCCAGATATTTCCCAATCAAATGCCTCCATTATGCTGCTGGGAGTTGCTCAATGAGTCAGAGAAAACAACAGGAACCACTTGTTTATTAAGAAACAAGAAAGATGTAAAATTTAACCCACTTTATTCCATGTCCCTCAAGACAAGAAATGGCAAAAGAATGGCATTAAAAGTATTATTTTTAGCTGTTTCTGTTCCATCTTGTTTTAGGTTGCTTATAACAATATACTTTTTCAGACATTTTGATATCATTACATTGAAGTGCAACAGAAGACACAAATAGACATCATTGCTAGGGCTATGCAAAGCTTTAATAGCTGATTTGATTCAGGGGAGATTTGGCCCGATTCAAGGACGAAATCTCTGAATTGGAACCAAATCGGGAGACCAAATAAAGCTCTAAATCAATTTGAAACTTCCAAATTGATTTGGAAAAGATTTGGCCATTTTGGAGATTTGGCCAAAGACTAAACAGGCAGCTGACACAGCTGCCTCCAACTGGTAAGTCTGTTGGGGTTGGGGGAGGGGACAGGAAAAGGGTGTGGGGGAGGGAGGAGTTGGGGCTGGGGTTGGGGTTGGGACAAGCTGCCCAGCTGGGGCAGGGGGCAAATTACTCCAGGAGCAGGACGGGGAGGTGCGGGATGTGGGTGTGGCAGTACTGGGAGCAGGGGGTCTGCACTGTTGCCACTTGCCCAGCTGGGGTGGAGGAGTGGGATGCAGGTGTGGCTTGCTCCAGATGGCAGGGGGCAAGTGGCAGCAGGGCATAGCCCCTATTCCCAGCACTGCCGCACCTGCATCCTGTGCTCTCCACTCTGGCTGGCAAGTGGTGACAAGGCAGAGCCCCTACTCCCAGTGCTGACGCGAGTGCAGTAGAGTTGGGAGCAGGGGCTATACCCTGCTGCCGCTTAGAGTGAGTCGCTCCTTCATCACGCTCCTACCCGACACCAGCTGGGCAAGCAGCAGCAGAGTATAGCCCGCATGATTCCCCGCACTGAGCCAGAGGCAGAGGCAGAGGCAGAGGCAGAGGCAGAGGCAGAGGCAGAGGCAGGCACAGCCTGACCCATTCCCTGCCTGGTCCAGTCTCCTAGTACTTGGGGAAAAAAAAGCCCCACACTCACCAGTTCTGGCAGTGGTGATTGGGGCCTCTAAGAGCCCCCCTGTGCATCACGGGGCAGTGGGGGTCAGCAGAGATCGCCTCCCCACACTTGGTACCCATGTGGCGGCTGGATGTAAGAAGAACTTCTTTACTGTGCAAGCCCTCAAAGCCTGAAACAGACTGCCCACCTTTAAGAGTCAATAGGATGTTTATCTTGCTGGGAACCTGTGACCCCAGCTGACTTCCTGCTCCTGGGGCAGGGGGCTGGATTTGATGATCTTCCGAGGTCCCTTCCAGCTGTAATGTCTATGAAATCTATGAAATCACAACAGTACAGGTCTAAGGAGTCTCTTCCTTTCCCACACTGTACAACGTCCATAATACCAAGGAAAATGTTATTACATGTGGCATAATTTTTCTCTCAGATCCACATTGAAGATCTTCTATCTCTCAATAGCCTACCTCCTGCATGTGTAGAAACTCTATTAACATTAAGAGGATTCCAGAATGTCAGAAGAACAGAATACCTGGGTCAATGTCTGCCCTGGGGAAATGTGGGAGGAGAAGAAGCATGTTACTTTAAAGGGTGTGATCCCATAGTAGGAATGCATCATGAATTATCCTTTAATAAGAGACATGAATGCATTCATAGTAAATGTAATTTAGATATTGCATGCATTCTTTAGTGACGCACCTTGTACATATTGTATTTCTTTGTATGCAAGAAATAATTCTTTCCCACACATAGTTTCATAGTTTGTAGGGTCAGAAGGGACCTGAGCAGATCACTGAGTCTGACCCCCTGCCATGGCAGGCAAGAGTACTGGGGTCAAACGACCCCAGCAAGGTGTTCATCTAGCCTCCCAAAATTGGGGATCATGTCTTAGGCAGGGAAGCTGGTTCCTCTCATGGGAAAGAAGTGTGCCTGGAGGCACGGCATGCTATGCAGCTGTCAAGATGGACTGAAGGGGTGAAGTCCTGTGTTTGTGCTCTTGAAGACATGGCTGAGCACTGAAGCTTGTCTGTGAAGTAGCCAGTGAGCTGCTGGTAACACCTGAATGAGGCTTGTGATATGGAAACAACAGTTTATTTACAGGAACTTCCATACAGAATAATTTACACTGAAGAACTAAGTTTTGCTACTGCCCTTGCAAGAGTCGGGATCTAACATCCTGTGGCACAGAGTATGTCCTCCAGGGAACACAGAGTGTCTAGGAAGTTTGGCAGCCTGGGAGATGCTTTGGGTGAGGCAGCAGGAATGTCCATCTGTCTGCTGTCTCACTCAAACAAGATCACCTGCAGTGTCTCACATCCTGATCACCCCAGGTTCCTTATTTTGTGCCACAAAGTTGGCCAAGACTCTGGAACAATGTTTTTTTTTTTACAATTTGCCTTCCAAAGCCCAGGTGTTTGTTTTATATTGAGGTATGCTGTATGCAAGAGTATATAGCAGGTTTCTGAGCAAACTGGAAACATTTTGCAATTTTTCCAGTTGAATTCTTTTGAAATATTTGTATTGAAATATAAGTATGACTAGACTTAATATTTAGAGGAGAGAAAAATATATATCCTAATCTTCTTTCCCATTGATCTGTTTTTGAACTCATCTGATTGTGCAAATAGCTCAGGTTTGACCTAGAAAGTGTAGTGAAATATAAAGATTGAAGAGTATTGGAAGAAATGTGTAAATATGAATGAGTGGCTGGAAATGCACTCAGAAATCGCAGTGTTGATGATCTTTACTTTTATAATTTGGATTGCCTTCTTCCAGCCCCTCCTTTCTGATTCCTTGAAGAAAAATCTGTGCTATTTTATGAAATCTTGAATTTCAGATGCTAAATGAGACAACTTAGCCATACAGTGAGTACATCTACATGTGTGCTTAACTGTGAAGTAGAAAAATTTGCTGTGGTGTAAAGACTCACAGTCTGTGCTTTTGACCTTGTTAGACTGTAGCAAATTAATTTTTGCCACTGTAAGATAGTAGTGTCAGGGACAGTACTGTCTTACTGCAGCAAAATTGACTGTGCCTAGATGCACATGTAAATGCTGACCTAGGTGTACATTGCACCTGGTCAGCCCAGGCAGCAAGGAGCCAGACCCCTGTGTGCTGCCTAGCCACATGGCTCTGTACACAGGGGCACTTCTGTGCCCCAGCCAGCCTCTCTGCCTCCCAAAGCTGCCTCCTGGAGCCTGGGGTTGAACCTCCTAGGGCTGCTCCACCCTGGCTCAAACTTCTGTGATCCTGGGTGCAGCATCTTCAAGTGTACCCTGGACTGCAGCAGTTTGAGCATTTACACAAGCCATTATGGCACCACGATACATTAATGCATCTACATGTGCCATTGATCATGTTTCCTTAATGGCACATATAGCTGCATTCAGTAAGTACCTGTCAAGGGGTTTCTGCTTTATCAGAGCATATGAGGGCATTTTTTATAGTTTTTTGAGGTGGAAATGCTGTACAACATAAGTATACAAGAAGAAGCCTAGTAATCAGTGGAAAACATTTATTTTATGGATTAAAAAATGTATTAAAAATCAGTGTACAGGGGGGTCATCCCATTCCAGGACTTTGTCCATTTCATTTCATTAATATTGTGGCCAAATGATTGTTTTACAATTGTATTTTTATTTCAGTTCATGATTGATTCAGGAAGATAAATTTAATTATACAATGGTTGGGGATTTAAGAACTGCATGCATCTCTTTAAAGATACATATTTTCAGGCCTATAGACAATGGAAGTCTATAAAACTTTGAATACAGCCATCTCTGGATGTGTTATGTTTGCTGAGTAGCTTTCACTGTAAGATTTCACAGGTGTTCTGAACATGTAATTCATTTTGGATCACTTGAATTCAAAATGTTCCAAGTGTATTTGGAATTAGATCCGAGTCCTTTATTTAGTCATACAAATTTGCTTTCAGATTAAATTGCCACAGAAGTTTTCAGCCTGTGAGAGGTATTGTTGTTTGCTTTTTTATTTTTTAAATGAAATTTGAAAACACTTAGGTTGGTGGCTTTTAATTTATAAGCTTAAGCTGCTCATATTTAACATTAAAACAACAGAACTTTAACTCCAGAGGAACCTGTAATAAGCAACAACAACAACAAAAAGCCTAGGATCTGTTATGATAAGAAATTATGTTTATTTCTTTATTTTTCACTGTTGTAAATAAAAAAGGAAAGGTTAGCAAACAAATTGCAATAAATGTGCACACACATTTTAAAGTCTACTTTGGCATTTGTCCAATGGGTAATGTCACACGGACTTGCTTAAAATGGAGCAGATTGTAGCAACATTAATCTTTAATGTGGACGTGCTACCTGTGGAGGCTACAGGTTGTGTAATGCTCTGTCTCTAGCCAAGTGGCTCCTCTGCTTAAGGCTGTTTGATGTGTGGGGAGGAGCAGCTGTCAGGTAGTGTTTGGAGGAGAGCCTGCTGTATTCTTGATACCTCAGGACCCTGTCAAAACACAGGTAGTTCCCACATACCACTATAGGGCTAGTGGGTTTTACTGAAAACTCTAGTTTCAATAACATTGGATGGGACATCAGAACCTATCTCAAGCTGGAAAAAAAATAGTAGCTATGGTAAAATGGTCACCTAGGTCAGCTGATAACTAGCTATGCTGCTACACATAATTTACTGTGTAAATGCTAGTTAGATAGCTGGTTAAATGACTCTAGATCATCAATTAGAATAAAGTTCTCTAACTAAGAACTAAGTTCTTTTATTCCTCTTATCTTCAGGCTCAGTGTTGCTCAGGCTCAGCTTATAATGTCGACCGGGTCTGGGATTTAAGTACCTTTTCACCTGAATAAAAACAAAGGTCTTACATATTCTGAAAAACAACCAAGTTTATCTAAATGAATTTCCTAAACTCCAGGATTTTCTGACAATTTTGCAGTTTATGGCACTGCTTTTACGGTACCCGTGAATGTGGAATGGTACTCTGACTGGAATGACTTCCCCTCATTTTTGAGTGTAGCAACAAGGTTTTATGAGGGCATATTGGCATTATAGTATGAGGTTGCTGGCTAGAATGTATTTTCAGTACTGGAGTTGTGGCTGCTTTAGGAAAACTATTGGATGTGTCTGTCAAACAGTAGACACCTCTCTATTTCATAGATTTGACTGGTCTCCAGTGATTATGTTTTTCTATAGAATACCTTACCATAAAATACAACATAAATATGGGATAAAGACCTATTTTGATTTTATATAATTACAGTATTACAACAAAAGTGTTATATAAATGCTTATCATTATTCATTAATATTTATTCATTAATATGAGCATTAGTTATTTTAATATCAACTCCATTAATTCAGTATACAAGGGTACTCAGCTTAATTCTTTTGTTAAAATGTATCTATGATCTGATGAAACCAGAATAAGAGATTAATTCACTCTACAATTAGCAAACTCTCATTTAGCAAGTTCCCATCATTTGTATATGCACTTAACTGAGTAGAAAACAATTAATGCCAATGAGACAGCCTGTTCTCTTTACCTGTCCCAGGATTAGCAAAGGAATGAGCACCTGTTGTCCTGATTCCATCAAAATGTGATCAAAATGATACCAGGAAAATCAATCTATGTCGGGGTGGCTAGGTATCGGTAGAGACAGGGGAAGGCTTATATTGGCAGTGTATAATCCATTTTGCTATCTGTGAGAATGCCCTTATATGGTTTTCAGAAGCCCTCTGCAGAATGAAAGCGAGTAGAATTGAAGTTTTGGTCAGCAAAGGAGCAAGGAGTAGGAAAGCATAACTACTGCCTTGGAGCCTGAAGGGCTGAGTCATTACAAAATTCCAAGAAACTTCTCTAGATATCTGGAGTTTGGTATGGGCTGAGTGTGTGGTAGTTTGATCTGTGCCACTTCTTGGAAGGAAAGGGATAAATCTTGACTTTACTCTGCCCTGATGGTAATTCTGTGGCTCAAAAGTCAAAGACCTTCCTGGCCCAATTTATATAGAGCTTTTCCACTCAACTAAGGGCGTGTGTAGATGAAATGGGGGCCCTAGATTGAAGCGGTGGGTTTTAAAAAACACCGCTTCAATTTAGGGCTGATTAAACTCCCATGTCATGCATACACCTCAATGCATCACCCGGCTCAGGTGGTCCCAGGGGGCACAGCAGCAACAGGGGAAAGCACTGGGCCCCCACACAGTTCAGGCAGGCAGGCAGACTCCAGGGGAAAAAAACCCCCATCAGGCTCACCACTTTTCTTAGGCAAAGCCTGCTTTCCTGGGTTGCTGCCAAGCTGCTTGCAGGGCTTCCAGAAGAGCCATCTTGCTGCATGGAGCCTGGTACTTTGCTTTGCAGCTGTAGGGGAAGCAAACTAAAACTCCTCAAAGTTTGCCAAGTCGTTTAAGGCACATTACACTGCCGAATTTCCTACAGCGGCTGGAATTAATACACAATGCACCACTGAGGCGTGCACATAACAACACCATTAAAGTGGTGCAAAAGCATTTAGCTCGCTTTAAAGTGTCATGCATGCACTCCTCTTGTTTTGCCTATGCATGGACAAAGAAATTGGGCTCAGTGAAATTAGTTACAATAGGGTGATTATAAAGAGGATGAAGCTAAACTTTCAGTGGTGACAGATGACAGAACAAGGAGCAACAGTTTCAAGCTGCAGCAAGAGAAGTTTAGGTTAGATATTAGGAAGAATTTTCTCACTAGGAGGGTAGTAAAACACTGGAACAGGTTACCCAGAGAGGTGGTGGAAGCTCCATCCTTGGAAGTTTTTAAGATCCAGCTAGACAAAGCCTTGGCGGGGACAATCTAGTTGGGGCTGGTCCTACTTTGAGCAGCAGGTTGGACTAGATAAGAGTTTCCCAACCTTTTTCACCCCATGGCACACTTGCCTAAATAAAAAAGCACCACGGCACACTGGATGTGGAGCGGGGGGCAGGAGGGTGGTGCTTGGCCAGCTGGACACTGACTTGGGGGGGGGGGGGGCGGCATGTGGCCAGCTGGATGTCAATGGGGAGGGGTGCCATGTGGCCAGCCAGGTTGCATTTTGGGCTGGAGCCATGCCCCCTGCCAGTCTGGAAGCACACTTCCTGTCTGTCTGTGTCTGCAGCAGCAGCAGGCAGGGGGTGTGGCTCCAGCCCCAAATGCCATGGCATACCTGGACATGCCTGATGACACACCAGTCAGCGGTGGGATGCTGGCTGGGAACTACTGGACTAGATGGCCTCCTGAGGTCCCTTCCAACCCTAATTTTCTATGATTGTATGAAAATGTCATTGTCCCTAAACACCATTTTTCTATACATTAGGAAAAAAAAAACCCTATTCCATATTCATGTGCAGAATTAGAAAATTACCATGGAAACTGTTCCAGGTTTTAAAAAAGACATTATTACACTTGGGAAAACTTAAAAGAATGTACATTTTGGAGTGGAATACCATCCCTGTTCAATTACTTTGGTTATGTATTTATTTTTTCTTCTTAGAAAAATAAATATGAGCTTACTACTGTTCTTCCTTGGCAACAAGGCAAGGTTGCATAGCAGAATAGGAACCTGCAAGAACTTCTGAATTTTAATTCAGGTTTTGCCACTGACTTATTGGAAGTTTGATGAAATCACCTCAAGTTAGATCACAGCAGAATAAGTGAGACTTATTCCCCTGCCACTTTGCATGGCTGAGTTAGGGCAGTTTACTTCATAGCTCAGGGGCTGATAAGAGGCTAGCATCTGTACACTTGATAATACTTGTGCAAAGAAAGTAAACTGGGAAAGGCAGAGAGTAGATGGAACCATGTTTTGGCCTTCCCCCTGAAATCCTGTTAGCTCTGATTTGAAAAGAAGAGTAATTTGAACCTAAAAGGAGGTGAAGTGAATTTCTTCTTCACTACAGATGGGGAGCACAGGAGGAATTATATTTTACAAAAACACAATTCCTTCTTACAATAATTTTTGGTACATTCTAGCTAACAGCACTTTTTACTGCAGGCTGAGCCTACTAGTGGTTAGTGCAAAATTCAGCTGTCCTGAGGGCCAGTAAAGGGCCTATGCTGTGTTTATGTTTGTAACTTTACTTAATGTCAATATTTATATATTTATACATGATTTTGCATATTTTATACATGCAAAATAAGGTTTCAGTTGGATATAAGTGAGGGCAGGGATGAGTTTCACCTCTAAGATTGCTTTCTCTCATTTTCCCCATTTATGAAATGAGATAAATGTGATAGTTATGTCTGCACAATACTATGTTTAGACAACACTTTGGAAATATGAAGTGCTAGACAAGTATTTAATGCTATATCAACAACAATATTAACATATTTTAAAACCATGGTTCCTCACACAGATATGGGGAAGTACAACTTTAAGAAGCCCTGGCATAAGCCAGTTGGAACCAGAGGCTCATATTCCACAAAGCTATAAAAAAGCCTTAGACACTGAATGAAGCAAATCTTTCCCAGATGCTTTGGCTCTGAATGATTCCTGAACACCAAACAGTGAAGGACTGGGTTCTGGTTATCTGGACCTCATCATGGGAGAAAAAAATATGTAGCAATGCAGCAGTGTACAACGCTTGTATTTGAATTTTTCTTTTCAATAAAATCATTCCATTGTCCTTACAGTCTGACACAAATATGATTTAGCACTGTTTTGAGATGGATGGATTTTCTCAAGAGGCTGTTGAACGCGCAAAACATTGGAGTTCTGTGCATAAACAACCCCTGCCTCAGGAAATCAGGTACCAAGAACCAGTGGCTGGACCTGGGATATTCTGTGTCTTAGCTCCCATTGAATTCAGTAGAACTTGGCAGAACTAATCAGGTCAGAAGATATTCATAACTGTGCAAGAGATTTTCCTTACAATTTTAACAATCTAGTCTGTATCTACATCCAGGTGTTTCTGATGGCTCAAAAACATCAATGCCCCAAATTATGCGCTAAGACAGATAGCAATGTGATTTGGGCTGCATAAAATTAGAAGCCAGGATGCATCAAGTTTGAGTATACGGCCTTTAAAATCAGGATGTGTTTAACATATTAAAAGTTCATCATTTCCATGATCCCTTCTGCACTGGTGGCACTACAATTATTTCTGGAGAAACAGGATGAAATGTCATAAACACAGGGTTATGACTTCCTAAGCAGACAGAAAAGCTGATTTGTGAGGGAGAAAGCTCTTCAAACACTAGCATCTTTAATAATAGCAGCGGGAAAAGAACATTTCCGTCTAAGTAAATTGCTTTTTAATATAAATGTGTGTGTGTGTGGGGAAGATTGTTTTTCTTTATACATTTCCTCAGTGTGACTGGCCCTCTTTAAGGAACCTCTAAGGAATTTATTCAGGCTTTTTTATTTTTTCTGTTAATTTTTTTAATAGAATTTGTACTCCTTATCTGAAATGTTGGATTCTTTTTTTCAACTGGGAAATTTTAGTCACAGAGAGAATGGAATAACTATTGTGTCTGGTCCCCAATAACATCAAGTGTCTGGGTGAATACACTACTTTTGTAATTCACAGTAACTAAGAGAAATATACTTTCCTTCTAAACTCTTAAGACTCAGTCTCAGATTTTACTCAGACAAGATTCCTGTTAACAGCACTGGGACTTTTCCCCTCAATAAAAATTCGAGCTGTGCAAACTGTTCATGGTGAATAATTTATATGGAAAAAATTTCTGGTTTTTCTTCATGTAAATTTCCCTTAATGAGAACCTGCTTGCTTATTCATTTGTGCATTTCAAAATGCATAGTTCTACCTCCATTTAAGGTGCTACCTCAGTACTCGGGGTTGGTGATATTGTGTGGGTGCTTTAAACCATCCACCAAAACAAATGCAGATCAGTTTCAGTTCAGATTAGTGTGGTTAGCTTTTCATACAAGGAAGACAAATATACATAACATACAAATGCTGTAATTATGGCAAAGTTTTTACATATTGGACCTTCCTGAAATTAATATTGGACCTATATGGAATTTACAACCCATATTTATTCTTAAATAGAGTCTTATGTGAAACAGGATGCACTACACATTAGTTCTCCCATTTCAAGAACTCTGGCATGTACAGGTCTGCCTGCTATTCAAGTGCACTCTTTTTGGCATCAGCTGGACCAAACGGCTGTGGCTGAAGCTTGACCCACAGGGGTCAAGCTGTGATGTGACAAAATGCCATGAAAGATTCTATACTGATGGCTCATAGAAACAGGCCAAGTCTACTTTTCATATAAACAATGTATCATTTTTAGTATGTTACATCATGTGTGCTGACTCTAAGAGGTCCCTTTCACATTACGTAAATACAATTTTATTTTTTCTAAAACAACAGTTACCTAAAATGACTGTTACTTGCAAAAATCACATTTTTTTTCTCAATTTACCAGAAATCCAAAGAAATTGTTTTATGAAATTTCTAGCATATATGTTGTGGCTTCCATCTTAGTCTATGGTTTTTGGATAAAATATGGCTACTCAATTCAATGGTCCCCCTACCCTGGCAGCAAGGAGCTCCTGGCCCTGGCCCCCCGGCTAGGGGCACAGGGATTGGAAAGTGCTGCAGGGGAGGGGCAAGTCCCAGCCTCCTGCCCTAATCTGCCGGAGGGGTAGTGATCAGGTAGCTCACTGCTAGCAATGGATCAGGGAAGGGGGCTAGGACCTACTCCACCCCTGCAGCTCTTTCCAAGCCCCATGCCTTGATCACCTAATCAGGGCACACAGCCTAACTGGGACAGTTCCTGGCCAACCCTGGGCTGTGTGGGGAAGTCTGCATGTGCAGTCCAGAGCTGGCTGCTGACTGCCCAAAACAGGACAGTCCCCAGCCACCTCCAGGTTACATTTGCTTCCTGTGCAGCATGGGGCTGGCTGGAATCTGCTTCAGTCAGGGGCAGGTCCCAGTCAGCTCCAGGCTGGGTGGGAAACTGTCCTCATACAGGGAGCTCCCAGCCCCTGCTCTGTGATCACAATTGCAATCATGGAGTGGAGGTGGGGAGCTTGTTCCCAGCCTGCTCCCAGCCCTAGCTCCATGATTGCAGAGAAGAGGCTGGTAACAAGCTCCCAGCCCCTGCTTCATGATCAGGATCAGAGTGTGGGGATTTGAACCTCTCTGCTGCTGAAACCTCCCTATTGCTGGGATAGACAGAAATTGTTCCCACCAAGGCATGCAGGGCAGGGACTGGGGAGCTTGTTCTCTGCCCAGATTATGATTGTGATTTTGGAACAGGGGGCTTAGAGCTCCCTGCTGCTGGGGCAGGGAGACACAGTCCCCCCTGGGCTCCAGAGGCACAGCCTGTCCTAGCAGCAGACAGCTCCTGGTGGTAGGGAGCTATCTCCTGCCCTCTGGTGGATGGCGGAGGCATCTACACAACCACTATGGTGCCATTACTAATCCTGAGTAAATTTCCTACTTGCATTTTCAGGTAGCACATTTACTTTGGATTAGGGAGATTTACTGCAGAGTAAGCATGTACACATGTAGACACACGTGCTTACTTCACAGAAAAGTATGCTAATGAAAAGTTAAGTGTCTTGTGTAGATGCATCCAGTCAGTAATAATTTAATGTCATATGTGACAAGAGAAAAGATATGGGATACAGAAACTATGATCAACACAAGGTAAAAAAGGTACTGGGTGAAACCTATTTTAATAAAAGAAAAGAGAGGAAATGAAAATTCCTGTGCAACCAGTAACAGATTTCAAATGTCACAAGGTCTTTAAAACAGACATTAAAGTAGGCACTGTCCAGTTCTGACAATATTTGCATTTTTGTGTTTGTAAATTCCATTTATTATGCATGCTTTTTACGACATAGATGAACACCACTTTTTCTCAGTTGCGCTTGTAGCCCTCTGAAGTTTCATTTGATGTGTTTGATTATTGATCACTTATTATAAATAAGTTTCTTCATGGGAACAAGGTGAAAAAATTGATTAAACAAAACACACTGTAATTTGAGACTGAATACCTTTCCAATTAAATCTGTCTTAGCTTCTACCCTACTGTGTTAGGGATGAGGAAAGAATGTGTTTGAGAACATGTCTAACTTGCCTGAAATATAGAGGATTGAAAGCTATTCATTTGATAGTGTTTTATAAAAAGATCCATGATCTGTGAATATGGCTTTTTCCAAAGCAGAGGGGCACTGTTGTAGCTTGTTTGTCATTTCTGCACATTAGACCACTACATAACAAAGAAATCAGGCTCCAAAGTAGATCCTTCCCAGAACACCTTTGAAAATCACTGAAGCATACTTGCGAGGGGGCGTGAACGGAGGAAATTACAGGCCAAAGAGTCTACTCCAGCTCTGTCACATAGTTACCATTAGGAATGAGAACTGGCTGAGATTGTACAAGGCACAGAATGCAGTGAAAGACTTAAAGTTAGCATTAACATTAATGTTAGTGCGAGAGCTGAGCAAGTAACAGATACAAAAAGGGCCTATTTGCTGAATTTCCCTATTTGTAAAGTATTAACAAAATATTAGAATGTATTTATGCACTATAGCCAGAATCTATGTAGGTAGAGAAAAATGGCATAGGATTGCCTGACCCTATATGGGATTTGGTTGGAAAATAAGGGGAAGGGATTCCATTCTGCCTTATGTTTATTTTAAAATTGAATATGTACAGGGGGTAAAAAATCAACCCCAAATTTAGCTCCATTTAAGTTCCAATCCAGCAAGCACTGATGTCTCTGACTGACACATGTGATTAAATGTAAGCATATGAATAGATTACAGAATCTTTCTTTTTCATTGTTTTGCATCTCTTTCTCTATCTGTCTTTCTCCTTCCTGAACATAGGATGATTACCAATAAAATTTCAAGGAAATTTTGCTGTATCAATGCACAAAATATTTCATTTTTAACAAAACAGCTAACTTCTCTGGGATTTTGTGGGGTTTTTTTTTAAATGCTTCAACCAGGTGCATTACAGATAGCAAGTTCTTGCCCCCTTGAAAGTAGTCCACAATTTTTCCAGGGCCCAGAATCCAGCAGTAAATTCTTAACTTTTCCCAGGTGTGAGTGTTTCCCTGCACAGTTGAACTTAATAGTCCCATACTTAATACTATGTCTTTGTCAGTGAGTCATGTCATGAATACTAAACTCCCTTCTGGGCACTAAAGGACACATATGCCTGATAACTAGAAAATGGTATTTAGAGGTTTGTTTTGGGGAATTGGCTTGTAGGTAAAGTAGATATTGCATTGGAACAATGGTCAGGGGAATGGCAAAGGTTAAATGATTTCTAAAAGCCTGTTTGTAACAAAGTTTCCTTCTAGGCCCACTATGTCAAAGCCAGCAGATACACAGGCTGGGAACCTGAAGACGTGTACCACACAGTTCTATGACATGAACAGTGTACCCAAACAGAGATATGGGACTCTGTAGCATTGGCGCCAGGTTATAGTGCCCAACGGCACAGACCTTTAGAATTTCTGTCTTTGGTGGACAGACCAAATTAGGATACTGGCAAATAACCAAATTAAGATGTGTGCATGTGATAGGTTTTTTGGAACCAAGGAATTTGCTGCCAGGACCAAACATGGATAGCATGATGACTACAGGGAAACCAATCAATGATGTCTGGGAATGAAGAGTCATCAGAGGAAGAAATAATACAAAAGGAGAGATTTCATAGCAGCAAAGGGTCCCTGACAAGGGAAACCAAGGCCACCATGGACAGAGGGCACACCACAAGCCCCTTACTCCCACCCCCACCCCAGTGGGGTGTGTGAGAGGGGTAAGAGTGGGCCTTGGTCCTTGACCTTCAGGCTGCTGACATTTGACATTCAAGAAAGAACCTCAGGGTGAAGTTTGTGTACTGGTCATATATACCTTCACTCCGTGACAACTCTAGGGCTGTAGATATAGAATTGCTTGCATTATTCTTATCTGCTATCATTGTGTATCAGTAAACTTTGTCTATTATCAAGTGGAGAGGTTGTGGTCAGTCTGAGGGTTTGGGTCCACACGGCACAAGATAGCTGGGTCATAAATCCAGCGTCAACAATGCCCACCTAGTCTTCTGTTATTTGGCAAGTTGCTATCATTCAGGTCTGCACTAAAAAGTTTGGCTGGTATAGCTACATTGGTTAGAAATAGTAAAATCACTTCCCTGACATTGCTTTAATGGTAAAAGCCTTACCGTATAGTTATACTGGCAAAAAAAAAGCCTTTTGCCATTATGGCTTATTTCAGTTAAGTATTGGCATGAGCTTTAATGACAAAAGAACCATGGCTCATATAAACTATCTCCAATAGAGCCAAGTCTATTAATGCAACGTCAAACTATTTTACTTTTGCGTTTTGTTATGTTTTGTTGTTTGTTTGCTTTTGCATTAACATCACATTGCTGACTCATGCTGAGTTTGTGATGCACCATATTTCCTATATCATTCTTGGCTGTGCTACCACCAAGTGAATTATCCCCCATTTGTGCATTTGTTTTTTCCTTTATATGTGTAGCACCTAATATTTGTCTTTGTTGAATTTCTTTTTGTTTTCTGTAGTCTAGATCCTCAAAATTTGTCAAAATCCCTTTGAATTTTAATTCTGTCCTCTGCTATATTTGGAATTCTTCCTAGTCTTATGTCATCTACACATTTTAATTGATATTGTTTTTATTCACTAAAAAAATTATATTTAATTGTTTTTAAATGACACTGAACCCAGGACAGTCTCCTATAAAACCTGTTTTGATACCTCCTGCCAGTCCAACACAAACAATTAGTAATTATTCTTTGTGTAATTTTTATTCAGCCACTTATCCACCTAGCCCATATTTATCTACCTTATTTATGAGAATGGCAGGTGGGACTGTGAAAAAAGCTTTATTTAAGTCTAGATATAATATATCTACTGCATCCCCCTTATGCAGAAGGAAATTAAGTTGGGTTTGTATCCTTTGTTCTTAACAAATACATGTTGGCTCTCAGTGATTACTGCTTTCTTCAGATATTTACAAAAGGAATATTTTAGAATTTCCCCTTCTATTTTAAAGATGGGCACTATGTTAGTCCTCCTCCAGCCCTCTAAATGTATGAATTTGCAAATGTTATTGCTAGTAAGATTTTGTCCACGTGTGCCATCTGCCTCAGGGTGAATTCCACTGGGATTTGCTGATCTCTTCTCTGACATGCTCTTTATTTACCATATATCAGCATCCCTTCACCGTCTTTGTTTATATTAAATCTGCTAATTGTTATGTTGCACTTTGTTTATGTATATGTTTCTTTGAAAACTGAAGCAACGTAGGCATTGAACAGGATTGCATTCTTGGCATATTCCATGAATACTTTATCTTTTCCACTGAGCAGCAGACTGGAAGTTTCCCTTATCCTTCTTTTTGTCTGACATTTATAGCATCCCATCCTGTTGTTTTTAACACTGCTTGTTTTTAACAGTTTTAGCTCATTTTTTGCCTTTGTTGATTTTGTCTTACATGTTCATGCTATTCAGTTATATAATTTCTTTGTGACTTGTCCTTCTTTCATTGGTTCTATGTTTCTCTCTTGGTTTTCAGAAACTAAGAAGCCATCTGTGCAGCTATATCACTCTTTGTGTTTCCTATCTTTCCTTGACTTTGGAATAGCTTGATGCAGAGTCAGAAGTGCAGTGCACATAGTCTGGTTTAAAAATGGTGGAACTTGGTCTAAGATAGACCTGGATTGACAGCGATTAAACCAGTGAATCAAACTTCTGTACCACCTCTCCTTTTGATTCATGTTAGGTCACTGATTGCCAGCATCCCAAGCACCTTTGCGGCTAGCCTGCCCTCATAGGGAAGTATGCTAGAACTCATCTGGAACTTGGCTACTTACCGGGCACACAGTAAGCCTGCCCTTAAGCCCTCATAGAGCTGAGTCAGCATAGACACTTTCCAGCACAGACCATTTTCACAGCCCCACTACAGGAATCTGTCACCTGCAGATGGGCAGCATGGGAGAATGGCGAATGCTTGCCCATGCCTAGAAGCCTGACCAGGCCCTATGGTACTGTGCCCACTTGTGGGGTTCTTCTGGGCTCAGTGTCAGGTCTGTGTGTACATCATGGGATTGATGGTGTTCATGCAGGAACATAGATGCCTCCCTTCCCCACTGCACTGCCTGCCTGCCTGCCTGGAGCTAACAGATGCCTGTGGCTGACAGATAATGTGGCAAGTGTTGCCGTTAGAAAGCAAGTTTTTAAACCTAGTGGTTTATGAATTGACACAACGCATGGTTGATGAATAGTAGAAAGGTTTGTTTTGATAACTTCCACTAGGCTACAAAACTAAATAACAGAAAAAGACTCTTTCCAAATATAAAACAAACTATTAGTCTTTAGTATTATCTTAGCTGCACAGAGATCTTTATTCAATGTGAGAAGGAAGCAGTTCTTGTACAGCCTCCAAGCGTGGATCCTTCACTTGTTGGTTGGGTGGCAGGATGGCTTGGTCTGGACTGCACACACCTTGCTGGCAAATCTGCTTAGTTCTTATACTGTTTAACTATATAATTTCAAAGCATTTTTCCTCAATGGTTGGCCAGTTAGAGCCCAAACAAACAGGGTGGAAAAGGTTGATTATTATATCATAACTGTTAATTGCCTGGCTCTTGTTCTGGATTGTCTAGGTGTGACGACTTGTGCACTTCTGCATTCCAGATATACATTACCCCTTAGATATTGTGCCTGTTACTGTGAGCAGGGTACATTTGTCACATATAGGGCATCCCTTCCTGTACCTTTTATAAGTTTCTCTTGAAATACATACAGTAAAAGCTCTGTCATCCAGCATCCACCAAGAATGGGGGATACTGGATAACAAAATATGCCGGTTAATTGAGCAGCCCCAGCCACCACTTCTCATGCTGTGTCTGGGGCGTCCCTCCACCCCCCCTGTAGCATCGCTGCCCCTTCTGCCACATGGGCCCCACAGGACAGGGAGGCGAGTCCCAAACAGCTCCGCACAGCCTGTTATGCCCCTGGGGCACCACCTGGAGTTACTAGGAATAACGGCCACAAATTGTTAGAGAGAAGGTTCAGGCTGGACATCAGGAGACATTACTTTACATTTAGGCCTCCCAAGCTCTGGAATGGGCCCCCAAGTGAGGTGGTACTCTCTCTACCTTGGGGGTCTTCAAGAGGAGGCTGGACAGATATTTGGCTGGGGTGATATGATCCCAGCACCTGTTCCTGCCCGGGGTAGGGGGTCAGACCTGATGATGTGTTTAGATCCCTTCTGACCTTAAGTACTATGATCTATATTTCTCTTTTCTTCTTGAGATATCAACTTCCATGTCTTGATTTCATTTTATATGGTTGTGTCTATATGGTGTCGTCTAGAGACATTGCTATGGCTCTGTGCTTTAGTACTTCCTTTTGGAAGCATTAAAGCGTGGTGCAGTATGGGCGGTTACTGTGCCATGCATCTCGCACATGGCTAGATCTTACCTCTATGTTGCCGTAGAGATGCACTATACTTTGGGGTGTATACTGCTACAATGACGTAGCTAATGATCACATGTTGATTCGCATGATTACTACATTGCTGTAGTGCGCCATACAGCATCGTAGCATGTCATTATGTCACTGTAGAGAAATGTGTAGATGCACCATATGTAACAGGCCAACATCACAGAACCTCTGCTTCTCTTTTCTATCTTTATCCAGTTCCATTCAACAAATCTGTTGCTCATTTCCTCTTGCACCTTTGAGCAAGTGTATAAATTTTTGATATGCAGGGTGACTTATCTTTTATTTTCATGTACCTATCCTTTTGGAACAAGCTATATCCACTGAAGCCGATATCACAGTCATGTATCTAATTTTATTATTCCAACAGAGATGTTCCAATTTATTGCTTGTGCATCTCCAGTCCCACTAGGAGAGTGTGCTGGAATAGCTAAGCTGACAAACCCCTTTCTTGTGCAGACATGGCCTCAGACTGACTACCCTCTCAAATGACAGTAGGCACAATTTATATGTATCTGTGCCACCTTTGGTGAAATTGACCTTTCATATAAATGGAGCTTTATGTAATAGCCTCATGTTAATTTTCTTCCTTTCGTCCTGCCCAAATTGATGTTTGAAGCCCTTAAAAACTCAAGTGGTGCCAATTATAAAAAAAATTCTGTGATATTCTCAATCATGCACTGAGTCAGGGGAACATACTCATATTAATTTTCTCTGAGAGCAAAATATCAAGGGGAGACTGATATTTCATGTTGTAGGGGTTTTTTTTTGAGATACAAGCAGTACATCAGCAGTATGTTCAAGACAGTACATTATCAACCTTTCATGTGAACCAAGAATATAATTTATCAAATCATAAAGTTTTGTCCATTGTGATAGGAATAGCTGTGTGGAGGTTCCTAATGATCATATGAACTCAGAAAAATTTGGTTCATTCAGGGAGACACATAACTATAAATTTTGGTTTTCCTCATGTGGACAAAGAAGAGGTGATGAGCACCTGAGTGTAAGGAGTCTCACTTCCCACTACACAGGGCTGCTGCCACTTGATGCTGCAGGTTCCTGTATACAGAGCACTTCTGCCACAGCACAACCTCTTGCCTGAGGTACTCAGAGGCTATCATTTTTTTACCCCCCTCTAAATGGTCTCCTGGGACTGATACCCCAGTTGCTCACCCCTAATTTACATTGCTGACATTGGGATTTTGTTACAAATTTGTCATTCTAACCTTTCTGGACCAATTTATGAATATACATTGCAATAATGCAATAGCCATGCTTTATGATGTTCTGGAGATGAAGGGAGAATAAACTCCATTTTTCAGGGTAAGTATATCTAGTATAACAGATTGTGATCTCTTGGGGCCTTATGGGTAGCACGGCCTGTTGGGTATGTAGCCCCTCCCCATAACTCTCCTGCTACAACTTTGACATCAAGCTATCAAGAGAGTGGGTTCAGTGGAGATCTTCTTGGGACAGCTTCCCGACAATGGCAGTACTCATGATTATTCAGCGCGATATTCCACGGTGCTCCGCCTCCCCTACACCCTGTCCACTTGCCAACTGGTACGATGGTGGTTTTGACCACACAGGCTTGCTCGCCCCCTGCTTCAGGTGGGAGAACCCACGTCCAAGTGGGCTCAGTCGGCTCTTGTTTTTCCTACCTTTATGCTTCAACCTTATTTTTCTACCTCTGATTTTTCATAGTTTCATAGTTTCTAGGGTCAGAAGGGACCTGAACAGATCATCTAGTCTGACCCCCTGCCATGGCAGGAAAGAGTACTGGAGTAAAACGACCCCAGCAAGGTGTTCATCTAACCTCCTTTCCCTTTTCTTTTGTTTTCTTTAGAAGAAATATTCTCCTGGGGCAGAGAGGGATGTGAAGCCACCTCCTTTTCCCCAGCCTCCTAAAGGGGGTTCAAACGCTGCCCCTTCTCTATCTCCTACAGGGAGCTTGAACCCTTCCCATTGGTCTATTTTCTGCAGGGAGCTACAGTGCTTCCCCTGCACTGCTTCCTATAGGGAGTCAAAGTGTTCCCCCTGCTCTGCCTCTGGCAGGGGGCTCAAAGATTTCCCCTGCCCTGCTTGCTGGTGCTGCTCCAGCTGTGCCACTTCTCTTCCCTGCAGGAGCCTCAGCACATCTAATGTGCTGCCCACTTTCTCTCTCCTCTGGCTCCCCTCCTCTGCAGGGCCTGTCGGGGCTTTTAAACTTCCACGCAGCAGCCAGTACAGCTGCCGTGATTGGTCCAGCTGTTCCCCATACAGGGAACAGCTGATTAAACATCTGGTGTAACGCTGGCTCGCGTGGCTGCAGCTGTGATCCCAGTTCCTGCACTGCTGGACCAGCAGGAGGTAAGTTTTCTCCATGGGAGGTCTGTTTTGGGGTTTTGGAACCTGTGGAGCTTGCCTCCACCCCTTTGAAAACCTGTGGGGGTGTGCCACTGCCAAACAGATATTTTTGAAAGATTAGGCTTGAACCTCAAGCTCAAAAATGAGACTTCAAGAGTTTTCTATAGGTTAAAATTGATGAAAATATTCAGAAAAGCCCTTCTGAAGGGAACCTGCTGAGTTTTGCTTTAGGATTTACTTCATTTTTCTACTTAGGCAAAATAAAGGAAATAAATACAGAAGTGACCCTAACTTGTAATGCTGTAGCATTATTGTTAGTGAGTGTCAAGAGTCTCTCATATAGGCTTGGGACAAAAGATATGTATAAATTGGTTCTGGTACTGCTTTAAACCTGTAACAGAACAGAAACTCAGTGCACATAAACCTATTTCAAAATGGCTGAAACTGGTTTAAGATAAACCTTGTTGAACATAGTATCAGACTTAACTGATTTGGGTCAAACCAGTTTATGAAACTTCTGTCCCAGACCCCTTCCTGATTCAAGTTAAATCACAGTCCCTCAGCATGCTTTCCAGCCCTGGACTGTCCTGTTCCATGTGCTCCAGAGAGCAGGGCTGGCCCCACTTCTCTGCTCCCTGGCTGGCTGACAAGGGGGTGGGGGCATGGAGACAAGCCCATCTAGGGATGCAGACCGGTCTACAGGAGGGAATTGATCCCCTCCACCCCCTGGCAAACCCCAGCTAGAGACTGGGACTGGCCAGGTGGTGGGTGTTAAACATTCCTTCCCCTGCTCAAACTGACTGCTGGCTGCAACTCCTACAAGACCGTTTCAGGCTGGACATAAGGAAGAATTTCTTTACTGTCCGAGCCCCCAAGGTCTGGAACAGTCTGCCAGCAGAGGTGGTTCAAGCATCTACATTGAACACCTTCAAGAGTAAATTGGATGCTTATCTTGCTGGGATCCTATGACCCCAGCTGACTTCCTGCCCTTTGGGCAGGGGGCTGGACTCAATGATCTCCCGAGGTCCCTTCCAGCCCTAATGTCTATGAAATCTATGAAATCTATGAACTGTGGACTACAAATCCCAGAGACACCTGGAAGCAGGAAGAGGAAGTGACAAGAAACCCTGCAGAATCCTGCTGTTGTAATTCTGGACTGCAAATCCCATAGACCTCAGAGGTAGCAGGAAGAGGAGGTGAACACACATCCAGAGAGCCATGCTCTAATGCCCCCTGATTTTTGGCCTGAGCCATTGCAGGCATGTGGCTGCATTTCCTGAATCAACAGTAAATGTCTGTTCATTTCTGCTTCAATTTAATCTGTGCATCTTGGACTAACCTGCAAAGACTGAATTCATTCAGCCTCAGGCTTTTTGACTGTCTGTGCCAAGCTGTACTGTCTGAAAACCAGGATTGTACTAGGAACTTTCAGGTGTTTAACAAGTCTCTAACCCAAAATTCTTTCATAAAAGGTGGTGCATAAATGACTTAGCAGGCTAAGTGTAACTTTCAAAAATGCCTAAGGGTAGATCTACATCAGCTCTGCCTTGCTCTTGAGGCTGCTATCAGAAAATAAGTCTCACCCACCTGCTCCAACTCTAAATGCTCCAGATCCAGAGCTGAGGACATGAGGTCACTCTGGGGTCTTCCTATGCCTTTGCTTTTCAGGTCTTTGTCTCTTCACAGTGACACCATAGGGATCTAGCAGTGCCCCAGTTCTGGGTTTGGTGCATACAGAACGGAACATGCAGAAGGGACACTTATTTTTGTTAGTAGCCTCAAGATTGGGGCACAGCCAATGTAAATACAACTTCAGAGCTTTTTGAAAAATGTTCCATTACTTACTAAAAGATAGAAATAAAGTAGAGGCAAGATATACAGCAGAGTGCTTAGGTAGCTACTGAAGTTATTAGTCTACCCTATTTATTTATTTGTGGCTTTTATATCTGGTTTATTTACTTTCTTTTACTATATTTTGTGCATAAACTATCATTGGCCACTCTGCTGTGAAGAGATCCAGCATGAACAGACTCAGTGTAAACTTTCCACACATGACTCATGTATGTGTTCCTAGGGGGTTTCATTTAAATGAGGTGTTATTTTCTATTTTTACTCCTTCTCACAAAACTGCAGCCTGCAAACACACCTGAATGTAGGCACCTACCTTATGTTTCCTCTCCGTCCTCTACTCTTTGCTGGAGGTATTAAAGAATTACAGGAACCTGAGCAATATGCAGGCAAGATGTAAAGGGCAGTGAGTAAAGGAGGAGGGGACTGTGATCTTCTGAATTTATGCCTATTCAAAATAATTGCAAAGTGCATGTGAATTGCTACTAAGTCAAACCTGTAACCATTTACACCTACTTTGTAAATGACTGCCCAAGGTGTAAGGCAGTGGAGAATCAGGATCATAATCACTTATCTAAGTCAATTTATGACATGTATTGGACAAATTACCAAGCCACAGCCCACTCCTGCTGTGTTTGCAGAGGCCTAAGCCATATTGTGAATGGAACATATGGCCCTTCTAATAGCACTTACTCTGTAATCAAGTCTCAGCATGACAGAAAGATATCTCTTAGATGCATTATATATAGACATTGGTTAAATTATTCCCATTAGTTACTCTCTTTTATAAGCTAGGTAGAATTTTCAGTTTAATGAGGGAGATGCAAATTCTCCAAATCGTGATTTGAAAAATGCTAGATTTGTATTCATAGCTAAATTTTGCAAACTTGAAAAAAAAGGCTCTATGTAATGGATGTCTCCTTGCTGTCTGTAAACATTGTATTCAGACTACCTTTCTGATGTAAAACCTTTGAAATAAGTGTGAAGATGGCAGAGTTGGACCCTACCTAGTTTTGACCATGTGAAACAGAAAGCCAACAAGCAGCTTATCTTTAAACAGAAGAGCAATAGGCCTTGTACAGATTACCTGAGCTGGACCATGGTCAATTATTATATGGGTCTCTACTGAGAGAGGGAAATTAAGCATTCTTCCTTTTGTAAAGTCAAGCACAAACTGCAGAAAATTGCATCTGTGACTCAAGGGGTAATTCTTCCTTTCTTGGATCAATTCTGCTGAAGGAGAGGAGGGAGAGGATGGTCACTGTCAGTCTACAGCCTGTTAGCCACTGAATTGGGTTCTACTGGACTCCTGCAAAGGGGCAGTATTTATGAGCACGGTTAAGCAGCTCTGGGGAACATTCAGTCTATCTGATCCAAAATGCCTGCAGTTTCCCTCATAAGATGGGGCAAATTCGTAATGCCCCTTTTTATAATGACTAAGGCATCATCCAGCCCAAAACTGTCAACTTCCTTTCCATTTACTTCCTTTCCATTTACAATACTTGCATTTGTATGCAAAACCTATTTTTTTCTTTGTGTGTACATGTCAATATGGAATTCATTTTCATAAGTAAGCATGCATTGGCAGATTCATTTTCCAAAGTGCTTTTGCAGAAGATATGGGAAGCTGAAAGAAACAGTGTCTAACTAGAAATAATGATGATGATAATGATAATATGCAATAGATAAGGCTGTCAATTTGATATAACAGGTTATTCAATATGTAACATTTTCATTTGTCAATCTTTACAAGTCAATTTAAATAAAAAGGAAAACATTTGACAGGTTATTTGTGATGCACTAGGAAGGAAAATAAAAACAATAGACATTTAAGGATTAAAAAAGGATATAAAAGGAAGAGAGACTCCCCCATAATTTATCACTGACCTGTGCCTTACATCTTTTATGCACAGATTATGCTAAATGTAACATATTCGAACATTCAAATATAATGTCATAGTGTATTAAAACTGAAATGCATTAGACATGGTTTTCTCCTATACCATGGTTATGTTTCACTGAGATTATACAACCAAGATTTCAGAGCATCCATTTTGGATGTAATAAAATCAGACAAATAAAGAGCCTGTCAAATCTTTAGGTTCCTTTATTATAAATTAGACCAGGCAATACTGCACAGTTGCGATGGTGGCTAGGGGTCTTTAAAAAAATCACATGCTTTAGCTAACTTTATGTTAAACCTATAGTATAGCTACAGCTATGCTAACAGAAGAGAACCTTGCTTGACTTAGATCCTGCCATTTAGGTGAGTGACATAGCAATACCAGTAGAAAAAATCCTTTAGTCAGCATACACTGTCTCCTCTAAGCAGCTGTGTCATTATGCCCATTTTACAGATTATAGAGTGGTTACGTGATGACACAAATCAGTGCTTTGGCAGATCAGATATTTAAGTTGTGTGTTTCCTGGTGCTCTGTTAATTTCTCCTGACCATCGTGGCTCTACTTTTTGACTTGCAATTTTCTAGATTTACCTATAGGATTCACTGATGCCAATTCACAGTGCTGCTGTGTACCACTAGAAGCAAACTAAGTCATGCCCTTATTCAATACCAAAGGATAGTTTAATATTTACATAAATGTTAAGGCCAAAATGCATACTTGGATCATAATGTGCCTAAAATGGAACACAGACTATGACCAAGTGATCCCTGCATTGAGCCCATAACTTCTGTCTATTTTTTGGGAAGACATGAAATCTTGATTAAAAAATTTCCAACTTCAAATAATATAGAATCTACTGCATCCCTAGATTATTTAGTTATCACCATTAACAAATATTGCACCTTATTTTTATCCAAATTTCAGCTACCACACTTTCAATCTAATTATGCATTTGTCTGATACATTAAAAAGCCCTGTGCTATCATTAATATTCTCACTGTGTAGGTGTCTGTAGATTGTGATCAAGCCCCTTCTTAGCCTTCTTTTGAAACAACTAAATAATTTAATCTTTCTTTAGTGTTTCCATTAACAGTCTCCCTTCTCTACATACATCGATCCTAAATTTGCCAAATCATGTCTTTCTTGCCATATATAATTATATTTTCCCTTTGGAGATCAAGGATCCATATGCTTTTAGTTGAAAATGTGTCACTTTAAGCTGTTTTTACTTTGTGAATATTACTGGAGTAACTAAATCAAACTATTTATATTTGCTGCTTCCAGTACCTTTCCCCTTTCTTATAAGGAAAAAATCTGCTTATTTTATAAAGTGCATCTTGCATTTTGTAATATATACATTACAATAGTATTAATCCAACAGTTTTATACCTGCTGTTGTTGACTATCTATAAATATATGTAGTCTAAACTAAATGTAGTGTAGGGTATTATTAAATCTTTCTGTTACACTGTGGTTGTGGCAGTTCAGCCTTATTGCAGTACTTTATGAATGGATCTGGTAGTCTTGGTCTGTATGTATAAGGAGAAAAGTGGCTTATGCATGTAGACAAGTGACTCTCAATCAGGTTAAACCTTGGGGTGCCTCGAGTTCCTTATAAGGGTGCTATGGGGTGCTACACAGTGTTAGCACTCTAAGGTGTGAAAACATGATTCACAAGATAAACCCAGAGTTTTCAAATAGGAATCTATAGTGTTAAATGCACCTGTTGTAGTCTTGCTGAGTTCTTCATGACAGAAGCATTGCTCTATTATCTTTCTATAGTAGAAAATTGCGATGACATTTCCCAAGGAGTGTCTCAAGCCTAACAAGTGGTGCCCTGAATTTATTGGGAGGTGCCTTGAGTCTAAAAAGGTTGAGAACCACTGGTGCAGAGGAACCCCCTTTTTAAAGACAAGATAGAGACTCTGCACTGTGCTGGCAAAAATCTTACTGTCCATTAGGTGCATCAGCTAGTTGATTGCTGAATGGAAGTTTGTAGCAAAGAATTTACAATGAGTACCTATTTTTATGGGGGTTTTATACGTATTGGTAAAACAGCTTTTCAAGTGAAGACAGCTTAAATACAGTTTTCCTGTCCCATGAAAATTTTGAAACTTTGCATTTCTTTTTGGTCTCACAATGGGATGAGAAGTCAAACTTTCCACAAATTGCCACAAACCCTGTCCACCAAAAAGAAAGAAAAAACTGGAAAAAAAAATCAAGTTAACTGAAATTGTTTATTCTGATTATTTCAAAATGTTTTATTCTGGCTCTGATCTTTTTTTCCTATTTCCCTTTTTTTGATTACAGGCTAAATTAAGGTCTATAATTAAAGGTTGTTTTAAACTGAAAGCTGAGATTTGTGGACAAACATGCTGAGAAGTTTGATCACACTTTTTCAGTTTTTTTCAGTACACTGTGTAACAGAACCTTTCCTACAAAAAAAATTGCCTTTCCACAATTTGATCTTTTCTAAGAATACGTTTTAACAAAAAAGTCCTGACCAGCACTAATATGAAGAGCTCACAGCTGCTTAATGGACACAATGGTTGTGATGCCAGGAGAGAAATTTTACCCTAGGGACCAGTTTGGCAAGGCCGGCAGGGACTTTTGCTTTCCTCTGTAACCTAATTTTCTTTCTAGGATTGTCTGAGCATCTGTTAACTAATTACTTCCCTGTAAGTGCAGTGGCAGTGCCCCCATCTCTCCTGCTTTTGCCTCTAGCATGATGTAGGTCAGGGGGCAGCAACCGTTTTCCAGTCCAGGTTGCCCTTTATGACCCGGTCTCCTGTCACAGGCTACCAGTCCTTACCCAACCCCTGGAGTGGCCAGTGGCTTACTTTTACTTTAAATGGAGGGTAAACACACATGCAGCAGAGCAACAGGCTCCATAGCAGAGACGAGAGCTATGGAGGGAAGGCAACGCAATACATCTTTGTGCCATTCATCTCCTGTGCTGGATTGCTTCTGTTTATGGACATGTCCAGCCTGTGGACTGTAGATTACCGAGCCCTGTTGTAGGGTATTCTTGGTATTTCTACTTACGTAGTTTGTACTTGTGTGTCAAATTTTGAAGAGACTATTTTGAGGATTCCTTTGATAAATGATTGCCTGCAAATGCAGGGGACTGGATTCACTGTCCTTGGACATACCCCCAGTCCTACTTTACTAAGGACTTGCCATATGGTGACACTGCTATGGCGCTCTGCTTTAGTACTTCTTTTTGGAAGTACTAAAGCATGGTGCAATACGAGTGGTTACTGTGCTATGTGCACAGCATATGGGTAAATTTCACCACTACATCGCTGTAATGGCATGCTGTACTGGGGGAGGGGATACTGGTATGGTGATGTAGCTGGTGATCACGTGTAGACACATGTCATTGCATGCCATATGGAGATGTAGCACATCACTACACTGCTGTAGGGTGATGTGTAAATGCGCCCTTAGAGAGGGTAAAATCAGCCCTAGAGAGCACTTGCTTAGTCTCCAGAATGGGTCCTTGCTGTGCCATCTGTACCTCAAGCTAAAAGCTGCAATAAGAGGTAGAGTTCCTTGCTTGCTTCAGCACACCACCCTTTATGTATCTTCTCCAAGCTGTCATTCTGCGCTGTCTGACAGCACCATATGGTTCTGAAAGTGATATTTCAGATCTGTCCATTTCTAGAGCTAGAAATTCTGCCACCATATTTAACTCAAGTGCTTTTATCTCCACTCTGTTTTCTGAGAGTGTAATGCTGATGCTGTCTCTCTAAATGGTCCAAAAAAGCCAGATTGTTGAAACAGAAGTAATGAATAATTCAAAAATAAATGGGAGGAAGTAATTGCACCAGTTCCTTGGCTGCAGTGAAGGAGTGATGGAGCAGCTGAGGAAGGAGCAAAATGCACAATACTTTTTTGATCCAATGATAGTAGAGCATAGGATTGTTCCCTTGGCACAGCCAATGGCTTCCAAGAACCCAGGGACCCTTATAAAAGCAAATCATCATGGGTATAAGGTGAGGCACTGCTTAACTCTTTCCCTCCCTAACAGACTTCTCCCTAGAAGCTAGCTGGGAGGGACGATGAGCATTACAGTGACTATATCATCCAGAAATCCTGCTATACAGGTGAAATATTCTGGGAACAAGATTCATTGGATTTGTGGAACCTTTTGGTCAGTGGAAGGGATAAAACTATGTACTGCTTCTCAGATTAGGGCTTCTCTCCCCAGCTCATTTCTTTAGTTGGGAAAGAATACTGAATCCTAGAAATAGTTGTCCCCACACTGTTAGAAAGGGAAATGTTAAACCCTGAGATAAAGAGCTGGTACAAGCCAGCTGCTTCATACCACTCTGTTGACAGAAAACAGCTATAAATCTGTCTTAACTTGTTGGTTAAAATGGCCATACAGCTGCTTTGCATCACCAGTTAGCACAGAGCACTTGGAATGTACTAGTGACTCTGATTTCTGTCTGGAAACTATTAAATCTCATGTCAGGTGAAAAGAAAAGGACAAAAGGACAGAGAGGGAAGCATACATGTGTAGCTACAGATATACAGACTATGAGTCAGGTATTAGATCACACCCTGAATCTCTTGTATTGATCTGGTTTGCCTTCATCCTCTTAAAATGTACCATTGAGAAGTGAGGGCAAGCAAGAGCACCAATTTAAAAGTGATGCAGCTGCATGAAAAATTGTGTCTATGGTGACTGATAGTAGGAACCACATTCCAGAAGTATCTGCAGACAATGGGTAAGATGCTTGGGTCCTGACAGAGTATTTATGTACCACTTTGAGAGCACAAAGAGGTCATAAAACTGGCCTAACCCGGCAGTGAGGAGTCACTCAGCATGGGGCCACTCTACACCATGACCAGCAGGGGACACAAAAATGTTTAGGGACAAGAATGGTGGTTTGGACATTGCCCTATTCTGTGGCATGTCAAGGACTGCATGGCACAACCAACCTCCTGGAGGCTGTTAACACTTAACCAAAATTAGAAAGTTTGAAGACCATTCTTACTTATTCTTGCATATATATAAGGTCCCAGGATTTGCTCCCTTCCCTGGCTTTATGAGGATATCAGCTCAGGGGATCAAAAAACTAGACCAATGTTACTCTTGGTCAAGTCTGTGCATTGTTATAATGCTTTATCCTAAAGTTTTCTAAAAGATAGGAATGTTAACAAAGAAAGAAAATTAATAAATAGAAATGAATTGTTTACACTGGTTAAACTGGTTACATTTGAAGTCCTTGAATACTTTTCTTAGAGAAACAAAACGTGGCAGACAAGTATTCAAGATAAATTCCATTTTCAGCATTTCAACAGGGCATACTGAACTGGAAACATACTACATGGTCATTGCCTAGTGTAAAACAATGTGCTGAGCAGTAACCACAGAGCTGAAATACTCTCCTTTCTTGTCTGCCTGTAGGTACCACTGAACTGCAGTCATACCTGGGAAGTATTCAGAATGACTTGAAGTCATTTACTGAAATAATGCTTGTGTAAAACAGAACATCACGCATAAGCCAAGGAGTGCTGGTTGGAGTCATGACATTATTCCTAGGCTAAATGTTGCTGCTGTTGACAGTAGTTGGAGTATAGTTTTCACTGGTTATTAGAATCCCACTTAAAAGAATCAGCTACATATAATCAAACCCCCAAAACTGAATGCAGGGGCTTTGTACCTCATGATTTTCTTTTTGCTTTATAGAATCAGCCACTTACTAGAATCAAAATCTTAAACCATAGTCTATACATACAAATTTCCCCCCTACCAACTATTCATATCAGTGACTAAATGCCAAGAAGTATCAAAATTGTTCTTGATGGCACTCCACACAAGCCTTTGACTTGGCTGCTACAATTAAAATTAAATTACAATCAAAAGTGCTCTGTCCAATTCTAATAAGCAGAAAACACTGTGCTTATTTTTCCGTGATCTTCTAAATGTTGTTACTCATCAGTCATCTTGTTTTCTCTAAATGTTATGATCTGGAATGAATGAAACAAAACCGTAGGCTGTAAGTCTGGTGACTGGCTGTTCTGCAGCTTTCTGCAGCAAGCACGAAAGTGCAAAGTTAGTTGTAATGAGCATTGGCATTGTATTGGTCCCAATGACAGTTGGGTGCCGGGCTGATGCTTTGCCCAGAGTAAAACAACTTAGCTAGCTGTGTCACAAGGGGGAATTCTAGCAGTCAGGCGTTGGGCAAGAGTCAGTTCTTTTGTCTTGCCATAATTTCCCATGCTATAACCCCAGTATGGTGTGGTATAATGGAAAAGTGGGAACAAACAAAACTACTACATGTTTTATATTTACACAAAATACTAAAATAGTTTTTAATACAGGAACATTTAATAATTAGCAATATAGATGCAAATGACATAGGAGCTCACATAATATGATTGACTGGTGGCAGAGTAAAAATCTAACAGGATGATTTTTATTAAATATTAGTTCCCTGCGGCATTTCTGCATCCTCAATTCAAAACCTCACCACTTCCACATTGCTCACCAGACACAAAGTAACATGATCACTCTCGAAGTTCTGTCTTGCCTGCAGGCAAGAACTTGTCCTGTCATCACAGAAACAGACTGGCACAGCAGGACCTTCAATAGCAGGCATGGCAATAAGAATCGTCATCTCAAAGAAGCAGTTCTCTGACTTGTAAGTTTAAACTTGGGAATTTCATCTATATAAATGTCATTCTCAAATTGTCTCAAAACCAACCTAGATGCATAATGAGCCTAATCAGTTCCGGCAAATGGTGTGGACTGTCTCCAGAGGAACTGCTCAAAGATATTGAAACTTTTCATGCAGTCAATTTGAATACTGGAGAACAAAGAAATGAAGCTACATTGATTTTTCCCAGCTTAACCTTTTGATTACTTAAGTAGCTCACCCAACAAGTGCATCATCTTCTAAATGAATACCTTGCATGAGAGGAAAGACCTTAGCTGAGAGGCAAATAATTATGATTCTTCTCAAGCTGTGCCCCCAGCTTAAAACTTTTACTTGCAAGGAATAATACAAATCCAACTAAAGTAGAGTCTTGTTAAATATGCTAATGAAGTCATAACTAATTTAAACAAACAAGTAATGGGAGAACACTTCCTGACAGAGCCATTGCAACAAACACATGTTGCTAGATGATGTATGAGAGATTGGTATCTACCAAACACAATCACTGAGCACTATAAATACAGATGGATGTAGGATGGTTGGTCTGGAAAGTGTGGAGCCCTTGTCTGAGTGGCTTCTGTTGTACTTCTGTGTGCTGGATTGGCTTATTGTATGATTGATTATATTGGTTCTAAATCATGTGTCTATTGGCTTGCCTAAAAAATGAGGTACAGGTAATATTCAAATACACAAAATGTTGTTCATTTTTAATGTAATATGAATACTTTATGTCTTCCTACAGTTCTGCAGTTCATTTTGGGGGAGGGTGGGATTTTTCATGCAAGGCCTTAAGTGGCATTGTGCATCTGTTTGCATTGCAGGCCAAATGCCACTACAGTGAATTTCTGGTGTGCTTGTCTGTTGCACTGTTGGGTTACATTGTGGCTCAGTGATACATAAAGAAGAGCATGTTGGAGGAATCAATTCAGAAAGCACAGTTCTATTTTTGGCAGCAGCCCATGTGTTCTTTAAAATAACTGATTTCATGCATTTAAAAATGATAATATTCTAAATGCAATGAGGACAAGCGAACAGAAAGAAAGTAAAAGAATGATAACTATTTGGCACAGGAATCATTTCTCCACAAGGAAGACCTACCTTATTTAATGCAACACAGTATTGGATTCTAAGCCTCTCCAAATATTGAAGATACCAACTTGTTTAACAGAACACACTGCTTTTTACATAAAAACAGTTTTTACTGAACTTGGGATGAGCACATTCTGCCCTTGTTAGCTGGCTAACTGGAGGATAATATATTCTACACCAACCTCATAAGAAATAATTTGGGTGGAGGAAACATTTACACCCAGATAATCAGAATTGCATTGGTGAAAAGAAGTGGCAGACAGTTAAAAGCAAGACTCTAGCCTAGGACAACATTACTGAATCTGGTGGAGAAGGGATACCCTGAGGAAGCAGGGATAAAGCTTTACTGATGTGACTTAAACCAGTTTAGGGAATCATCTGAGCAGGACCAGATCCTGGCAGATTTCAGTGACACGGCTTTCAGATTGGGTGGTACTACAGGAGCTCCTACAGCCTTTTTTTAAAATTCCCTTTCTGTGCTCAGAGCCAGGCTTATGTATACCTTAGGGTCCACCCATTCTAGTCACCTGCCGTCACCCATTTTTAACAGGGCACAGGAGTTCCTTATTGCCAATTAGCAGGGCTACTGCTCTGCAGCCCATTTCCCTGCAGGCAGCTTCTCTTTGCAGTCTGCTCTCTATGCATCAACCAGGGTTACCAGCCCCTGTTATAGTATTAAGGTAAATTACTAACTATTACTAAATGCTTTGACTTCTATCTGCATTATGTCTCCAGTTATAGTAAACATCTAGATCAGGATTATTAAAAAGACACTGTAGTTTGTGGACTTATGTTAGTAATACCAATGTGTATTTTACACATTTCAACATCTCTTCATTAAAGTTTCTCAAAGCTCTTTGCAAATTAACTAATTAAGCTTTGAAGTACCCTTAAAGTTCACAAAATATAATTTATAGCTATAACGTCACTCACAACTGAAGAGTAGGCTTCTTTGTGGTAGAGTTCAGCAGCCCTGTGATAATACATGCTGATACTACAGAAAGAAGCTGAGTAATTGAATATAATTACTTGCACTGGAGGTCTGCTGGAAGATATTGGGGTTAACATCTCTCTCAAGAAAGGACCGTTGCACCTTTGGTTATACAGAAATTTGGTTTTATTACTCATCCAGAAACCAGTACAGGAAATTGTGACGTGTTATACCAGGGTAAATTTGGGGTGACTCCACTTAAATCATTGGTATGCTATCAGAGTCAGTAAATGAGATCAGAGCCAGGCCAGTGTTTCCTGGCATTGTATTAGGAAAGGTACCATACAGTGAATCTTCAAGGCTTCTTAGGGCATCCAATTGTTCTTTTAAGAATGACCCTGCTTTGAGACCAGCTAAGAACATAGCCCCAGGAGGTCTAGTTCTAGGCTTATATCTGAGTTCACAAGGCAAAGTAGGATAAAAGTAATCTAACAAAAGAAATAGTTAAAATTGTAGGAATTCAGGGCAAATTTTTCAGTTGATGTAAACTTCAGTCAATCTCCTGAAGCTAGGAAAAGTGAATCTAGTTCCTTTGCCCCCTTTCCTTTAGAACCATCAATGAATGACCTGTGGGTACGTTACGTCCCCATGGTGTAAGGCAGTGTTGTACAGAGATACCTGAGCTAGTTGTTTATGTGTATGCATTAGCTTCAATACACATAGCAGCATGTGAACTTTTCTTATCACCTTTGCATAGTGTGGAGCCAAGGCTAACAAACCTTCCTACTGAGGTGAGTTAATTAAACTAGGCACAGTATTGCAGCTCCATTGCTTCTGATTTGGGAAGCTGATGTGCAGGGAGTGCATGTATTCACCTTTTGCCTGTAGATGTGCCATCCGTATCCTAACTGCACATTGTTATATCTGAAAGATTTCTTAGAGGTAGTGTAATGTTATCAGACACATTCAGGTTCAAAATGTTTTTTCACAAAGTTATTTTCAGTTGTTCTTCTGAATTTGTTTTGCACTTTTTCTTTAACTCTAAAGGCATGACAAATGTGTCACATAACATTACATATTTCTTCTGGTTTTGTTATTAAGATCTCGGTGTGTTACTTAACATCTTCCTTAAATTAATTTTAAAAAATACTGCTAAAATTCACAGCTGTTTCAAGTGGAACATAAAAAGCTACTGAAAGGACAGATTTGTGGAATTTTAAAGAAAATTTCAAACATGCATCTGTCATCAGGCCATCCATTGCAATGAGTATAAATAACCCCTCTTTAATATGTAGGAGGGGAGGGGGAAAGAAAAAAGAAGAAGATGTATGCTCTGCAAAAAAACTCCAGGTGCTTTTTAAGTTATTTGGGACCTTTTCCAGTCAACAATATGGAAAACCTGTCACTCAGGCCAGAAAGCTTGTTGCTATGGGGATATAAGAGGTGCATCATTTGACAACTTGGCAGTTGTTCCAGTTGGCAAAGAGAGAAACTCAGAGGCAGGGACTCTTGGATGATATTGGGTGGGTGTGCACAAGAGAGTGATGAAAGGGTTCAGACAAAAATGAAAAATGTCTTTCTTTCCATCTTACAATCTTTCCGTCACAATGGCTCTTTTTGGTACAATATACTTGCTTTAGAAGCTTTACAGCTCTGAATCAAATAGGAAAGAACCTGTACTGAAACATATACTAGAGTTGCAAATGCATTTTGGGATGGAGATATATTTGACAACACATTATATGAGAACTGGCAATAAGATATGGCAGCAGAAAAAAGCTGAGATGATCTTTAGTGATGATTTTTAGTGATTCTCTCAAAGGTGTCATATTAAAGATTGGGAAGGGGATAGATAGTTCCTCTCTAATTGTCTCTGATAGGACTGTAGTTAGAATATTGTACTGACTGCATCTGACTATGTATAAAGATGTAGACAAATGAGGGGGAATTCAAAGAGTTTCAAACCTTGGGGTAGTCTCTTTATAAGGAGATATTAAAGAATCAGAAGTGTATAGGTTTGCTAAATGGCTGACTGTCTGCAGCAGGAATCAGCAACCTATGGCCTGAAGGCTGGATATGGCTTGCAGATGCATTGGATCAGCCCACACTCATGGGATTTGAGCAGAATTTGGTAGTAGAGATGTTTCCTGTGCCCTGACTGAGAGAAATGGTAGCAGTGGCACAACAGGGAAATGATGCAGCGGTGGCCAGGTCCAAGTCCACCTCTAGTCAACAATATCTGAAGGGTCTGAACAGTGCAGAGGAAGTGTTTAGGATAGTCAGATTCTATTCTTGGGGAGATTGCAATGACATTAAAGAAAGTTAAATCTAAACTGATTATTCGATTGCCCTATTGGTCACTTCTTATACCATATCATTGTCATAGACTTCTAAGGCATATGGTGGATGTCAAACTGAATTACAGTACATTGAATTGAGAAAGCACTGGAGAGAATATCTTAGGAAGCAATGATGCAATATCAAGGGGTACACTAAATAATCCAGAGGTCTTCCTGTCTTTTATCTTGATGGGCCAAATCCCATTGATTTTTAATGAAGCAAAATTCCCTTGAAAAAAGTAATGGCAGCAAGATTTGGCTGATAATTTTGTATGTGAACAATCTGTTCACCATTGATATCTCACTAATTCATTTTCAGTGTAAGACAGACCCTGGTTTCATAGTTTCATAGTAGATAGGGGCCGGAAGGGACCTGAACAGATCAAGTCTGACCCCCTGCCATGGCAGGAAAGAGTACTGGGGTCAAATGATCCCAGCAAGGTGATCGTCTAGCCTTGTCTTAAAGACCCCCGGGGAGGAGCCAGCACCACTTCGCTTGGAAGTTAGTTCCAGATCCTAGCTGCCTCCTGATGTCTAATCTGAATCTACCCTCTGCTAGCTTGTGAACGTTATTTCTGGTCACTCCTGGTAGTGCTTGGGGGAACAGGACTGGACACAGTACTCCAGCTGCACCCTGACCAGTGTCGCGTAGAGGGGGAGGATCACCTCCTTGGACCTGCTCAAGATGCATATGTGGATGCATGACAAGGTACGGTTCACCTTCCTGACCGCATCCCCACACTGCTGGCCCATGTTCATTTTACCATCAATAATGACTCCAAGATCCTTTTCTGCCTTTGCACCGATGAGAAGGGAGTTCCCCAACCTGTAGGTATGCTGCTGGTTCTTCCTCTCCAGGTACATCACCTTGCACTTGTCAGTGTTGAAACCCATCCTGTTCTCATCCACCCACCCCTGTAGCCTGTCTAGGTCTGATTGTAGTCTATTCCTCCTTTCTAGCGTGCTCACATTCCCCCACATCTTAGTGTTGTCTGTGAATTTGAACAGGGTGCTTTTTCCCCCCCCTCATCCCAATCGCTGATGAAGATGTTGAACAGTGCGGGCCCGAGGACCGAGCCCTGCAGAACCCCACTGCCCACGTCCCTCCAGGTCGAATAGAACCCATCCGCCACCACACTCTAGGTATGACCCTCCAGCCAGTTAGTGACCCAATTGACTGTCAATGCCACAGTCCCCCAGTTTTTTAATGAGTACGGGGTAAGAGACAGTGTGTAAGGATTTGGTGACTTGGTCATAGAAGGCCATCAGGTTGGTCTGACAGGACCTTTCGCTAATGAACCCATGTTGGTTGCCCCTAAGCATAATCTCCCCTGCTGGCCCCTCGTGGACATGCGCCAGGATGATTCTCTCAAAAAGCTTACCCAGGATCGAGGTAAGACTAACTCGCCTATAGTTTTCTGTGTCCTCTTTCCTCCCTTTTTTGAAAATGGTTCAATTTCACATTGATTCCATCTTGCAAATGTCTGCCATTTATGCCAGCATTCCCTATTTATGTATCTAAGAAATCTTTATTGGCCTAGTAGAAATAGTTTATGAGTGATCATCAAAATCTTGTATTTTTCTTCCTACAGGTGAACTGCCCCTACTCCCCTTTATGGTCTTCCCATTTTGTGCTCTTAAAATTATTCCACTAGTTGTACAAAACCTGTATTGTTTTTCTTTGAAAAGCAAATGCAAAGTCAAACACATATATGCACATATGGCTAAATGTTCAGAGGTTCTACATATCCACAATTCTAGCTGAAGGCAATGAGAGCCATGGCAGACTTGATAGAGATAAATAAAGAGAAGCATATGGATTTTGAAGGTAATAAGAAGTCCTGAACTAATGCAACTGCATGTTTTATGCTACAGTCCAACTTGCAATCACCAGGCCATCTCACCACAGGGGAAAAAAGGATATTGAGAATTATTGAACATTGCCAATTTTTACCGTGGATCGGCTTGAAGTTATTTAGCACAGATGTTTCAGTAATTGTGACACACTGGGAAAATCCACATGCTCAATAGCCCTCAAACTTGCATTTCCATCTGTGCAGCGTGATGGTCTACAGTTAGTGTACACGCCTGCAATATAAAATGTACAGGAATACTGTCTGGCTCAAGATCTATTGAAAGATTTTTCGTAGTGCCATCTGTGCTTTTTATTTACCTGTCTCCCCGCATTTCTTAATTTTTGTGCAGCTCAGTTGTAACCAGGCAGTAGTTCATATATGCTGCTGAATATTAGGGTATACAAAGGGCCATTGTAAAAGTTAATAGTAGAGTTGCAAAGCTCTGCTGGGAGTCAGAGATGGGAAGGGGTGACTTGGAGTTTCAGGAGTGACCCTTTTATCAGTTTTCCTATGTCACTAGATCAGTTTTGAATCTGGACTTACACTGGCAATCATTGAAAGTTGCTGCTCAAGACAGACTAAGGATAATACCGGTATATGGTATTCACTATTAGAAGTACTAAATGATGGCACCTGTACTGTGCCATCCGTGTAGCACAGTTATTTTTAGCTGCTACATCACTGTAGTGACGAGCTATACTGAGGGAGTGCATTGCTATGGCGACATAGCATCTGATGTTGACACGACTGGGGAGTGTTATATCCTATGATTTGGTACAATATGATGGAAATAATTGTGAGGTTTAATTGACCTTAAAATATTTTCTGGTGATGAAATCTTATCATCAGAGATTCTTATTAGTTTTTATTCACATTCCAAGTGATAATGAAAAAACCCCCACCCCTTCAATTTAATAGTCAATCTGGGATCAAAATAATGGGGTGGGTTCAGATCAATAAATTAAAATTGGAAGTCTTTTTCTGCCTTTAAAATGTAGAGATTTGATTTGTAAGTTCTGCCTTGAACTCTCTCTCACTTATTATTAATTGGGTTTGCAGTAGCCCATACAAGATGAATTGGTGGGACTCCATCCCATTTGTAATAGCTAGATGCACACATTGCAAAAACCATCATATTCGTCAATCTCAGCAAAAAGTCCAGGATGTGAAATGCCTGGAATGTGAATTGCTATCACTCTTAAATTTGCTGGTTAAAGGTTAGGGCTGATATCCATTGGAAAGGTATGTGGGGAAGCTTGTCCTGTTATTAACCATTCAGTTAGTCAAAATATTTCAGGTCCTAAGACCAGCGGCATCACAAGCTAAGTTGGTGCCTGGGTCAAGTCCTGCAGGAACTGGGGGAGATGGAGACAAGGGGGCACACAGTTCTTATAGCTGGGAGACTGAAGTGTGGAGGGTAGGGCACATGGGATCTGAGAGCTGGGTTGGGGGATCAGCACCATTCCCCTCTGGGAACTTCTGAACAGTTCTGGCTGAGCTGCTGCAGAACTGCTAAAGCAACAGCAGCCAGGAACTGTTCTGAAGTTTGTGGCACAGCAAAGCATCCGGGGTGGGGGATCTGCAGGCATGGGGGAGGGGGGTGATTCCAGAGCTTCTCCTAACTTGGCACCTGGGGTGGGTGGCCCTTGCACCCACCCCTGTCCATTTAGCATAATACCTTATATATATATATATATATGTGTGTGTGTGTGTATATATATACACACAGGAAAGATCTGAGATTTAATCTTGAAGTTTCTTACACTTCAGCCCTGTACAAGGGCACATACCTCTAACACATGAAGCCAAATGTTATAAGGTCTCACTCGTTTCTACTAGAGGTGTTTATATTCAGGTTTAGTTGTAAACATCTCATATTTTTGCAAGCAATTTGCTAGGTGAGCAAATCAATGGCAGTGGAGATGAAGGATGGGTATAGAGGCTGACATGCAATGGTAGTTCTTTAGTCAAAATGATAGACTGGAATACAAATATTACCCCTAACAGCTGAATGTGGAATTGTTTTCATTCCCTTTTTTGGGTCCCTGGAGTATTTTTTTTTAACCCAAAATCTCTTCCTTTCTGCAATATAGTGTATATTATCTGCTCTCTTTTTATATGGTTCTTCTCTCTCTACAAAACATACCATCCTCCTTTTCCTGACGGGGCTTGCCTTTTATTCTGTTCTTAATTTTGTTTGAAACCACATAATAAATTAGTCCAATCTTGACCTTCATTATTTCTTAAGGTGTACCCCTGAGAAAGAGGCAGTGAATATTTTTCTCCCAGCACTGGTTCTCTGAAATCTATCACTGAAAAAGTTTTCAATAAAAATAAATATAAGGCAACACCAAAATATTTAATGGATTTGTATTGGTGTTACTCCATTGTTTGTGCTGAGCCCACCCCCCAAAAAAGTCATAACATTTCATCTTGATTTTTTATCCATGAAAAGTTTTGATGTTCAAAATGTTCACTTCCTTTAGAAGTTCCATCTTCATTTAAATAAATAAATAAACGAATGAATCTTAAAAATAATTTTACAATGAAATATTTTGTTGGAAATATATATATATATATTTCCAACAAAACTCCAAGTCACCCCTCCTCATCTCCCCCCCCAGCAAAGCTTTGCAACTCCACTATTAACTTTTATAATGGCCCTTTATATATATATATTTGAGACATCCTGAAACATTCTTTTTTTAAATTATTTTTAATATTTTGGGATTGCTAATAAGCCAAAAAAAAATCATTTATTCACTCAGCTCTACCTAGAACACCTTGTCCCTTCCTGGTATCCCATTAGAAGCAATCCTGTTTCTGTTTCCATTAAGGTCTGAGGATAATAATTCAAGGTTTTCCTATCCCTGAGGCAAATTGTAACATTTCACAGTGCATTAGGAAGTGGAGTCAAAGTTTTATCAAGCCCTACCCTTCCCAAACATCTGTTATAAAGTAGGAGATGTGGGACACACTGCCAGCAGACTCCTTTTACTTAAATTCATTGATTGGGCAGGTTATCTAGATATGTAGGTAACCTGAATAGTCATGGGTGCATGTATGTTAATGTTTTCTTACCCCTCCTTCTTGTCCTGTGAGAGCTTTGAGCCAGGCACAATACAGCCATTATTTTCAGTCAGAATCAGGGTGATTATATTTGAATCAAAATGCTAGTCTTAGACATATTTGCTCTCTAAACATAGGTAATGCATGTTCTCATGTCAAAATGATAATACTCTATAAGAGTAAAGAATCCTAATTCCATTTATTGGATAGGACAGTAATTCTGACAGTAGTTCACATGCAAGGAAAAATGCTGAAATAATGGTTTATGTAGTGAATGTGTTGGGAAAAGTATCATAGAGTTTGAAAGGGAGAAGAAAACAGCAATTGGTGTTGAAATCTGTTAATCTGTCTCTCTCTGACAAAATAAAGTGGCAGACTACAAAGAGTGCCAAGAAGCACAAAGGGAGCAAGCTAACTCCAAAGTCACCCAAAGAGTCCAGAAAATGTGAATCAGAATTATTTTCAGGCAGTGTGTCACTCTCCCTAAGCGACCATTGATTCCAAAAGCCCAAAGACAAAGAAATCAGCTATGTGACAGTTTAACTCCCTGCTGCAGTAAATCCATCCCATAGCAGTTGCATAAACTGCCCTAAAAATATCAGTCAAAGGACTGAGAGCCTGGACACTTAAGGACAGCACTGCTGACATGCCATTTAGAAAGAAAAAATGGCCATGAAAATGGAAAGCTCAGGTGGCCATGATCATTTCAACCTGATGCTACCTTTCAGAAAGTAAATCCATTTTGTTTTCCCCAATTTGCTTGGACAGCTGGGGTCCACTTCAGTGACTGGCAATGACATGTATATATGACTAGGTGTGGTTGCACTGACAGTAACAGTCAAATTAGTAGCAAATTAACACATTGAAAATGGGTGAGGGTGACCATAAGAACTTGATCTGGTTGGGGAAGGACATCATCTAAGCTGATGTTGGACATGAGCTCTAGTGCTTTGGGTGCAGGGGTGGATTAAAAAATCAGGGAAAGTCATACTGGTGACAGCTGTATGCCACTTGTTCTAAGATACAGTCTGTGGCACAATAAAGTAGTGCTAGGACAAGGATGCCACTTTGCTAGATTTCAATTCTGGTGCTGGACCATTGTGGCAGTCTCTATCCACTATGACCTGGCTTCTGTATCCATTTGATAAAGTGAGCTGTGGCTCACAAAAAGCTTATGCATCTCTGATTTGATTTGTCTATAAGGTACACCTCTGTCTTGCCTTCCACCTGCCTTCAGACTAGCACAACTAACTACATCTGTCTCTCTTCATCCATGTGAAGATTAAATTGAATTCAGCCAGATATTTGGGATGCTCAGGTCACACGTGACTTTCTGTAAGCCAGCTCAGAACTTCGGTGGTGCTAGTGGCAGCTGTTCAGTACTACCAGTATCCATGAATTAGTGGTGCTAAATAATCAATGGCATTAAAAGTGGGAATATTTCAGTTAGCAAAATACTAAGGCTCTGTTCTGTTTGTCTTGGGTGTCCAAGGTTGATACCTGATTGGAGTCTCAGCTGCTCCCACAAAACGTTTAGACTAACTTCTCATGAAGTTATAAAAAGCTTGTATAAGCTAAATCCTGTTTATAGGAGTTGCACGGATATCAGTAAGATTCCTCACATAAGTAGTGCAGGATTTAGTGTGTGAAACTATAATGATGTCAGTAGAAAACTTTCAGTCAATCTATATGTTCCAGAACAAGGGAAATATATTTGATAAAGAAATACATGACATGGCAGCTTTCAGATATAGATCAATCAAATGCAAAGCTGATGGTGAAATACAAGGGCATATATGAAACTCCTTCATCCATTTAATAACTATATTAACTATATACATGTATATAAACACACATTATATTCTATTGTAATTCCAACTAAAGCCCCCTCATGATTTGCTGGCATAAGCTCTTCTGTGTCAGCTAAAAGAGTCTTTTCCAGTTGGTCAGATGCGTGTCAAGTTTCTCTCATCAGAACATGCTCTGTACATCACTGACACTTTACCCCTATTCTGTAGATGGGCAAATGTTGAATATAATGAAATACTCTTGTTTTCCCACTATATTGCAAAAAAAAAGAAAAAAAAGATATGTTGCATGAAACAGCAGGTGCCATATATTTTGGAATATCTGAAGTTGCAGAAGGGAAGAGTGAAGCAGCAGCAAAATCAAACAAAAATGTTTGTTTAAGTTTATCCTTCACCATGTTCTTCCCGAGTTGTCTGCCATGCTACTTTTACTACATATCTGTTGTAAGTATTGCTGGAGGCATTATGATAGACCAAAACCTTACCTTATACAGACACAAATAATGAGAATCTAGATTACTTTCCTCAAAAAATAAATCTGGCAAACTTCCCTTAATTGTATATTACCCCTCAGACCTCTCAGAAGAGGATTCAGACAGGTTAGAGCATAAAAAGGATTAATAGACCACGTCTCTGGCTAATACACTTCAGGGGAAAAAAAATCTCTGCTGTAGCAGACAAAAGAATTCAAACATCTGTGTGCCAGGTGCATATATATTTTTGGATGTGTAAGTGGAAGATATGTGCCCTATATGAAAGGCTTGACTTACTGTTACATGAGGAGAGAAGTCAATAAAAGAAAAATGATCAAAATCAGTGAGTCGCCACATTTCTATTTTCCAAAATATTTTCAAGAATTCTTCTCTAATATTGATACCAAATTCTTGGTCCTTCAAATGACCAAGGAGAGGTGAAAGCCAATTTAGGTAGACAGTTAGTAGGGCACTTACTATGCATAGTGCAGGTATCTGTTTTGACTCTTGCTTCTCTCTAACCTTGCCAAGATAATATTCCATAAAGATTTAATAAGACATAATGAATAAGTGAAATTTATGGCGCATGCTTATGGAATATTTTTATTACACTGAAATCTTCATTCTTGCAGTCCTAGTACATTAAATACATGGCAATTCATTTTGCAATGTCAGAGGTAACTAAGGGAGGGTCATTTATTTAAATATCTCTACTTATTTTGCTTGTGTGGAAAGGAATGATCGGTATTTAGTATTTACAAGCCCTAGGGAATCTTAATAGTGCTAATTTGGCACATAATCTTGTTATACTTCTCAAAAGGGGGGAAAAATCCTATGCCTTAACATAATGCACACAGTGCATTGAATATCTCTCTAAGAAGGCACTGTAGTAATATAATGAGAGAGGCAATATAGTTCAGTGTATTGTAACCATTGGGCCAGGACTCAGAAGATGTGATTTCTATCCTGCCCCAAGCTGATCCAGGCTTCTGGGTAAACTTGAGTAAGCTACTTTACCTCACATCACCACAATTTGCCCATCTGTAAAATGGGCACAAGGATGCTTTGTGCCTTTGTAAAATACTTAGAGATCTATGTTTGAATGGGCATGATATAAGATCTAGGTATCTCTTTTTCTTCTTCTTGGGCATATCTACCTGAGATGTTTACTGCAGTTGCCTAATTAGCTCTGCAGCAAAGCATCACCATCTACACATGCAGTGCTATTCAGATAGAGTAAACTGGTTAACTCTGCTATGGGATAGAATTGCCAAACATGAGTACTATCCTATGGCAGAGTTATTTACTCTGCTGCAACACATGTGTAGATGCTAATGGAGCTGGTTGGGGCATGAGAGTGCTTTAGTGTGTAGGCTGCCTGCTGGCTAGCCATGCACTGGAGCACTCTTCTGCCTCAGCCAGCCCCTCTGCAGCAAATTAAGTCCAAGTGGAGTAGTTGCCAGCTGGGGCTGCTCCAGCCTGAGTAAACATGCTTCAGTCCTGGGTACACATTCAAATAATGTGCCCAGGAGCAATAAACCCTGGCACAATGTGCACCAGAGTTTATTGCTTTGTATTAATTGCACATGTAAATGTACCCCTTAATGCCCTGAAAATACACATTGTTTTCTGGAGTTGGAGGGGGGAGGTTTTGGCTTTTTTTTCTTTCTTTTTTTCCAGTCAGACTTTTGAACAACTGAATAAAGCTAGTTTTTCCCTAATCATGGTACTCTCAGGTTTATAGTAGACCTAATAAAATTATTTGGGAAGCTAGTAGGAAATGTTCTCTAAAACTAAAGGAGTGGGACTCTGAAGTTTTATTTTAGACTGTGTGCTTGATTTGTGCTTTCCTATTGCAGAGCAGTGTTGTGAGGCTTCCTGGTCCTTACTTAAGTGCACAATCAGGGAAGAGTATAAATCTATCATCACCTTGAACTGCTCCCCTTCTCCTCCTCCAGAGGCAGGTATAAGCACAAAGGGGTACAGATGGTAGGGTAATAACTGTTTTCTCTGAATATGGACCACTCCGTTCTCAATGCAACTGCATCTTTAGAAGCTATGGTATTATTTTCTTTGTATTCTTCCCAGCACTGTCATTAAGATTTTGTGGGTTCAAATGCCTTCTTCCTTGACAGTTAAAGTTTCTATAACACTTTGACAGTGCTGATGAATGACACTATATAAGGGTGAAACATTGATTTATCACATATAGTACAGATTGAAATTTGAAAGAAAAGCCTATCTATGGATTTTACAGACTGTTATTTGTAGCCATAATTTTCTGATGGCTGCCTTTAGTGAAAGAAAAAAGGCTGTAATATGAGGGGCAAATAAGATAATATTGGCTTTGAAATTCCTAACTACTAAGGGCCTGGAAACATGGTAACACATCTTCATATAAACAATGACAGAGTTTACTGTACATAATATAAGCCCTTTGACTAATTCCCAAAAGGGAGATGAAGAGCATAACCTGCTGGTTGGTCTGTGTCTATCTTTGCTATATTTCTATCTTTTTGCACTCAGAATAACCAGGCATGACCAGAATTGAATTCTGGCCTGTATCTACCTATTTTTTAAAAATGTTGTCTTCTGAAACCCCCAAATTAATAATGAACTTGGGGGAAAGGCTTTCCATTGCAATCTGCCCTGAGCAGAAAGGCGACTTTTACATCATTAGGCCTGGAGGTCATGATACTGTGACTTGGGAAAAACAAACAACCCCCCAACCCCCCAAAACAAAAAAACCGTGTGCGCGCATGCGTGCATGTGCACATACATTTTCCACCTTTTTTTTTTGCATGTCTAAGAGTTATCGTCAAATTAGATACATACATGCTTACTAATAATTTTATATATGAACTAGATACCAATTGTATTGTGAATCAGTCTGTATTCACAGAGCATTGTTGTGAAGCGTTAAAGTGCACATATTTGTTAAAAACCTATTTTTAATTTGGTATCAGATTGTGCAACCTGAAATTAATATGGTATTATTCTTTCATTTGAGAAAAGTTACAATGCTTTATATGTCTTATAGAACTATCCTATACTGAACAAATTGTAAATTAAGATATTTACCGTACTCTGGGCATGTCTACACATGCATTTACACCTGCTTAGATTTACTGCATGGTAAATTACTGCACAATAAGCAGGAATAGGCTGGTGTCTGCATATGCACCTGGGACTAAATTTAGTCCCAGGTCACAGGAGCCTGCCATGTGCCCCTCTGGTCAATGAGGGGGAGCTTCAGCCTCCAGCCACATGGCTGCCAGCTCTTGGGACTAACTTTAGTCCCAAATTGAAGTCAGAAGAGGTGGCTAACCAAGAACTCTGGTTCTGGGCACAGGCTGACATGGCTGGTCAGATCCAGCAGGAAAGCCCCCTGCCTTACTTAGCAGTAAAGCATCTACATGTGTTTTACTGTGCAGTAATTAATAAGGCATAAATTTGATACCTGCAAAATTCAGGTATCAAATTTATGCTCAAGTAGGCGTAAGTTGCCGTATTTCCTGAGTATATGTGTAGATGTATGCCCATTCTGCACAGTAATTTCAATTATTGTGCAGTAAATGCACATGTGTACATGCACCCCTTAGTTATAATTAATTAATTTATCCTGAATTAATTACTCTAGCAAACTTTTCAACTGTTTTGGCAAATAAATAAAATTGAGAATTCCACAAACTGGGTGTGAAAAATTACCAAACAAAAATAAAGATGAAATTTTAGTTATCCCCTCCTTTTTATGACATATTTGAAGACTAGTTCCCTTCTCATTCTCTCAGTCCTTCCTTGAACAGGTTGTGTCCTAACTCCTTAACCACTGATGAATCTTGTCCATAGATCAGCTTCAGATTCTCTACATACTTCTTAGAACATGGTGCTCAGAACACCACACAATACTCTAGCTGAGGCCTAAGCTGTACTAAATAAAGCAGTATTATTACCTTATGTCTTACATCAAATATTCCTTTTTAATGAAGCCCAAAATTGCATCTTTTTTATATATCTGCATCATATTCACTCGTGAGGGATCTGTGCTCCATCAAACCCCCTAAATGCAGTGCTACTGCCTAGCCAATACTGCCTCATTTTGTATTTGTGCTTTCCCCTGCTTTCCTAGGACCTTACATTTGTTTCTGTTGAATTTGTTCTGTCATCTAGTGTTTATTTCTTCAGTTTGTCAAGATCTTTTGAATTCTATGCTCATCCTCCAAAGAAAAGGTTTTACTCACAGCTGATGGGAGAAAAAAAATGAAAAGAAATTTGATAATGTTAGAAAAGTCCCATTTCAACACTTTCAGGATGATCATTTTGACATTTTCCCTTTAAGAGTAATGTTGGGTTTGATTTTATTTATTGTATAATAGCAACAATTAAAAAAAGTGGGAAGCAAAATGAAGTATTTCAATATTGTAAGGAAACAACTGATAATAAATTATTATAAAATTCTTTCACAGGGACTTTAGAAACTGTCAGGCTGTATTATAAGTCAGACAAATCATATTTTAAGTTTCAAAAATTTGACTTTCATTTCCTCTCCACTCCAGTATTTATCTAAATGAATAAAAACTGAATGGCATTACTAAAACCAAAACAATCAAACATTATTAAAATGAAACTTTTAAGCTGTCAAAAATAAGTTTTTTAACTTTCATGTTATAGGAAATTTAAAAATTTCAAATTTTTATTTAGAATATTTTTCCACCAGAGCTTTTCCTCAAAATAAAATCTTTTTTCCTTCCCCCCAAAAATAAAAACATAAAACATGGCAATGATGCTTAAAATTATACTGTGGGATAAAAACAGAAATTTAAAAGTTGAAAATGCATTCCATTACATTGTTTGTTCCATATTACATCTGTCATATCCTGTCTACATCTAGTTGCATCTAATGGTGGCACAACTGAATGCAATCTGGTGAATAATATACAAGGATATAGTATTATAGAATAATGGGGTTGGAGGGGACTTGAGAAGGTCAAATCTAAACCACTACTCAGGGCAGGATCATCTGTAACTAAAACCATTCCAGTCAAGTATCTAAGCTGATCTTAACAATGTCCAAGGATGGATATTCTACAACCTCTCTGGGCAGCCTATTCCAATGCTTAAACACCCTCACTGTGAGAGAGTCCTTTTTGATATCCAAACTAAACTTCCCTTACTTCATTTAACACTTCTCTTTGTCCAGTCCCCCGCAGCCATGGAGAATAGCCTACCTCCATCTTCTAGCCTTCAGGTATTTGAAGACTGTAATCAAATCCCCCCTTATTCTTCTCTTCTCCAGACTAAAGAAATCCTAGTTCTTTCAGTCTGTTCTCATAAATCATGCTTCCCATGCCTCTAAACACTTTTGTCTCTCTGTTGGACACCTTCTAATTTTTCTACATTTTTCCTAAAGTGAGGGCCCCAAAATTGGACAGAGTATTCCAGGTGAGGCCTCAACAGTGCCAAATATATGAAAGGAATCACTTACCTTAATTTTCTAGTGACAGGCCAATTAATACAGTATGTTACTGGCCCTTTTTTTATTTTTTTTTTTGCGACGGGAGCACACTGTTGATTAGTATCCAGCTTATGATCCACTGTTACCCTTAGGTTCTTTCTTGTAGCACTACAGCCTAACTCAGTGGTAGGCAATGTTTTTTGGTTGGAGTGGTGAAAAAACCACAATGCCTACCTTGTGGCATGCTGGCAGTCTCGCACCTTACAAAAACAAAACTGGGGCGGGGGATACATGGCAAGATGTACTGCATATTTAATACAGTTAATAATCATAAATGTTGCTGCATCATAATCATAAATGTTACAGTAAATACCAGGTTTTCTAAAAATTCTCAACCTGGTGACAATAAATAAAACTTCATATATTGCCTTTGTACTTAGAATCATAGAGTCAATGATTTGAAAGGGACCTAGACAGATCATCGAGTCTGACCCCCTGCCATGGGCAGGAATGAGCACTGGGGGTGGGAGGGGGCATAAGACCCCAACCAGGTGCCTATCCAGTCTCCTCTTGAAGATTTCCAGGGAAGGTGAGAGCACCATCTCTCTGGGAAGCCTATTCCAGGCTCTGTGAAGTACAGTGAAGTAGTTCTTCCTAATATCTAACCTAAACCTATCCTCCCTCAGCTTGTGGCCATTGTTCCTGGTGACCCCAAGGGGGGCCCTGGTGAACAGACTTTCCCTGAGTCCCTGCTGGTGACCCCTGATAAGGCTGTCCCTCTTGCGGAAACTGAAGCGATTCAGGTCCCTCAGCCTCCCCTCATAGGGCTGGCCATGGAGGCCCCCAACCATATGAGTGGCCTCCTTTGGACCCTCTCCAGGTTCTCCACATCCCTCCCGAAGTGTGGCACCCAGAACTGGACACAGTAGTCCAGCTGCGGCCTGACCAGCGCTGCATAGAGGGGGAGCAAGACCTCTCTGAACCTGTTAGTGATGCCCCTGTTGATGTATGGCAGGGTGCGGTTGGCTGTACCTATTGCTTCATTGCATTGGCGACTCATATTCATCCTGGAGCCGATCTTGACTCCAAGATCCCTCTCTGCCTGTGTGCTGCTGAGAGGGTCAGCCCCTAACCTATAACCATAATGCTGGTTCCCTCTCCCCAGGAGCAGCACCCTGCACTTGTCCTTGTTGAACCACATCCTGTTCAGATCTGCCCACTCCTCTAACCTATCCAGGGCTGCCTGGATGTGGTCCCTGCCTGCCGGTGTATTCACTTTACCCCACAGCTTGGTGTCATCGGTGAACTTGAACAGGGTGCACTCCACACCCTTGTCCAGGTTGCTAATGAAGATATTGAACAGCGCCAGCCCAAGGACCAAGCCCTGGGGGACTCCGCTGCCCACATCCTCCCAGGTTGACATTGATCCGTCCACCACCACCCTCTGAGTGTGCCCCTGGAGCCAGTTTGCCACCCATGTGACTGTGCATTCGTCAGTGCTGCAGTCCCTCAGCTTGCCCACCACAATTGTGTGGGACACTGTGTTGAAGGCCTTCTGGAAATCTAAGAAGATGACATCAACATCCTCCTTCATATCTAAGCTCTTTGTTTGTGAATTCTTTCTTGTTAAGCATGTTGTAATGAGGGGGGAGAGAGGAAAGAGGGGAAAAGCAGATGCCAGGGGAGGCACTATGAGCAGGCTGGCACATCTAGGCCATTAGGATGGTGGCAGTTGGAGGAAAGTGGGGGCCAGGCGGGGAGCGGGGGCAGCTCTGGGACTCTGCAGACTTGAACATATTGGGGGTGGTTGGCACCCGAGGTGGGGCCCAGCCTGGCCCTCGCAGCTTCGTGGGGATGGGGCACAGCTGCCCTGTCCACAAGGGTACACTGCCTGGCCAGGCCAAGATGCCAGGTTCGGGGGGATTCCAGCCCGGTCTCTGTGTGTGCCAGGCATAGCGCGAGCAGAACAGAACCCCCTGGGCCACAGTGGGAGCCCTCTGGGCTCTGGGAACAGCTGCCATAAGTGGCAAGCAGGCCCCAAGTCATCTGGGGGTCTACAACACAGCAGCTCTGCACAGTTCCTGCCCCAACCCCTTGAGGGGAGCTGTGGATGGCAAGGCCAGAGTCTAGGCAGGCTGGGGCAGCCATGGCAGCTGTTCCCAGGACCTAGGGGGCTCCTGCAGCCAGGTCCTTGCACTGGGGGAGGCTCCACCCTGCTTGCACTGTGACCGGTGCACAGGGAAGCTGAGCCCAGAGCTAGAAGCCCCCCGATCCCAGCATCCTGCCCCAGCCAGGCAGTGCCCCCTCACAGGCAGGGCAACTGTGGCCCATCTCTGCAGACCTGCATGGGCCAGACCCCTCCTCAGGTGCCACTGGGCACCCCAGCCTGCCTGCCTGCCACAATGGCAAAATGTCTCAGTGTGCCACAATTGGCATACGTGCCAGGGGTTGCCAATCCCTGGCCTAACTACTCCATCCTGTGTGCATCTACACATACATATTAATGTGAAGCAATAAACTCCATTTCTCTCAGGTATCATATTTACATGTGGACCCAGGTCCACAGCATGTTCAGCCAGGTAAGAGCAACCCCAGCTGGCAGGGTTATCCTGCCAGCCCAGGGCTGCTCCACCCTGGCTCAGTGTGCTGTAGAGTCGCTGGCTGTGGTATGAGGGTGCTTCAATGTGGGGCTAGCCAGCAGGCAGCCCCTGCACTGAAGCAACCTTGCACCCTTGCCAGCTGGGTCAGTGTCTACATGGAGTGCTGTGGAGTAAAAAACTCTGCAGCAGGATAGTATTTGTATTTTATAGGTACTAACCTTCTGCGGAGTTTATTAGTTTCCTGTGACCTAATAGGGCTGCATGTGTAGACACCAAGATGTTTACTGCAGAGCTAATTAGGCAACTCCACAGTAAACATTGCATGTGGACAGCTTCCTCTCCCATCTGTATTTGTGCAGGTGATTGTTCCATCCCAAGTACAGGGCTTTGCATTTGTGCATATGCTGGAAAAGAACACCCTGAATTCTGAATTTTTTTTTTCAGAAAAGTGTCCTCTCATCATTTCAAGTAGCAAATGCCATTAAAACCTTAATTCCTGGATTGCTCTCTGACAAGTTCTCTGCAATGAAACTCTGTTCTTTGCAACGAAAACTAATTTTTGATTTATTTCTCATTTTCAGTGTTCTCCCTCTGTCCCAAATGGGCAATTTAAAAGTCCTGTGATCAGTAGCTGCTTCCTGCTTGTGGTTTTCTGGTCATGCATGAGAAGCTGCATGGAGGGACCTCCTTTGCATTCTCCTGTTAACAATTCTGCTGGGGCTGCACAATGCATATTGAGTGAATCACAGCACAAAATCTTTTCAGAGTAACTCCAAGCTTTATTTCCCTGCTTTCATTTGTACATGGAAGCTTGTGTCTCCTAAGATACACTGCTTTATACCAGAAACCAAAATAAACTTACTGGCAAGTTAGCACGCACAATGCTCACACGTACTTAAACACCCTGAAAATATTTCCAGTTTTCTATAATCTGAGTCACAGACATTTCTATGCTTGGTTGACCTCTTGAATACTACTGTATAATTGTCCAGTCAATTAAAGCAAACTACTCTGATCCAGGCTTGGAATTATTTCTGGCAAAATAATACGTTCGGAGGGGAAAGATTCACCCAGTTATCCTTAGTTTTCATGAAAACTTTTCTGGTAATTCATATTGACAGCAGTGAGCCATGACATTTATCAGGGAGGTAAAACTGACCAGCTGCAGGGTTCCTGACTGATTAACTCGGCCAACAAAATGCTCATGATTCCAGCCAAGTATTGACTTTGTTCTCCATCCCCCCCATTCAGTTAGAGGAAAAATATGGAGGCAGCTTTTATCTGTGCATTTTTACTTTTACCAGTCTACCTGCAGTTGAAAAATGGACCTGATAAAACAAGATTTTATATGTTTTTAACATTTTTTTAAACGTAAAGGTAGGTGAAATATTTATCAAGAAAATAAATTCATTTTTAAATTTGAAATGATTGAAAGAAATGGGCAGATTTTTACTTTGCATTATCAGGATCATTTATTTCAATAGCAATGAGCTTCAGTCTTGTGAATAACCTGTCTGGTATTGAATGACCTCTGGGAAGGAAAAAAAACACAGTTATTTCAATTTTATTCTTTAGACCCTCAAGTGCAAACTATGTTTCATGGTATGAGGTGCTGTCATCCTTGTTTGTTTGGTTGAGGTGGGGGGGTTTTTAGGGCTAAGATACTGAAGTCAAGGACAAGGATCCCATTGAATAATGTTTTCTTTCTTTTCCTTTTTAAAATGAGCACTATCATTTTAATTCAAAGACTGAAGTGAATAATTTTGAGTTTTCAGTAGCAGTAAATTTTTAATCATCCAAATGGAATTAGTTGTATTGTGTGGTACTGGAACTAAATGCTGATTAAAAATATACCTGTTTAGAGATCTTTCACTTTTATCCCAACTATACTTCCAGGAAAGATGAAAAAACTGAGTATTTTTTCTAAGGTTTTTCACACTGAATTTACTTCCCAAATCTTCATTCCAAACAGGAATAAGGAACAATGTAGTATTACGGCATTGTTATCAAAGTCAGGGTTGTTTGTTAAAGTTTGGACAACAGAATGTTATATTCCAATATCACTGCAGTTTAAGGTTCATTGCACATTTCTCTGCTGAATCAGTTAAAGGCCGCACAACTACACATTTGTTTTATTATAAGCTCTTTTCCCTTCCTATGCCATTGTAAATCAGGAGTGACTCTAGTATAAAAGCATTGTAAGCAAGAGGCAAATTAGGTTCATTTTATTTAATGCATATTGCAGGCACTAATTTCATATCATAAGTCAAATGTTGTATATGTGACTAAAAGTGTTGCTGTGTCCCGAGACCACACTTAGGACTAGAATGGCCCAACAGCTCTAAACCATTTCCTGTAGAATCATTAACAAAATTGCATTTACTGATCAACTTATAGAGTTCATAGACAGTAGGGCTGGAAGGGACCCTGGGAGATCACTGAGTCCAGCTCCCTGCCCCAAATGCGGGAAGTCAGCTAGAGTCAAAGGATCCCAGCAAGATAAGCATCCAAACACTTCTTAAAGGAGTCCAGAGTAGGTGCTTGCACCTCTGGAGAGAGCCTATTCCAGGCCTTGGGGGCTCAGACAGTAAAGAAGTTTTTCCTTATGCCCAGCCTAAAACAGCCTTGGAGGAGTTGGTGACCTTTGGACATTGTCATCCCTTGGGGTCCTCTGTTGAACAGATGTTCCCCCAGATCCTGATGTGCACCTCTTACATACCTATAGGCGGCCACCAGGTCATCCCTGAGCCTGTGTTTTTCCAAGATGGAAAGTCCCACAGGTCTCAGTTTCTCTTCATAGGGCCTGTTGTCCAACCCTCTGATCATGCCCGTGGCTCTCCTCTGGATTTAGACTTAGAAGAGATGGTTTCTATGAGGGACATTGATAATAAGACATTCAGTACTATGAATTTCTCCCTCTTGGATTCCCTTAATTTCAGTAGACTCACAACATTCAAGCTTTAAGAAAGGAGCATTTCTAGAAATGACATTTTCAATGGCCAATGAATTAGTGAATTACTCTGTGTTGGCAATGACATGTTATATCCATAATTGTTCTGTTCAAGGAGGTGACATTTCCTGAAATAGGAATTCAGCATTGCAGAGGATATGACATGATTGGGAAGGTAGGTCACAAGTGACAAAATCATGTAGTTCCCAAATAGTAAGCACTTTTGGATACCCCAGTGTTCAGAATTACTAAGCAGCAAACTCAATGGAGCCTTGATACTTCCTAAAGCAGCAGTGATGCTTACATCTTGTATGTGAAGTGTGGCTGAGAGCAACACAAAGACCATTACTGAGCCCTTTAAATGCCCTGGAATACAGCCAAAACTAGTGCTGAGAATGGCACAAGAGACTGCTAAAGAGAAAGGTGGGAGCAGGGGCCAAAGGGTTTGGCTTCAATGAGGTAGAAATGGGCTTTAAAGAGAGAAAGGTCGTTATCAAGATGGAAAAAGACTCTCAACACGAGGGAGAAAGTTAGGGAATTATGGAACACAGGTAGTGGCCGTGGGTAGGAGTTTGTGATGTTCCAGCTTCAATCAGATGGGAATACAAAACAAAGAGGCTGTAGAAAATTGAATACATTTGTATAAAGACCATAATGAACTAAAGCCTTTGACTGACTACACGGCTGAAAAATTATTTGTATATATGATGTATGTGCATATCTATATCTATATTTGTATAAATACTTATAGGCAGCTATATAGTGTGTATGTATGTGTGTGGATATATATAAAGATAGGTAGATTTGGGTATAGACAGAGTGTGTGTGTATATCTCTATGGATAACTAAAACATATGCATCTACATGCAACCATCTTTTCATGTGTAAACATCTTGCCATGTCCATATGCATAATTTAGGAATGATGAAGAACATTTGGACCTACAGACATGGACTCAGGAGGAGACTAAACTTCCCATCTGTGCTCATAGCAGGTCCTTTAGCAGAAGTAAATGAATTAAAGCTGCATGTTTGAAATGTTGTGTTTTTTAAACACAGCTGAGAAAAATGCCTTTTTTCCTTTCTCTCCAGTGTATTATGTTGTGACAAGTCACTCATGTTCCATAACATGATGTGACTGATACCAAATGGCATATAAAAGATTTGATCTCCTCTCCTTTTATCATAAAGATGGTGTAATGTATATGGCTGGACTTGAGGGTTTTGTTCCTCTTTAAACAGGATTGAACAAAGAATGCTGAGTGTGATGGTCCTTTACCAGAACTGTGCTTAGAAAGATTGCACATGCCTAATTTACATCTGCCAGTTCAAAAGTAGCTTCACCTTTGAAATATGTACATTTTTATGGGCTGCCTTGTTACTTTTTCTCACTGAAAACAGATTTTTATTAGGGCCTATTAAATAGGTTTGAGAAACCTAAGCTTATAATCCTGTATGGATAGCTACACCACATGGCTGGATGAATGCTACATTGTCACTGACCCACTAGCTTGACCCAGTTTGTTAGCTGTATTGAGAATTAGAATGGGAGGAGGAGAAGGGAGGCTGAGAAAGGGTGGAGGGATAAGAGTCTGTTCTCACTTATAATGCATTCTTTAAAAAGGTTAACATTTGCACTCCCTGAATCCAGAGTGTCTGAGAGATGCATTGTTTCATGACTATGGCAGGCACACAGTACCCACCATAAATTTATCTGGCAAGATATGTCCCTGGCATAACCCAAATGACTTTAGTGGAGATACTCCAAGGATAATTTGTCCTACTGGTATTAATAGGCATAGATAAACTAGGCCTAAGCAAGTAGATTCTTTGGAAACTTGCCTCCTTAAAAGGACCCTTTCATAATGAACTTTTCAAATACAGCAGACTATACATATTGTTTAAATGCACCAAAAAACCCGCACCAAACAACAACCTCTAATAAAAAATCAAAATAGACTTGAAGGGGTTTTATGGATGGTAGGTCCAAAACACATCTTTCATATTCAAAGATAAACAAACCCACTGCAAATACATCACAGAAGGCTAAGTGGGAAAAAGGAAGGCAGTGGATACACACAAAAGATAAATGGAAAACTCGAGAAAGACTAGTAGTTGCCTATCTACAGGAAACAAATTAAAATAAACATTACTTATTTGAGTAATGGGAATGTACAGTTCAGTCAAAATATTTGAAAAATACGCTTGCATATTTAAACAGGCCTATATCCAAACAGTGACATTAGTTTTGTTTACATTTCAGCACTACCAAATGACATGCACTTCCAGTCACAGAGTTAATTCACATCTCTCAAAGTGAGTGAAGAGTGAATGAGGTTTATATACTACATTTCTTTGGAAAAAAGGAAACATACCCAGCATATGCCAATTAATATATCACATCTATTGTGTTTAATATATGACATATATCAATAAGTCAAATTTGCATGTTAACAGATCAGTTCTAAAACCAGACGGTTCAGGCTGACACACAAGTGTTAAGCCTACTTAGAGAATTCTTGAAAGTGTGGTATAAATCTGTTCTTTCCCCTCAGTGAAATATGGGAATTGGGCTTCAAGATGCAATTAAAATCCTTTATTCATTCTATAATCAAGATGAAACAGTTTAGAATAGATATCTTAATAAACTATGCCATACATTTTAATGATTCTGGTAGATGGGAGTTACTATAGTGGAACAGACCAAAGGTCCCTCTAATACTGTATCTAATCTTTGGCAGAAGGCAGGGTTGATTTGCACCTTATAGACAAACTAAAGCACTAGTATACAGTTTAGGAAAACCTATACAGCTCTGATTTAGTTAATCTTTAAGGCACAAACCTACCCTGACTTCTCTGCCTGACTTCAGCCTAATACAGCTGACTATCATTCTCTTATCTCTGATACAACCTTTTGTATTTGCTTTGGAGGAAGTTAAACAAAACCATAGTTTATCTTTTCACATGCAAGCAATTCAGTAAGGTCATAGTAGAAATTTCAGCAGACCTTTAGGGAAGGGTACTACATAAGTAATACTAATTAATGAATGTGCACACCAGTTTAGGGCCTGAATTTCTGAGGAAAACATGATTTGATACCAAGCTTTGTATCCCTCCCCCCAATCCTGGAAACAGCTCGCTCTTATCTCATCTTAGGGATATTCTAAATTATAATAGCTGCAAATTCCAGAATGTAATGACACTTCTGGCATGCTGCTTCCCCAAATGTGCCTGACCCTGGTACCCCTGAATCAGGCTGGGAAATGAAGTCAATTGGCTCTTAAGATGACTGGGGAAGGTCATAAATTTATTCTTTTATGCTATTATAATTTATTATTCATTCAGTGCCTGAGCTGTACAAGAATGAAATGAACAAAAGCCTAATGGCAGCTGTGACCCAACAGCTCGGTCTACTTAGCTAGATCAAATAAGAGAGAAACAAGGAAGAAGGTTTATATAAGCTCTTTTGGTTAGGTATATAAAATGTTGTAATACATTGCTCATTCTTTCCATGAATTTGTTCATTCAAAAGTAGGAGAGGATTTCATTTTGGACAGTGACAAACAAAAGGCTGCTGAAAAACTGCTTGTAGCTGAGCAAAGCTGGAAGCTTTCTTAGAGTGTTTGTAAATTTAAATGCAATGCAGGGTCAAACAGGCTTGAGTTTTCCTAATCTTATTGGTTAAAGATTAACTAAAGGCCAGTTGTGTACCTATTCAGAAGCTGTGCATTTATTTGGAATATTAACTGAGTCTTAAGACAGGAATAATAGATGGCTCCTTCATTCAAAGCTTAGATGTTAAATATTCATATAACTTAACCAAGCTAGAGTTCTATAGTAGGATCTTATGTAATTGTATGTAAAACATACAATTCCAACACAAATAACATTGTTAAAATGGGAACTCTAGAGCAGGATACACAAAGCATATCAAGGATTTATCTGGTGAATATTAAAATACTCTAAAAGCAGCACTTCTCAGACATTTGAATTTGTAACTTTGTTGCAATTCGAATTATTTTTCAGTTTCTAAAATGCAAAAAAAAGGTGGGGGGCATTAGAAACCATGGACACAATGGAAATTGGCTTTAGAACCTAGTGGAACCAAAAGAACAGTAGGGTTCACAAAAAAACCTTCCAAAATGACTTTTATGATATGCCAAGAATCTAAAAGTTATAGATTAGGTACAGACATTACACATAAACTAGTATAAGTGATCAGAAACTGTTCTAAACCTGTAACAGAAGAGAAGTTCAGCACACACAGGTTGGTTTCAAAATGGTAGAACTCTGATCTAAGATGGACCTGGATGGATGTATTACTAGACTTAATCAGTTGAAGTTAAAGCAGTATATTGAAATTCTGTCCCAGATCCAATAGCAAATCACTCAATGACCAGGTTGGGGTAGGGGAGGTGGGCATGGATACGTAGGGCTGAGGTCAGGAATGGAACCTGCCTGTTGCATGGCTCCAGGCTCAAGCCAGTGCAGCAGAGGAGGAGGTCTGTGCAGCAGGGGGCTCTCCTCTCCTCTCTTTTCTCCCACTTCCCAGTGCATCAGACAGGCACATGGATCTGAGCTGCTGTTCCCAGCAACACATGGGCAGTGGGGAGGGGTGGAGAGTAGTACCGCTTGCTGTGCAGACTCAGCTTGGCACTCCCTGGCCTTGATCCAGGAAACTGGGCGGAGGCCACACCACTGGGAGTTCTGTTCCCTCCGCTTTCTACCCCTGTTCCCAGCACCAGACTGGAGCCAGCATAGCTGGGGGGGAGGGGACCTGCATGGTGGAGGGATCAATTCCTGCCCCCACTGACAGCCACCACCTGGTAGGGGAGCAGCGCTGGAGCTGTGCCGGCCACTCAGGGGCTCAAAATCCTTGAGCTACCTCCTGTGAGTGCCCACAGCCTGCCCTCCATTCTCCTCGTACTGCCACCGGTGAACTAGGGCACATAGAAAAAGCTGCAAAAGTTATTGTGAACTCTGCCTCAGACTTCTTGAACCTTTGTACCTTTGTACCACAAGGTGGTGTAGGGCACTATCAGACAATTAGGAATTTGCGAGCTGTTTGTAGAAATAAGAATTGGTTTGAAGCATCACCTATTAATTGTACTTTCAAGAACAAAAATCAATACTTTCCACAGAAAACAGCTCATTTTATAACCAATGGTTTTGAATGACTTCTAGGCCATCCCACCCTACCTGACATATCATGTCTGAAATAGTGCTAGATTAGGGGATTTACAGCCAATGAAAACCAGTGTTAAGTGAGAGCAGAATCGAGCCACTAGTCTCACTAGATTTCTAGGTTCAAATCCCAAGTAAGGTATAGTTATACTTTTGTCCTGATGTGAGCATTAAAATATAATGTCATATAATTTTGTCTTTGAAAGCCTAATTTCTACTTTCTGCCCTGGGTTTTAGAAGCTCTGTGGCACTTTTCATAAGGGTGAATTTTTACCTTGTTGACTTGGACTTCAAATGTCTCCTTTCCTCATTCCACTTAACTATATGTCAGTATGTGTCATTCTCCTGTCCCTAAGGTGTTTGGCATTTCAGTAAAACTGTTAGCATATAATTTTCAAAGTGTTTTGGGATTCTTGGAGGTAGAAAGTGCTATCTAGTTGTAAAAACTTATTACGGCATACCAATAATCTCCCCAGTCTGTATCCTGAAAGGGGGAGAATATTATTTATATGCCTGTATGTGTGAGTGGATGATTGTTGACACAATTATGGAGAGATGTAAATGTTTTTCACCTATTTGGTAGAACATCACATGACAGTTGTGTTTCTCAGGTGCCCACGTTTTTCTAAGTGTTGAATCAGGTGTGAGGCAGGTTGCCATTTATAGTATTTAGTATGTTTCCTGTAAATGTGCAGGAAATATTTGTTTGAAGTTCTGAAGGAAACAGTATTGATGTTCACAGAGATGTGACAAACTACTTGATGAAAGAAATCATTTTCAAATCCTATGGGAGAAAAAGAGCCTGTTTATTTACACACAGATCAAAGCAAGTTTCATATGAATTGATGTTGAATGTTTAGTTCTTGAGTGACTAGCAAAGAATTTAGATTTCTAACGGGGAAAAAACAGGAGACAAATCCTTAAGTATAAATATATTTATTTCCTTCATAAGCATGGTCAAATTATTATTATTTTTATCACAATACCATCTAGTAGCCGAGCCTGAGAACAGAGCCCCGTTAGGCTAGGCTAGGCTATGTACAAGACTTAGTAAGAGACAGTTCCTGTCCCAGCAAATGTTATAAAGGTGAAGAAGAAGAGCAATTATGGATTAATTCAGATGATTTTTCCTTTTAATTTCTAGTAACAAACTCCATCGAATGGCCATTAACTGATTCAAGCTAACTTTCAATGGACCTACTTAATAGGTCTATGTATATCTGTACAACTGAATCTGAAAAATGATAATCCAGTAAAGAAATACAAACATTCAATACAGTTTTAAATGCAAATTTACTCACTACCAAAAAATAAAAACAAAAAACTTCCCTAATTCCAGTTGTCCTGCTTAAAGGAACTCCATCCATGGTGGGGAACACACAGTCACTGAGTTTTCTCAGGACTTAACAGGAAAAAAAACACCTGAGGGCAGCAGAACTACCTGGATCAAAGCTTCTGTCCCCGACAAAGCAAATCCTAGTGTCTCAGCAGGAGACCAGATCCATCTGGCAACTATTTGCGTTTGTGTAAGTTCACTGACAGTACAGATTGATTGGAGCCACATTGAAATTGCTTCCTAAGCTGGCAGAGCTCCCAAGCATCCAGCCTGAAATATGAGTTCCCTGGACTTGAAAGAGAGCTATACCAAAGTTTTTTTCTGGAGCTAAGTACAGAGAGAGCGAGGCAAGAAGGGTAACAGGCCCAACATCTTCTGACCAGTCCTAGCCACAGGTTCATGTGTAGCATCTCTATGAGGTTCAGGGTGGGAAGAACATGCCCGGGATACTGCTGACCCAGCTTGTCCTCTGCTCCCTGATTTGAAAGTATTCCAGGAGCCTGTCATTTTTCATAATAATCATTTTTTCAGAAATGAAAGAAATAAACGGGGCTCTGTGTTCAGACTGGTGGCACGCGCGTGTGTGTGTACCAGAACTACCTGGATCAAAGCTTCTACACCGCCCCACCCCCAGAGGGGTTTTCATATGAGGACAGAGTACATTAGGACTTGTCAGCTTAGAAAAGAGATGCTTGAAAGGTGACTATGACAGACACTTACAAAATATTTAGGTGATACAGATAAAATAACTGGGGATTTAGTATTTATGAATCTCTCCCAATACTAGAACTGGAGGGCCTAATATGAAATTATTAGGTAGCAGGTTTAAAACTAGCAAAAGTACATTCTTTTTTCACACAATGCATGTAATTAGCTAGTGGAATTCATTACTGCAAGATTTTATGGAGTTATTGGGAAATTGGAGAAATTCTTGTAGGAAAGTTCTAACAGTTGGGTTTGAGTATGGCAAATAGGTAGGTAGCTTTTGAATCCTTCCTTCCTAAACCCCTGAATACTGGAAGTTGCAAGAGAAGGAAAGCAGGGAGTAAAAATATCTGGACATATTATTTTCCCTCTTCTCAGCATCTACTCTCAGCCACTATGTGAGACAAACTACTGGACTGTGGTCTGAGCCAGTGGTTCTCACCCTTTTAAAACTCAAGACACCTCTCAGAAAATGCCAGCTCTTAGTTTTCATTTTTTTTAATACACAAAAATACTAAAGCAATTCTTCTGCCGCAAAGAACTCATAAAAATTGCAACAGATCAGATGTTTTTGACACTATGGATGCTATGACACCCTGGTCAAGAATCACGATTGTGACCCAATAAATGATTTATCCTATATTCTTAATCTATGTAATTCACTGGATATGAAGTCATTTTTTCCATAGTACTGGTACTGCAGCACCAAAAATTCTACCTCTGGATTTTTGGAAACTGGATTCTAATAGTTCTTCTATAGTGCTATGCTGGTCTTCCAAACAAAACCTTTTAACTCGGGCTTTCACAAGGATCAATATTCTCACCTGAGTAAGCACACATAAAAGAAACTGATAGATCAAGTTGCAATTTCATTTCTCACCTTCAAACCCCAAATTCCACAGAGGATTTGCTTGATGGATCAAAGAAGAAACCATCTGTCTGGAAAGAAGTGGCCATTAACACTTCTAGCCAAGGAAGGTAAGAGTGAACTCTAAAACAGTCTTCCCCCACCCTTGGAAAGCCCTTAATTGGATTCTTTTCCACTGTGTTCATTTCACTAGGCAAAGTAAAATTTATAAAATTTTTCAGGGAAAAATTATAGCAAATGTGGTGAGTTTGTGAACAGTCTTTATATCTGCAGGATTACAATCTATCTAGATATTAAAACAATAATTTCTACTACAATCATTACCAAAGTGAAATCATTTCTAGGCTGGGTTTTGGAAATCATAACAATGGCATCGACAACACAGGGGAATGATATGGTCTGGCATGAGAGAAAAATATAAAATCTTGTTAATGCAACATAAACTATTAGATCAAGAAGAAGGAAATGGAGGAATTTTGGTTGGAGACGAGGTCAGGCTCCCTTTCTGTGAAAGTGCAATCTCTAATGACAGTCTTACATCCAAACAAAAATTAGTATCTAGCTGAAACAGCTTGATATTACATGAAGCACTATGTCTAGCCAGCCTGATATGATTTTCAAATCTTGTCTAAATATTCATGATTTCAGTGTAAAAACTGACTTGTGTAAAATCCTTGGCTCAGTTTAGCGTAAGGGGTTTACAATTTAAGTAACTGCTACATAATGCAATGGTGAAGTGTCTGAAATTATTATTTGCAGGTACTAAATGAGATACAAAAAGAAATGTGTTTTAAGAAGCATGGCTATAGTGATCTTCAGCAAGGCTTCTTAAAAGATGCACTCATAAAGCCTCCTAAAGTATCTCTAAGTTCTATCTGGCATTGCTTATCATTGTTAGCCCTATGGAGGGAAAAGGTATTTGGCATCGGCAACACACAAAACACACAAAAACCCCTGTGTGAGGTTTTTTGTATTTGAGCTAGTGTGGAGAACTGGTCAATTAATGAATTCACAAAGTGTCACCATAAATGGGTGGACTAGTAACAAACGGGTAATCCTTCTGGGCATGGCTGCAAGATAAAGGAAAAGGTGACGGGGGAAAAATATCTCAATCAAAAAGGAAAAGAAACTTCGGTCTGTTCTGAGGTGGGGGATTGTGTATCTGATACCAAAAGATTAGTGACCCATTTGTCAGAAATAATATACACTGAGTTTTCTGCTGTATATGTCCAACGGGCAACAGGATCTTCTTTTGCAAACTCGTTCTCCACCTATCACCAGCATTTTTAGAAATATTATAGAATCATAGAACTATAGAGCTGGAAGGCACTTCATGGGTAGTCTATTCAAGCTCCCTCCTTCAGAAATGCAGGGCTGTGCTCTTCTGAAACCATCCCAGACTGAAGTCTATTTGAACTCCTTTTAGAAAAAGCCAATGAAAGAGATTTTGCAACCTCCCTAGGCAGTTTGTTTCAAAATTCTGTGGTTCTTGTTGCTAGGAAATTTAAACCCATTGTTTTGTGTCCTGCCTTCTGTGGCAAAGAAGAGATTTGTTATCCCACTTTTTTAAGGCAGGCTTTTAAATATTTTAAAAATGCTATCATGTCCTCTCATCACTTTTCCTCATAGGGCTTTCATTCCAATGTCTATAAATGTCACTTGCCTCTGGATGCTCTCTAATTTCTCTTCATCTTTGTTAACATGTGGAACCCAGAAATGGATCTGATGTGTGACATGCCATGTCTTCAAAATAAACATTGATAGAAACCAGCCAAAAAAAGTTCTACCCTTTTCAAGCAACACCTTTGTGGGTGGTTGGCCATCTTTGTGACTTGTTAGCCATTTTTATTGTGCGATAATTACATTGTACATGTAGAATCTCTCAATTTATTGTGCAATTAACCAGTCAATTGGGCAATAAAGGTTACGTGTGCCAAGGGAGTATTGATTGTATGAATCTCTTTTGATTTTGAGAGAGCTAAGAAGCTTCCTATGTGGCCATGTTGCACTCCTACATGTTTTCTTATATTTCCACCATGTTGAAATAGCTTCTTGTTTGACCTCCAATACTATGCCATTTATGAATTTCCAGCTCTCCTAGATGCCTTTATCTTACAATCTGTGTACCTGTGATGCCTAAACTAAATACATTGGAAAGGAGGACAAGGGAGTAAGAGTTTATCATGGTTTTATTGTGCCTACTGCCTTTAAGGTCATGCTGTTAATAATAATAATTTTGCTGTTAGGAAGAAAGATAGCAACCCCTTCCTAGAGTTTTCTAGACCTTACATTCTGCCCTTGTAGGACCCTAGTAAGTAAGTAAGGTTGGTTGAAATTTGCTCATCTGAAATCTATAGTCCTTGTTTTACTATCTGCATGCCTGCCTTTTCCAATGGAAGGGTTTATCAGGATATGTCTGGATTTAGCAGATGTTCACAATAGGTTATTTGATCTATGTCTGTAATACTGCCAAATAGTATTCTTTTATTTAAGAAGCTTTAAGATAACCTGAACTGTGTCAGAACTGTTAAAATGAATAGCCACTGATAAAGGCTTCAAGCAAAAGTAAAAGTACTCTGATTCCAAGGGAAACCAAACCAGGAATGGGAAATGGGCAGAATGTAATGTCTAGAAAACTCCAGGAAAGGGTTGCCATCTTTCTTCCTAACAGTAAAGTACGAGCATGACCTTAAAGGCAGTAGGCGCAATAAAACCATGATAAACTCTTACTCCCTTGTCCTTCTTTCCAATGTATTTAGTTTAGGACATATGTTTTTCTCATTCTGATAGTGTGCCCAGAAAAGAATAACTTAGACTTGTCTGTAGCTAACAGTTGCAGGTGAAATCAACTTGAAAATGTGTGAGATTCTCTAAATAGGAAACAATTTCCCCAGCACAGAAAAATGTTAATAGACACCAGAAACCTTGTGACTTGATAAATAGAACAGGAGACCAGATAACAATAACAAGAAAAGAGTTTCCATTTTAGAGAAAAAAATTCTTATCAACCACCCACCATGTGCTATAATTTAAAAGCTTTTGAGCAAAGAGTATTTCTTTACTGCTAACAGGTTTAAAATGTTGCATCATGTAGACCAAAAACCCTTGATTAGCTGTGGCAGATGAGTCAGCAGAGAAGTAGCTCACAATGCAGTGCAACCCTTATATTTTGACATATATTGTTAAGGGCTCCCCAAAGTCATCCCAAAGAAGCAAAAGGAAAGGAAATATATTTAACTTAAGAACTAGAGGGTGGGGAAAAGGAAGCTTAACACCACAAGTTTAACCTTGACAGTGTCATCAGGAAAATGATGTGGAAATGAAAAGCATGGCCTTCTTCATCTTCATTGATTTTGCTGAGGGTTTTGATTTGGCATGTCAAACTTAGCCGTTTAGGTGGCAGAGGATTTCTCAAGACATCTGTATAGCAGATTCTGCCGATGCACTTCAGTTAGAAAGTGACAGTTACAGCTGGAGAAGAAATGATGCCTTAATATTACACATGTACAACATGGGCTTCTTTTTTCTTTTTGAAGGGAAAGAATATTATATAAGTACTACTAACAAAAAACAGGGTATGCAGTTGTCCCGGATATGTACACATACCACAGATGTCTGCAGTCATACCATCTTGTGCTGGATCCTGCTAGATGTCATCAGCAAAACAGGCTTACACTAATTCGGTACTTGGATACGACGTACCAGAAATGTCCTATCCAGATGCCCCAAAATGTTCAATTTAGGTCTAACACTTGAATTAATATGAAGCTGAAAATACAGATTGAGGAAGAAGATTAAAAATTAATGCCCTGGTTATTGGATGTCACTAAAGAGTCCCTAGCATTGGTAGCCATAGGGTGGTTATTAACCCTAATATCTGTCTAAATTCTAAATCGGTTAATTGCATTCTGCCCAACTGATTCTCAGCTCCCATAATCTAATTCCTTTCCATAATAAGCCTTTTCTGTTCAGTGTTAGAAACAAGCTGCTATTTGGCTCAAGTAATGTCATGGCTTGAAGTTGGCCATATCAGAGGATAACTTTAAAATTATCATGACTGGACAGCTGAATTAATACCACACTGAGGTGAACAGGTGATTCACCCTCTACTGTTCCAGGCTGTCTGTGACCTCAGATATTGCTACAATGGTTATATTCATTTAATAATTTCAAGGTTTTATTTTCCAAACATAACAGCTTGACAGGTCCTTAAAAAAGTTGAAAATCTGAAGAATAAGTGAATACCTTCAGTGGTATTCACTTAGACTACTTGATCAAGAACTGTGTTTGCCTTTATTAAAGCACCTCTAAAACACTTACACCATTTGTTTGCACTAGTCCTATTAAGGAAACCCTGAATTCCTGGAACCATACAAATGGTTGTGGGAATCCAAAGAGTACTGAATCTTGCAAGACTTGATGCTTTTGAGGATCTTTAGAGACTGTAAGGTAATGATACACCCAACATTGCTACGGACCTAGGAGGAGCCTGGTGTTCCCTAGCACAGAGTAACATTGTACAGTTGGGTCAGTTACAGTGGATTGCCTACTGTATTTTAAATTCTTGAGAATCATTTGAAATACCATGAACTATACATATACCAAATATAATGTTGATGTATTACAGTAGGGACATTTTGAAGTATTATTATCAATATCCAGTGCCTTCCAGTAAAGGTACTTTGCCAATATGACTATGAGATTACTACTGACTGTGGCATGGGTGGATATAGAATCTTGAAAAGGGGGGGGGTGCATATGGTGAGCTGCATCATCACATATAAACCACCACATTTTTCTCCAGTTAAAAATAAAAAAAAAGATTAACTAATATGATAGGCTCTTAGAGCTGTATTATTCAGTTTAAGATTGACGGTCAAAACAGTCTACAGGGCTGTGCAATAGGAGCTCCAGGAATACAGAAAGCAGAATTGCAGAATGAAAGATAGACTGATTGGTGGATCAAGACCATTAAAAAGAAGAGAATGTCATTAACACTTATGCAATGAAGAGTTTAGAAAGGATCAGGTAGATTATAATGACCTGTGAAGTTAAGTGAGCCTCTCAGCATTGCCTAACTTGAAATACTGCTGCTACTGCCAGGCAGTTGGTTTTAAACTCTGGGTGGATTTGGAATCACGAGGGAGGAGGGGGTGCAAGTGCACCAGTGCATTCCCCATGAATCCACCCCCAGACTGTGTTATAGGGTAAATTAAGCGGCTCCTCTGCTACAGCAGGTCCGCTGTTCTGTGCTTAAAAAAATTGTTTCATGCCTAAATGTGTCATGACTCATAGAAAAAGAAAGTAGATATTAAAAAACTCATTAAAAAACGCTTCATAAATAAGACCATCTACCCAGGAGGTTTGTGGCAGCATTCCAGACCAGTGGTTCTCTACTTTTTTAGGCGTGAGACACCCCTTGGTAGTTCTTCAGAATTTAGGAGCACCTTGGATGAGAACCATTCAGCCAGAATTTAGCTTGTGCCAGGTTCTGGAGTGTGTGTGTGGGGGGCACACACTCGCTTTACTGTGTTGGTTTCCCACCATCTTCCCCTTCCCAGCCCCTGCTCTGTACCTGAGGGGGAAAGTGCTTCTTCTCCAGGAACTTGAATTCCAGTGACCAGAATCACATGTACCTGTGCCTTCTCCCACCCCCAAGAGATGGAACAGAGAGTAGAAAAGCCAGGCTGAAAAGCACAGCCATGTGGGCTCGTGCTGCCTGTTCATTCACATACAGCAAAGCATGCTGCTGAGAGCATGGGTTTGGCATGGGAGCTGCATGGGGTGGGGAACAGCTGCAGGACTACCTTTTGGTGGGACACAGATGCCCAACACTGGGAGAGAGCAGCAGCAACCGCTTATTTCCTGGCACACTGTAGAATCCTTCGAAGATTGTTGAGGAACCCCAGTTGAAAATCACTGTTCTAGACAAAACCCTTGCTAAGGATTTTTTTTAACAAAAGGGTCTATCTCTAGCTAACACAGCTCCTGAAGAGAAGCTTTTATAATTGCAGATAGAGTTGACGAGGTGAACCAAACCCTCTCACTGCTCCACCCAATTAGGCCCAACAAGTTCCCTTGTAAAACTGGATTCAGCAGCTTTTAGTATCTCTTATTCATTATTAGAGGTGCACCGATACATCTGTCCAATATCATATTGGTACTGATATAAGGAAAATTGGCTGTATCAGAAATTGGCCTGATGTGGCTGATAATTTGGCCAATAAATGCTCATGCGTGTGTGCAGCCACAATGCAGTACTCAGGCAGTGAGGAGCAGAGCCTGGCAGTGTGGAGAGTTGTGTGCAGCTGGTAAGTCTGTTGTGGTGGAATAGGAGGGAGGAGGCATGGAGGGGGCAGATCAACACCCAACCTGGTGAGGGAGGGGGCAGGGACAGGGGTAGGCGCTGCCCGGCTGGGGTAGGGTGGGGTGGGGTATGGGACAGAGCTGCGGCTCGTCAAGGGGGGGCAACTCCCACTGCTGTGTGCACCTCAGGACAGCATGGGGGGGGTGTGCCCTGAGATCTATGCAGGGCGGGGTGGGCAGGCTGCAGCTGCAGGCTGGAGCCAGGGCTGCACTGGGCTCTTCTCAGTGGGGGCTAGGCATGGGGCAAGGGCCATGGAGGGGGCTGCAACCACCTTAAATTTTACCATAGCCCCGTTCCTAGTGCTAATGCCACTGCCCACCTGGTGCAGCCTGGCTCTTTCTGGCATGTGGGTGGAGGCAGAGAGTTGAGCTGGGGCTGTGCCGGGTAGGCATTGGCACTCGGAGCAGGTCTATGGTGAAATTTGGGGTGGCTGCAGCCCCCTTTGTAGCCCCTTCCCTGAGCCCAGCCCCCACCGAGAAGAGCCCAGTGCAGCTTGCCTGCCCCACCCTACACATATCTGGGGGCATGTAACCCCCACCCGTGCCCTCCTGGGGTGTGCACAATGGCAGGAACTGTGCCCCCATGAGCTGTGGCTCTGTCTTGCACCCCAGCCTCCCTCACTTCAGGGAGCATTGATCTGCTACCCTCCCATGCCCCCTCCCCTTCCACCACCCTGAATTTACCAGCTGCACACAGTTGTATTGGAAATCGGATCAGTATCAGCTGATATGCCTCCTTAAATATTAGCTATCAGTATCAGCTCCCAAAAACTCTATTGGTGCACCCCTGTTCACTTGTTGTCACATTGAGCTATGCTGCATTTATGGAAGGACTGTTTTTGCATATGCTGGGCGGCGGGGTGGTTAACATATTTTGAATTCCTCATTTGCTCTTTTCCTCTGCTAATACTCTTAATTAGACTGATCATGTTTAGATTTTTAAATAGGAGAAAAGTGGTATCTGTGATTAGAGAAAGAAGCTACAGTGAACATGTTTTAGGTGCTTTTTGATCTGGAAACTTTGGTATAGGCTCCTGGTTAAATAGGAGTAATCTAATCATAGATGAGGCCGTCTGAATAATATTATAGGGCTAAAATCTTGTATTATTTGCTCAGCACAGGCAGTTATGGGGACATGAGGTGCAAACAGCGTATTCCCACAGTCCTTAGCCAGCTGTGTACCATAAAAATCCCTAGTGGGCATGTCTACATGTGCAAATGCTGTGGGGTGGGTTTACTTTAAAGTAAATTACTCTAGAGCAAACCAACCCCAGGCAGGCATCTACATATTCAGGGATAAGGGAGCAGATTTGCTGCTCCTGGAATTAGTCTACTTCTGCTCCCTCTGGCCCTGCACTGGCCGCCTGCAGCAGAGGTGCAGGGATCATGAGGCCAGAACACAGCTGTCTCCTGGCAGGGGCTGGGAAATTGCTTCCTGCCCCTGGGAGCTGCCTGCTGCTGATGCAGACTCTGCCACCAGAGCCCAGGCAGGGACAATGTTCCTCTGCCTCAGCAGCAGGGAGCTCCTGGACCTTGCTTCCTCACTGGGGATAGGGGGCTTGGAAAGTCCAGACTTCTTCATGCAGCCCAGGGTCTGCCCCAGTTTGGGGTAGGCCCCCCCACCCAGCTCCAAGCTGGGTGGGGAACCCTCCCCATGCAGGGAACTCCCTGACTCCACTCCCTGATTGCAGTTGGGAGTTCTCTGCTGCTGAGGCATGGACCACTGTCTCTACCTGGGCCCCAGTGGCAGAGCCTGCCCTGGCAGCAGGGAGCTCCTGGGGGCATACCCTGATGCCTGGCTGTCTGGGAGTAAGTTTGCTCCTGGTAGGTTATCTACATGTGCCATACAGTGCAGTAGCTAATCACAAGTAAATTTGCTACTTGTATTTACAGGTAGCAAATTTACTCATGATTAAAGCAAATTAATGTGCAGTAAGTAATGTGCACATGGAGATGGAGATGCTTACTGCACAGTAATTTGCTCTAATCTTGAGTAAAGTGTCTCATGTAGATGTGTCCAGTATAACTTAATTGGGAAGCTGTACTAAGTTACACCTGCTATTAATGGGTCCAAAAGACTAGGGATTGCTGTGATCCAAAGGCAGCTTTTCCAACCTGGCTATTTTTGCTATACTAGTAGCAGGAATGTGAGTAAGCTTGTAGGACACTAAGCCACTCTGCCAAATTTATTTTTTCTGGCCCTCTGAAGTCATATAGCATAAAAACATCTCGCTGCAGCCTTGGATCTATCCTGGATCTTCTTTTTCCTTCTTCCCAAGCTAGCTGAAAAAAGGCCAGACTTGCACTGTATCCCCTGCATTTATATCAATATATTCCAAATGACCAACCAAAGTTTAGATCAAAACTCTACTGCTACAGCAGTGCAGATTTCAGGCTCAGTTTTGAGAACACCAAGCTCTTTCTTGTTCTGGTCTGCAGGTAGAAATAACTCCTAAAGCTACATCTTTTGCCATGGAATGTCCTTACAACCCAGGCCTGCTGTTTGAGCAGACCTGCCCTGGCTTTTCTTCCTACCTCCACTGTAGCAGAGAGAGGATTGAAGCATGGGGCAGGGGCATGGCTGAAGCACAGTTTTATTTATTCTTTCTTTCCCAGAGTCCCTAGGGAGCCATGGTAGGAAGGTGCAAGTCAGAGCTGCCCAGAGGTTATCTGATTGATGCTATTTGTAGTAAAGGACCCTGGATACCCCAAAATGCAGGAAACACAAAGGTGGCAGCAGGTCACCTTCTGTACCTTCTTCCAGTATAGGAATCAGTGAGTGCCTTGGTCATTGATATTTAGCTTTCCCTACATGTGCAACACTCCCTCTATCAGTATGGTTCTGCTCTATACAGGGGAAGATTTTGAGTCAAGTTTCAAAGAATTATGCCTCCAGGCATAAATGGGCATGTTTAATGTGAAGAGTGTTTCTAAGCTTTACTGGCCAAACACTGTGAAACTACTAAACCCATTTTCACATTTTTGTAGCTTAATGAAGAATTTTATAGGAAAGCCCTAATGGAAATACAATAAAGAACAAGGTGCTGCTATACATGAGACTTAATATCTGGCTAGCTGGAGAGATTAATATACCTGCCTGCGGCTCATGTATTACTCTCCCCAGCTAGCCAGAAATGAAACGTCATGTGCAGCAACTTGTACTTTATTGCTTTTAATTTGTAGCCCATCTTTGGAGAGGACAGAGAATCAATGTCATTCTATTAGGCTCTACCTTCTATTTTATGAGCGTGATCCCTGACCAGTCTGGTATTTGATGAAACCCTTCATGTTAAAAAGTTAGTCAACAGATGAGTACAATTGTGTCTACAGGGTCTGGGGAATTAATACCACAGAGAGAATAATTAAATGTTATAGGTAGATTTTAAACCCATACAGAGAAGAAAATGTTGCTTTGTCGAAATTTCAGTAAAGAGAGAGAGATAAACACCAGTAAATGGAGTGTCCTTTTCAACTAAATTTGCAATTAGTGATTGGCCAGAGCTCAGAACGGTGGTGAACTAACCTCCTCTGAGTTGATGGTTTTACTGCTGTAGGTTAGCGCTGTGTGTGTGTGTGTGTGTGTGTGTGTGTGTGTGTGTGTGTGTGTGTGTGTGTGTGTGTGTGTGTGTGTGTGTGTGTGTGTGTGTGTGTGTGTGTGTGGACCAAGATTCAGCTGAGGGAACACCCCCCCACAAAAAACAAATAAACAACAAAACGAAACAAGCCTCTTGAAAGCAAGAAAGGTGACAGAGCTGTTGAGATCACAAGTCAATAACCTGCATAAGATCACTGTATTGTGATTAGAACAGGGATATGGTTTTTTTTAAGAGTATGTGCATGCAGTGAGGTGATTAGTCGAAGGAAAAGCTTGGGCAGAAGTGATTGAAGCAAGAGCAGAAGTGAAATTCTAAAAGGACATTCCTATATGTTTTTATTTTCCATAAGCAGCAGAGATATCAAGAGGAAGAAGACCAAAAGAAAGGGCATGAATCAATTTCCAAAGCAGGACTTTTAAAGGGTTTTTTCTTTTCACTGGGTAACACAGGGAGCATCTATGTGTGCAGCTGTTGTTCCAGGTGCTGAATTTGACCATGTGGCCAGGACTGCATCATGTTGAGCCAGGTTGGAGCAGCCCTAGCTGTCAGCCCAGGGAGGCTCTAACCTGGCTCAATGGACTGCCTAGGGGCTGGTTGGGGCATGAGAGCACTTCATCGCAGAGCTAGCCTGCAGGCAGCTCCTGCACTAAAGCATCCTCATACCCCAGCCAGCCCCAACAGCATCTACACATGCATTGCTGCGGAGTAAAAACAAACAAACACACTGTAGGGTAGCACTTATTTTTTACAAGTACTAACGTATGACAAAGTTAGTTTACTTTGTTCTAATAGCACTGCATGTGTAGACATTGAATTTACTGTGGAGCTAATCAGGCAACTCCACAGTAAATGTCTTGGGTAGATGTACCCATAGAGAGGTTAAATAATGCTGTCTATTGGTTTCTGAGCTTGGCAAATTTTTTTTCTTAAAGGGAAAGCTTACTTTGGTAGACATATTTTAACAGGATTTCACATCTCTCTTCTAAACTACTCTGGGCTAACAGAAATTATAAATTAAGCTAGGATAATAAGATCAACAACAAATAAAATTCAAACTTAAGGCTTGTTGCTGGAAGACTTGTAAAGCCAACAAATAATGGGGTTTCTGTTTTCTTGTGTGCATCATTAACCATAAAATTAGGAGCAGTTTTCTAAGAATCTTTTCTCCTCTGCTTTGTAGTCTGAGACTTATTAGGAAATGTAAGCTGTCAAATGCTTTTAAGAGCTGCTTCTCTTGGCTTGTACCTAAGTAAAGGCAATTTGTATGGAACCATTGTGCACCTTAGATGTGTGCTATTGTTTTTGCATGCAGTGATTTTTTTTCCTGTTAGCCTGTATTATATAAAAGATCCCAGTGTATTGTCCTTTTAATTTATACAAGAAGGAGGTGATGAGAACAGCTAAGGCAAATATACAAGGAGAGACTATTGTTAGGTGAGCAAAGGTCAGTAATGTAGGAGATGAGACCTTGTTGTTTTGATTACCTAGATGGAGGTGGGTGTTCTGTTGTTGACAGGCAGTCAGTAGACCAGAAAACAGAATCCACTTGCATTACCCAACACAAATAACAATTCGGTGGCTGAGACTTTCTGTCACCAGGCAGAGACTGAAACTCCAGGCTAGCAAGGTCAGTGGATGTTTGTCAGAAGTCTTTCCAATTCCTGAAACCAAACCATTGTATGAACATTTTAATAATCTAAGGGAAAGTGGCATTCATATTGTTCAAAGTGAGCCTAGAAATGTCATCAGTAATGCTCTTCCTCTACCGTGTTGTATTAAACTTTTTTTCCAGAGGCTTTTAAAATGAAGCAAAGTTTAGTTGCATTGAACATAGTGATTATTCTGTAAAGGATTCATAATTCTTCACCCTGCTGTGACCAACTTTGTTAAAAAGAATCAACACTCAGTTCTAACTTTTCAGAGTGAATCATGACTGTCACGGGGCGGGGCCCAGGAGTGGTCGTGATCTCTCCTGCGCCCCTACTGTGCCAAGTTGCCCTTCTAGCACCCTCGTCTCACCTGCCATGTCTTTGCTGTTTATATAATATTAATGGGAGGCTGCCTTTCCTGGGCTTCTTGGACCCGGTGCTCTTGCCCTCTACGGATATCTCTTGGTCTGTCTGGGGCCTCTCCCATATCCTCGTCTTCACCAGATGCTCTAATTTTATGCTTGCCCTTTCCAGGGCCTCTCTGGTTTATACGGCCTCTCCGGTTTCTAATTGCGTGCTCAGCCCTCTCCGGCTTCTATTCTGTATGCGCCTCGTCTCTGTCGGGCCCCTAGCCACACGTCCACCCCTCTCCAGGCTTGTTCTCGCGCCTGCCCCTCTCCGGGACTTTTACCGTGTGCTCACCCTTCTCCGGGACTTTGCACTGGTAGGGTGCCAATCGCTCACCCTGGAGCCTCCTATTCTAATCTGCCCTCCCTGGGGCTTCCTCTTCCCATGTGCCTGCCCACTCTGGGCCTTGTCTCGCACTTATCGCCCCTCGCCCTCTCTGGGGCCTGCGCTGCGCTTCTCGCGCCCCTCACCCTCGCTGGGGCCTGCGCCGCGCTGGGCAGAATACTGCCCCTCCCACAGGGCCGGGGTCACGACACCCCACAACATCACGCCTCTCTCCGGTGCTCACCTGCAGTGCCAGCTCCGGCACCAATCGCTGTGCCCTCCCAGGGCACCCAGGAACGCCCCCCACTCCACTGGGGAGCTTCTAATGAGGCCTCCTCTGTCCCCCACAGCCTCTCCTGGTCTTCCGGTCTTATACAAACAGCCCAACCACAACTAAAAGCTATCAGCCAACCGGCTCTAACTCAAAAATCAGCCTACTGGCTATAACATTCCATGCCACCCTGGCTCTCCGTCAAGCTTCCCCGTCAGAGGCCTCTCCATGCCATCTGTCACAGGTGCTCAGGCAGCTCTGCCTTGCTCTGCTCTGCAGCAGAGCTCCTGCCTCTCAGCCTGTCAGAGGGGAACTGCCTTCTGGCCTCAGCCTGGATGCTTATAACGGCCAGGCCCTGCCCCCTTTCAGTCAGCTGACCTGATCTGTTGCGTAAGCAACCTTCAGCTGTGCTGCTCTGCTGATTGGCAGCCAAGCCCTATTACCAATGCTAGTAGCAGGCACCCTAGTGCTCTGCTACAATGACAATTTGTCGACTAGCCAGGGACAGAAATTACACATAAAATGGTATAAGTGATTAGAAACCAGTCCAAGTCCATAACACAGCAGAAGTTTAGTGCACTAAAGATAAAAATGAGAAAGAGATACATCTCTTTCAAAATGACTGAAACTAGTATAAGATAAACCTGGATGGATGTAGTATCAGACTTAACTGATTTAGGTTAAATCAGTTTATTGAACTTCTGTCCCTGATCCCCTTCAGAGCCAAGTTAACTGACAGTCCCCCAGCATCCCAGGATGCTTTGCACCTCCTCTTCAACTCCCCCCCCCTTCCAGGGTGGGTTGGCTACCCTTGACCTAAGCTGTCCACTTCAGTGGAGCAGGAAGACATGCTCTAGCACTCCCCCAGCTTCTGGGCTGGGTCACTACAGGCATGTGACTACATTTCTAGAATCAAACGTGAACATTTGTTCACTTGCTTATTGGTTCAATATATGAAGCTTAGACTAACCTGTGAAGATTGAATCGATTTAGCCTCAGGCTTTTTGACTATCTGTACTTAGCCCATGAGTAGAACCAGACTGAGGAACATGCAGAACATAAGGAAAAACTCAGAGAAGTGCTGGTTTCATTAATATCTTGCTGTAGGAAAGAAAAAGCAGTGTTGTGTGATTGTTAATATGGAGTGATGGCATCTATCAAATTGTATTACTTATATCCATTTAGGAACAATACTACCAATAACATACACCTGAATAAAACCACATTATGGGTTATTCAGTAAAAAAATAAATAAAAGGACTGATTCATTGATGCTAAAGCTAAAATAAAGGAAGGCAGAAAGTAAAAAGTCTTTTAAAGGAAAGGGATTTAGAAAGATTCCTTGCTTGCCTTCAGAAGACAGCAGGGCAGTGGCTTGGGACTGAAGGTGCCTCATCTGGAACAGCTCTTTTTCAGAAAAGCAAAGCTTTTTTAATTACAGTGCAGACTTTAAGAAAAGGGAGGTGAGTTGAAGAAGCAGCCTGCCCACATTAGAAGGCAAACTAGAGGAAGATCATTTGATGAAAGGGATTTCAAGACAAGAAAAAAAAATCATTATATACTCAGATGATTTTATATAAAACTGGGGATCCATAATTCATCTTTTGCCCTTTATGAGTGTTTAGTTTGACTTAGATTATTCTTGCTTAGCCATTTAACACAGTAGGAGTTGCTTTTGTCTGCTGCATGGACATTGTGGAGTTCATTTCCCCAGTCTGTGTACTGGACTGACAGCACTGACTTCTTTGAAGTTAATACTGCTATGTGCCAGTATAACAGAGGCTTGATATCTGATTTTAATAGCACATAAAGAGTTAAGATATCCAAAGAAAAACATTATTAAATGGGATTATTAAAATAGTTTCATATAGAAATTATTCACAAAAAATGAGATCTATTGTAAAATGTGAGGATTAATTTATTAATCAGAGCTTTCTGAACTCTCACATTAAGCAGCTTTGTTATGCTAATTCCCTTATAAATGAATAATGGACTTATTCTCCCATTATTGCCTATTTTAAAAGGCCCCATTTAGAAAATGAAGATGTCCTTTTTCCTTGCAAATTATGATGGGTTTTACAAGAGAAGTTTGTTCTGAACTGAATACTCTTTTCCCTCTCTTCCTACGTTTGTCAAGCATAATTCCAATCAACTTCTGACAGCTCCAGCTATTTACAATGGAAGTTCTTCCTCTGGAAAGAAAACATGAATAAGACAAACAGGTGGGCTTGGGGAACTGAGGCCCAAATCCACAAAAGTATTTAGATCCCTTAATGCCTGTTTGGATCACGGCTTCAGTTGTTATGGATAATTCAACTAAATTCTGCTTTGAAATATGGCATACATAGAGAAGAAGCCAACACAATTCAGTTGTAGAATTGGAGACTCCGTTTTCACAATTGCAATTTATCTGACATTTATAGGAACAAGAAGAGGGTGATTTTGTTGTGAAGACCCTGGTTCTGCCCAACTTCCTGTGTGACTCTGGGCACATCACTTAGTTTTTCTTTGTCTCAGTTCCTCTTTGAGAAAGTAGCCATTATGGTTCCCTTCTCCTACCATTTATCTGTTTTCTTCTGTTTGCACTGTAAGCAGTTTGGGACAAGGATGCTTCTTATTTTGGGAATGTACTGTGCATGGCATGACAGGGCCTACAAATAATAGCTCAGAAAATAATATAACCACCAAAAGAATCTTTATAAATAATCTTTATAAACTTTTAGTGCTGCTACATGACTCTTTCTAATCCAGTTCCAGTTGCTTATCTTAGGAAAGGGTTTTAAAGAGTTCCCTGAGCACAAGAGAGAGAATCTTTAAAGAAAAAAAAAAATACTGTAGAAGTAGAAGTGGAATCCTTATAGGCAAAATCCTTTGACTTGATGGCATATCTGGAAGGAAAATGGTGACTGCTACTTAAGTAGCACAAGAGGGCTATTGATGACACAGAAGGGAGCCAGGCAGCATTGCAGAGTGTTTTGGATTTTATTGAAATTGGGACAGTTCCTCAACTAGCTAAGTTATCAAGGCTGTCCTTCCAAAACTAAAAACCATCACAGTAAACAGGGCCATCTGTTCAACCTCTCCCAATGTTGCACTCTGTCACACACACAAGCAGCACGGCACACAGTAAATTGTTAACTATCTCAGAGAAGAAAGGAAAAAGGGGGTGGGGGAAAACTATTACCAAATCCTTTAATGATAACAAGCTGCAAAAGATCAACTGTCTAATTTTAAAACACTTCACAGAGCTCAAATGATAATCCCAACCATGATAAATTAAATGCCCTATGAAAATAATGTAGAAGTACATTAAACGCATTTTATTAACTCATTTCATACTGGCCTACACATACTTTCTGTATGCATAGGGACAATATGAAATATTTAAGGTAACCCTAAAACTATGCTAAAACAAAGCATATCTATCTATCTAGTTTCATATACAGGCATTCTTACAGGACTCCTCTCAGAGGGTAGCCATGGTGCCCCCTGGCAACAAAAACAATCCCGCCTACTCTGACCCAGTCTCCCCAGAGTACCCTTCTGATTCTGCCTAACACAGCCTTGTTGAATATTAATATTAATTAGGGAGGCAGCCCTCAGAGACCAGGATGAGGCCTTCAATGCCTCACTCTACCTTGCTCATCATGGATGGTTTCTGTCTGGCCTGATCTTCTGACTCTGTTCCCTGAGCATGGTGTCTTTTCCTCCACTTGGCCTTAGCCAAACCCCTGTGTGTCCTTATCTCTCTCTGCTCTGCCCCCCTGGTCCCACCTTGCACTTCCAGACCATGAAGCCTGCAGGTCTGAACACTGGAAGCCTTCGTTGACCTCCACCATCACCATTCTTCATTGGCCCCTCTCAGACTCTTCTTTACTGGTAGTCTGTCTCTGGGCCCTAGGCCCAGTAGGTAAAATGGCCTATGCTTCACCAGGACCCATCACACCTTTACATGGCTAGGAGCCTCTACAAAACAAAACAAACAACAGCACCCCCTCTCATGCCTTAGGTAACCCTTAATGGCTTTCCACCTTCCCGTTAGCCATTCCCAAACCTCAGAGAAGTAAAACATTCAACATAAACATTTAACTAAACAACTAACCTGTCTGCATACCCTCACTGTAGAGTGGATCCTCCCCAATTCCTACCAGCCAGTTCCCACCAGCTCCCTGGGATACCCTGTACCTTTGTGGATCATGGCTTCATCTAGCTCACTAAGGAGCTCTTCTCTCCACAACATTCAGGCTAGAGTAGCTCTTTGGCCCTGAAGCTAAGCCTATATACTTACTAACTCCACCCCTCCAATCACCTGATCCCTGTCTCTCAGGGCCTGGCACATGGATTTCCCCATTAGCCAATCTACAGGCTTGCTTCTCCTGAGCCTGCCTTCTTACAAATAGGCTCAACAGTCTGTGGCCAATCAGGCACCATCAGCACTGCTTTCAAGCTCATACTGCATTTGTTCCATAGCTTTGGAGCTATTCCTTTTTAGCCACCTGTTCCTCACTGCTCAGTCAGCTGTCTCTTCCTTCTGCTTTAGGTGTTTCCAAATAGATTCCCTAAGGACCTACTCAGGATCTTTTCAGGTCATCAGGATTGGGTTGACTGATCTGTAATTCTCTGGATTCTCCTTCTTTCCTTTCTTAAAGATGGTGACTATATTTTCCCTTTTCTAATCATCCAGGACCTCATCTGACCTCCATGACTTTTCAAAGAGGATAGCCAATTGCTCTGAAATTATCTAAAACAATTCCTTTAGCACACCAGGGTCCATCCCACCTGGACCTTCTGACTTGAAAGCATCTAGCTTCTCTAAGTAACCCCTACCCTATCCTTTCACTACTCAGATTGTTTGTTTCCTGCCCTATCTTGGCTACCAATTGTACCCATTATCTCATAGCTACCCCTATTTGTTAGGACTAAAATAAAATACTAAATAATTAGGTATTTAGGAATAAAATAAAGTAAAGGTATTAAGTACTTCAGCCTTGTCTGCATCATCCATAACTAGATTGCCTTCTTCATTCTAAAGACATCTATAGTTTCTTTGGTCTTCCTCTTCCTCTTGACATACTTGTAGAATCCCTTTTTTATTGCCCTTTATGTCCCTTACCAGTTGCATCTCAAATCATACCTTGGCTTTCCTAATTTTCTCCTTACAAATCCGTGTGATACTTTTATACTCTTCCCTAGTAATAAGACCAAGTTTCTACTATTTGTAGGATACCTTTTTGAGTTTTAGTTCATTGAAGAGATTGCTGTCTAGTTAGGCTGGTCTCCTGTTGCACTTCCCATTCTTCTGTTGCATCAGAATAGGTTGCACCTGCACCCTTAATGAGGTCTCCTTTAAGTACAGGGAGATCTCCTGGATTGCTTTTCTTGCTTCCCTTAGACTTGCCTCCCGGGGAATCCTTCCTGCCTTCTGTAATGTTATAGAAAAGATCTAAATAGCATAAGAAAAATGAGCAAAAATGTGCACAGTTTTTGTAAAGGCAAGGACTGAGACCTGATGAAGAATGTCTTATGCTCAAAAGCCTGTCTATCTTTACCCCAGCTACATAGTCACGTCCAATATAAGGATTCCTTGCCTCCTGCATACTTTCTGGACCATCACAGCCACATCACCCTTTCACTACCAGTACTTTGTGTCATTCTTAACTCTCATTAAGTTTCATTTCAATGGAAATACTTAGCCCAACCATAGGAAAATAATTCCTCAGTTTATTTCCTGGTAGAATTTTTAAAGATATCAAAAACTACATTTTCAGTGCAAAATGTCCTACTAGTTCTAATGGTTCAAAGGCAGTTTAATCTGCCAATTATATCAAGAGTGCTACTCTTGGCTTAGAAAAAGTCACAGCACAGAAAGTAAACGTAGCCACATAATGATGAGAGTGAGAGTGGATGGACTTTTCTGTCCTCTCCGTTATCATCTAAAAGTCTCAGCAGAATACAGTGGGCCAGATTCTAGGCAGCCCAAAAGGGGCAGCCAGGAGCAGTGCTGGAAGAATGGGAAGACAGCCTCTAGCTTAACCTGCTCCTGTGCCATAAGATGCTACTTTGCTCTGGAGGTGGTATGACAGGACTAACTATAGTGGTCCTGCATTGATCCTGAGTTGAGGAATTATCTTGGATTCTGCCCTGACTGTGAGACTGATAAGAGGCACTGTTATAAATGTATTTTCTTTAGGTTTTATGAAAGGGTTAATAAATTCTTATTTGAAACAAATTAAGGAAAACTGGAACCAAGTGGGTAATTCGTGTTTGAACAGTGTGTGTGTTTAGATGGAACTGATTGCGTGTGTTCAAGAGACACATTTCCTCAGAGACAAGGCATTTTGATGACTTGGTCCCTACCCCCTTGGAATGTTGTGCAGGAGGAGAGCTGCCTGAACCACATCTGACAGCTGGCATGGTCCATTTGCACTTTGTAAGCTAACTAAATCAAAGAGGTATAGCATGAGCTTTCATGAGCCCAAGCTCCTTTCATTAGAGTCTGTGAAAGGACACGCACAATGCAGTATATTAAATAGAGAGTATGATCTGAATACAAAAGCACGTTGGAGCTTCCAGCTCAAGCAGGCAAAGATGAAAATGCAGCACCCGCGTACCCTTGCCCGTGTCTCGCATACCCCTGGGGGTATGTATACCATGGGTTGAGAAATACTGGCTTGGAGAAGCAAACAAGTAATAAACAGATAAGCACAAAGGGTTCACAAAAGCTAATTCAGATAATAGGATAAGAATATATAGTCCCTGTTTAGACTATACTTAAAACAATCCAGGTTGTGAATGGTTTCTTGTTCCCCAGTTTCCTATTCAAGTTTGTTTCTAAAATGTTGTGGTGTAAGGACATCTACTCCAAGGGTAGTGATGGGACCTCTAGGGAGGTTAAGGAGTTCTGTCACAGGCTTGCATGTTTTTCTGGAGCTGCTGTCAGATCAGAGTTCATTCATCCTTACAATCTAGGGATTGCCAGGTCTGTCCAATGTAGACAACAGAGGAGCACTGTAAGCAGGTGATGGTGTGTATGATGTTGGTACTGGTGTAGATGAATGAACCCTGGATGTTATGATCTGTGCTGTTTGATTCAATGATAATGTGGTCTGTACTGATGAGGTGACACAGCTTGCTTCTTGGTCCATTGCGAAGCCTAGTACCTCAGTGAGAATAGATACCTCCATGAGAATTAGCCTGTTGCTGGAGAAATGCCATTTGAAGCTGGGAGGCGGTATATAAACCAGGACGGGTTTATCCCCTGTGGCTACCTTGAGACAGCTGTCATTTTCCAGGAGACGTTGGAAATCATTAATAAATTATCCAGTGTTCAAGCTGGTGGTTGCAGCTGGCAACCAGAGGGATTCTGCTGCCCTTGTTCTCAGGGTTGGTTTTGTTATCTCTTGGCTTTTTGTCTGTATATTGTTTTGTCCATGACAACAGTGGGACCCCTCTTCCCCTCCCCCCAATCAGGCAGTTCTGTGATAACATTGGAGTTGTTTTTAAGGCCAAATATACTTCTTCATTTTGCAGGGCTGAAGTTGTAACACAAGTGTCATTGTTTTTTGGGCAGAGTGAGCACAAAGCTAGAAATGGGTCCAGAGTTAGGCTGCAGCTGTCAGGTGGAGTCCAGGAACTATCCTTCTTCTTGTGCTATGTGTGGGTGTGGTCTGTGGTGGGTTGCTCATTGCATAGCTTCTGCTCATGAAAATGTTTCCTTAGTTTTAGGTGGCACAAAAAGCCTTGAGGTCTCCATATAGCTGTACCTTATTGAGTAGTGTAGTAGAGTATAAAGAAAGGTTAAGATGATGTTACCATGGATAGTAGGGCTGTTGTTGGAACATGCAAATTGGGAAACTTTTGTTTCATTCATCAGCTTTAAGAAATGATGGTGTTTGTGATAGTTTTCATGGCTGGATGAAGGGATCTCCTCCTGGTAAATGGCTGTTATATTTGGGCAGTTCTGTATTGTTTTAGTTCTGCAAGTCTGGTGATCCTTTCCAGCTGGCTGCATAGATCTGTGATAAGGTGGTTCTTCAGTTTCTCAGAGACAAAGAAGCAGAGCTTTTCAGAATAGGCTGTGAGGTACATAAAACAGTGCGGATTTGTCCCCTGGAGTCACTTGGGTAGGATATTCTTTTGCTTGCATCTGGTCAGAAGAAGATATTGGAGTATACCTGAGTAAGTTTCTTGTGTAGATTGATTGCAGTCCATTTCATTTGGTTAAGTGTTTTCATATCTTTTTCAAACCTATATGCTTTACAGGAAGCTACTTGAAAATACATAATCATCTGTGATAGTACTGTATGCTGTACTTCCACTGCCTGTCTTTCATATGAGGCCACAGGTATCCTACCTGATCTACTTTGCTATTGCTGCTATAGCAGACTACTTAAAGGACTATCTATTGAAGAATACAGAAACCAGTTAAGAGGACTCTTTTTCTCTATTTACATTTGGCACGCTGCCTGTACCCTCACTTCCTAATTTAATTCCTAGTTTACTTCTATTATTGCCATTGTAAATATTTCTGAATGTAAAATACATATTCTCAAATATTTTCCTAATATAAGGACCACTGAATTAGAAGATACAAAAATATTTCTGACAGTAGAGCTCCTCTTACTTATGAATATGAACCAATATAAATATCACAGTAGCCAGCTTTTTATACATAAAAAGATATAAGGAAATAAGAGAGATATGTGAAAGCAGAGAAGAAGTGTGAACACAGAAGAAAGAGATACATTTTTTGTTTGCATCCAGAATCTATGAGCTGTACGAGTCTGGCCCTTTAAGGGCAGAATGGTTTATTGCAGGGAAAGATACAAGAGATTTCTGCATTATTTTCTAGAATATCATACATAACTATTTGCTCATTAAATCATATGTTGTGTTCTTACATGATCTTTCCAAATACCCTCACTGAGACTGGGAAGTAGTCATGTATATCTTCAAGACCCAGAACCATGGACTGTCATGAAATTTTGATGGGTACCACTGAAGCGGAGTACCTTGGGACACTGGGATGGCTGAAGCCTATAGAAATCTGTTCAACCACATTTCTTGAGAAGGCTGAGGCCTAGAGAATGGGTTTTTTTTCCTTCAAAAAAGCCAGGTTAAAGTGAAAACTCAGAAGGAGGTGTATATATCTAGGAAGTTTGGCCAGGAGGATAAAAAGAAGGACATGCTTTAATAGCATAAGATTGACTGTGACTCATCTGACAGTTTGAAACAAAGGAAATTGATCTGAAGGAAAGAAACTCCATGAGTTGAAAGAGAAGGCATGAACTATTAGAGAAATATGCTGGACTTTAGATACTTTATCCTCAGAACACTCTGTCCTCATGAATAGTGAGGAAACTGAGCCAGAGAACTGAATGTAGGCAATTTTTATTTTGTCTAAATCAGTGTCAAAGTAAAGAGTTAATAGCTTTTGGACCTCTGTTTACAAAGTATTTGCCTATTTATTTCCATTGTTATATCCCTTCAATGTAAACTCAGAGTTCCTGCAACTTTAGAATTATGGCTTAAACTATTAAGAAGAAGTCATCAGACAGCTGGGCTTTGGGGTCCTATTACAGGTAACAGAGGGCATTTGTACATGACAAGGCATTTAATCCTCGTTAAGTTACTGCATCTTAGAAACTTGTCTATAGATGACAATTGCATGTTGTCTACAAATGCCCAGAGAGCCTGGGACTAAGAAGTTTGCCAGATCTCAAGAGAAGAACTAGTGGTTCTGCTTATTCAGACCAAATAAAACTTAAGAGCATATGAATCAGTGTGATTGAACCCCATTTTCATTAGTCTCTGTCTGTGTATTGTGCTGTACAGAGTAGAGACCATAGCAGGCCTCATGACTGCCCTCATCCATATTTCTTTTCCTTATGTGGTGATTTTTGCAAAAGGCTTACAGCTTCAGGTACATATGTAGTTCAGTTCCCTTAAACTTTTTTTCTGGTTCTGTTGTTTCAAACATTTTCCTCCGACAATCATAATAAAGTTCTAATTATTGACCCAGATGTGCTTTCTTTGGTGCTTTTCTAAAATCCAGATGTAACTGTTCTTTGCAGGGGGTTTTCCCCTTTGGCTTCTTTTCTTTCCCTGGAATTCAGTCTATATATTTTTTCTCCTCTTCAATTATATTCATGTTAAAGTTTGTTCAGTAAGACACCAAGAAACACAGTGACTATAGGTTTACATTTTTCAGCTGAGAGAATGTGCATCTCCCATCTGTGTTTTTCCATTTCTATGCAGTATTTCCACCTGCAGGACGCAAAGCACTGCTAGCATTTCAGAGTCTGACCTCTTTCTGGCTGATACAGCAGGAAGGTTATTTAGGCTGGGAAAGCAAAAAAAACAAAAAACAAAAAAAAAAGGGAGAGAGAGAAAAAAACCTCCTGCATTTCAGGATCTGCTTTAGATAACAGAGATTTAACTATTTTACAATATGGTTAGAAAAGTGGTTTTTAACTAATGAATCTGTAACTGCTGTCAGGCTTAAGAGCCCCAGCCAGATGAAGCAAAAACAGGAGTTTCTAAAACTACTGGTGTTATCACTAATTGCTAGAGATGGTTTACATGTGGATTATTCTATTTACCTCCTCACATTGTTTTTCTCCTTCAGATTCCTCTGTCAGCAATGAAATCAAAGTCTTTTACTGGTGAGAAGACAATATAATTAGTAGGATATGAAAACAGACTGCTTGAAGTGACCCAAAAGAAAGATGGGATGGACAAAGAGGCAGAAAAATTTGCTGGGCACATAAGTGCTGTCAACAATTAAATGTTAGTCTACTTGAATACATTTATAAGATCACTGTAATATATATATGACTTTTACACATGCACACATATATGGATGTTAATAACATCACTGAAATTATATATATATATATATAAATACATGTATAACATTACTGCAATATATGCATCTATATTGCAGTAATGTTATTAACATATTAAAGTTGTTAAAGGTCACTCCACAGGTGTGGAGTGTTCTCAAAGGTGTTCTTTAAATAAATAAATGTATTCATTTTAACTTCTCCTTGGGTTATAATTTGGGGGAAAAACATTACATTTTATTAGCTACCTGCTAAGAAAGAAACATCAGATAAGGAAGAAGCTTTGTTCCTGTTCTATTTTTGGAGAAGGGGTGTCACACATTGCATATATTTTTATTGTAAGTGAATGCTACTGTAGAAGCTGTTTAGTAGTTTTTAGACTCCAGATGCATCATCCCAACAAGAGTAGGTAAGTGAACATATTTGAACACATGGTGGCTTTTTAAGAATCTACATATATGTAAAAAATCAAATCTGAATATCCTGCAGAAAAGGGAGCAAGAATAAAACTATCTCATTAATTCATTGTTCTTGAAGCTTTGTATGGTAAAACTGATTTTTTTTTCCCAGTAAGAAATTGTGAAGTCAACATCTCATCCAAATTTTGAAAAATGGCCTCTGGATTTGCAGCAGCAGCATTTATATACTTAAAATCTTCATTTTCATTAGTCATCTACGTAGCTGTATATGCAGCTACTTATTTCTGTGCTAGACTGAGCTTCAGCAAGCTGTTTCCCATCCATGTCAGCAACCCCCCGATATATTTGGCAGCACCAGCAAGACTTGATAAATTAGAGAAATAGACTTGAAATAGTATATGAATTTAATGAAGTACTGCAGTTATGTGTCTTTATTAACCTACCTCATAGCCCCATGTCCTTACAGTCCCATTAGCAAACTAATATATATGAAACTAGGGCATCAAGCTAAAGTTATTTTTCAGCGTCAAGAGTTGACGGAAAGCTTGACATAAATATCCAAAATGTAAATCATGGACATGTTAACCATTTAAAAGGTAGCTGTTGGTACACATGCTTCCTTCAAGCCTCATCAAATGGAGTTGAGACCTAAATCTTTACTTCCATTTTAGATACAGGCAGGAGATCAGAATCCTGCTTGTTATTTTCAGATCTATACATTATGTTAATTCTACTATAGACTTATTTGCTTCCCAAAGATATAAACAAAGCTATCATTTGAGACAGTGCCATAGTGGTAATAGAGCTGTTATGTTATCACTAAATTAATACTAATTAAATCACATGAATTGTTCAGTCATGATCAAATTATATAGACTAGTTATTCCTTGCAAACAGCCCTTGTTGAAGTGAACAGAGGCTGGAGGTGGACTGTTTGCTCTGTCTGAACCTATGTAATTAGCTCATTATCATTATACTAATAAAGATGACAGCAGCAGCAAAATGAAGGATCAACTTCACTAGTAGACTCCAGCTGCTTTGTACTGCTCTTGAGACACAAAGCAGTCATTAACCTGGCTTAACTAGCCAGTTAAGCCAAGTTTATTCACAGGGTCTAAAGCTTGAAGGGACCACTATGATCATCCACTTTGACCTTTTGCAGAACACAAGCCAGAGGATTTCACCAAGTGACTCCTACATCAAGTCCATTGTGGCTGCTTTGCATTTGCTAGAGTGGAACATGGAAGCCAAATTGCTCCAGTAAATCCTCTCCTATACATGAATCATCATCCTCCCCCTTCCACTCAATATATACTGAATCATGTTGCATGCAACTGTAAATTGTCAGCAGCTGTGAATCCACCTTCCAAGTCCACAGCTAACTTAAAAAAAAAAACAAAATCAGAAGGGTTTTTAAAATATATAATAAATAATATTTTGCACTTCTGCTGTTCTTTTCATCCATAGACCTGAAAGTACAATGCCAAGTCTATACAGAAGAGGAAAGTGTGGCACTAGGGATGTCAGCTCTTGCCCAGAGATGCAATTTGTCTGTGGTAGATTCAGGAATAGAACTAATTTTGTTTCACTCAACCTGATCTTCAGTTCAATTCTCCACAGTTTTAAATGGTATGCCAAATCAAAATCAGTAATGGGTCATATTCAGTTTCAGAGCTATTTCTCCTGTTCCTCAGAGTTTAGGGATAAATACTTTTGATATTTGTCTCTTTTTAGTTATTAAAAGAATGTAAACTCTACCCAGGCTTTTTATTGTACAACAAAATGCACTAAACTTGTAAGTGCAATTTTAAAGGCCCTTGAACATGCAGCTGTCACAACTGTAGAAATTCTTTTCCTAAATATTTTTCTATTGACCGAATTCTAGATGAGTCTTGAGAGCATTCATTAATCTTCAGTGTTCTCAACTGATGCTGTGGTTGTCTAGTGGTTACATGTTGGGCTACCAAACTTACACAGAAAAGCCTTAGGTAAAATTTAACATCTGTTTTGAATTCAGCTCATTTTACCCGATTTCACAGCTAGATGAAAAAAGCATAAGAAAGTAATACGTGGTTACAGAATATCTGTGTGTTTCTAGCTGGATAATATATTTACTGTTGTGTTCTGTTGTTGTTTGTATAAGTGTAAATTTGGGCAAACTTCTGAAATTAAAGGCATTATTCAATCTTTGCAGTGGTATAAATGATGGTAGCACATGGTCCTTTATGTTCAGATACCTTTAGAAATGGAAATCCTTGAAATTTCTAAAATTTTGTGATTAAAAGTGAGAGTCCAGGATTTTAAAGATATTTAGATGCTTTATTATCTCTCATTGATATCAATGGGAGTTAGGAGCCTAAATACTTTTGAGGCTATAGGGCTAGGATCCTGTTAGGTCTCTAGGATTTTCCCCTATTATGGTGCAATCCAAAGACCATTGAAACCAGCTGAAAGATTCCCATTGACTTCAATAGCTCTGGCTGTCTGACCTGAAATAAGAATTGTACGTCAATGGAACATTGTGCTATTTGCTAAAAAATAGTGTATTTTCCTCTATTAATCAATTGTATTGGAAGGACAAGGCAGGCTATTCTAGTCATAGTACTTTATTTGAAAAAAAAAGTTATATTGTGCATCCACAGACAGCCTAATGTAGTGTTCTTGCTTTAAGATATATTTAGCGTACATTTGACATTAACAGTCTTATACAGTAAGCTCCTTGGTGAATATTCATATAAATCTATAATGAGACGAAGCAGGTATCCAAAGATGATTTTGATTCAAAAACACTCACAAAAGAGAACAAATACAAGAAAAGCAGGCAATATTTTTTTCCTGCAGCCACATGCCTTGTTAAACAGCTGCAGGTGTTCACCACATGAGCATAGGAAAAAATGTCATTTTGAGCGTGTTCTATTTCTGCAATAAATTTAATGCAGTGTGCTTGCATGCATCTGTTATATATTGAGGTATTTTTTACTAGCAATTTTAAAGTATTTAAAAAGATAAAAGGGGGAAAGTTAAAAAGAGGACTATGAAGTTACAAGGGGCACGGGGAACATTCATTTTGAGTCAATGTAGAGAGCAGCATCTGAAATATTGAAATAAAGTAGGTGTAATCTGGTGGTCTGAGAAGCCAAAATATGACAGCTGTGGGCACTCTTACATGTGCTCCAGGGGTGGGGAGGGCAATGCTTTAATTATGAAAGCACTGCTGTGTCTCATGTATCAGCATCCCTGTACTTAAAAATGGCAGCAGGGGTACTTGAACTAAGCCTTGTTTGATGAGCTTTAGTTCAAGCTCCCCTGCCACCATGTTTAAGTGTGGGGACGGTGATACATGAGACCCAGGAGGCTGCTGAAGTGCAGCAGTTGCTACACCCCAGGATATTCAAGGAATCGAGTCTGCTCCAATGTGCTGGAATTCCAGTGAGCTGGAGCAGACTCTCTGCTTATGTATAGGCACTCATATGACATCCATTTGCCCCCATTTGCCTTTTTTAAAGAGACCTGATGTAGCAATCAGATGTAAGCAAGGACTAATGCCTAGATGGCAGGAAAGCAGACTCTAATAAAATCTTGTTGGTTTAATAAAAGATATCATCTCTACTGTGAGTACTGATTGCCTTTTCCTCTAGACCAATATGACTACAACCTAGATACCATTCCAGATTGGTGCTGAATTGCAAGGTTCTCTGAAGCCTCAGAAATTCCCCATGTGAACACAGCTTTTGGTTTTCAGCGCTCAGTGCCACCCTCATCACTGCTTGAGAGGATCTGTCCAAGGAAGAATAATGTCAAGGAAATAACTGGGATGGATTTTCTTCGGATTATTCTTCCACATACATGCTGGCTAATAGTAGCAATGATGCCTTGCCTTTAAAATTATTAGTGTGAAATAATACCTGGTTATTTTTACAAATATAGTGCATTATTCATTTACAGGATTTTTTCCTTGAGTCCCAGAGATAAGAAAAGAACTTTCTTTCTAGGATTTAGTGTCATTTTATCTGGACCTCCTACCATTTGACTCGGAGAAGAGAGCATTTTTTATTTCATATCAAGAATCCCTTCTAATGGCTAACAGTATATGAAAGTACAGATTGTTCTGTTTAATCTACAATTGTTTTAAATCTAAACAAACCACCCCAATCCATCTAGTAAAAATAGAAAGAAAAAGACACCCTAAGCTTTAAAAAAAATGTTTTCCAAACGGTTTAAACAAAGTAGGAGCTCAACAAACATTTATTTGACCCTAGCTGTGAATATACACAACTGAAGCCTGCAAGGTATGCTGATAGAATAGTCCTTGTAGCTTTCAAGTAGAAGGAGCTCTTTTCTAACCGTGGGATTTTTACATTTTCCCATTATGTAGATTGACTGTTTTGATAGGCTAAGGTGAGTGATGATAACTGGGTCTTGAGGTGGGAATGAATCTGATTGTCTGTGAATTGGTAGAGAAATGAATACTCAAAGCAATTGTCAGTTACATTATTGGCATTGCATTAGCTGTAAATCAAATAAAGCTTTGAAGCAGCTAATAATTTTCAGAATGGCCATTGAATGCCAATATTGACAAAACTGAGATGATAAAGAGACAAAACAGAGTGAGAGAAAAAATAATAAAAAACCCTTGTATGTTGTCTTCCTGATCAGTATCATTTTGACTGTCTAGTTCTGAGCAAAGATGGAATGATCTCTGTGGCAGTGAAAAAATCCAACATCAGCTACAGATTGAGGATATATGAAATGTAGAGGATTTGTTTTTGTAAGGAACTTTAGAATTTCCACTTTACCCATACTGCTGCAACCTTACCCGAACCATTTAATAAGGTTATGAGTAACATTTTCTATGGCTAATATGATCTGTAAAACACACAGCCCCATCCTAAACTCGGTGTTTAGGCCTCCAAGATATATGGAATGTAAGACCATACTCTATTCACCAGTATTTCCCTGCTGGTTAGTTATAGATGGTTCCCTATTTAGTGAGCTCTTGTTTAAATCTCATTGTGTGTATCTACATGAGATGCTTAAAGTGCATTGGACTAATTCTACTGTGTATTAGTGTGGCTGGCAAAAACCATGCTAATGCGCAGTAGCTTTAGTCCAGTGTGCATTGTCACACAAAAAGTGTTCATCTGCACTAATAAGCAGTAGTGCCAATTATGGCACATTAAGTTATTACCTGTCATTACAGGTACTAAACATAATGTGCTGTAATTATGGTGTATTAATGAATGTGTAGATGAGCCCATTCTGAGTCAGGGCACCTAGCTCTTGCCTTGCATGTATATGGTGCCTGCTACTGAAGATAGGAAATGACTTAGCTGTCACTCATGAAGACAGCAGGTGCCAGTTGTTATGAGAGCTGATTAGATCAGCTGACGGCCAGGGGGCGAGGCTTAGCCTTCATAAGGAGGGAAGTCTGTGGCCAGAGACAGTTCCCCTCTGGCAGCTGCAGGAGCAAGAGCTCTGCAGGAGAGCTGAGCAGCCTGAGTCAGTGGTTGCAGCCTGACTGGCTGCGATGATGCAGGGGTGGAGAGACCCTGATGGAGGTACTCAGCATAGTTTTGCGGAGTTGTGATTATTACACCGGAGGACCAGGCGAGGCTGTAGGGGTGGAGGAGGCCTCAGCAGGAGCTCCCCAGTAAGGTGGGGGAGTTCCTGGCACCACGGAGGGTGCCGTGTTGTGGGGTTGTCCTGACCCCAGCCCATTGGGGTGACTTCGGGAAGAGCCGAGAAGAAGCGGAAGCCCAGTAGGGTGTGGGCCCAGGAAGGTGGGTCTAAGCAGTGGGGGGTCCCGACCCCAGCCCAGCGTGGGCATCACCGGGACAGGCCCCAATTGGAAGCCCCAATTGGGAAGAGCCCCAGTGGGGCGTAGGCCCAAGTTGGGCATAGACAGGCCCGAGTGTGGGTGGGGAGCGTACAAGGCGCGACCACAGGCCCAGTGAGGGCATAGAAGGCCCAAGTGCAGGCAGCAAGTGCAAGAGGCGCGAGCGAGGGCCCCAGTGGGGGCATAGAAGGCCCGAGTGCAGGCAGCAAGTGCAAGAGGCGTGAGCGAGGGCCCCAGTGGGGGCATAGAAGGCCCGAGTGCGGGCGATGAGCATGAGGAGCGCGAGTAAGGGCCCCAGGGCGGGCAGCAGAGCTTGGGAGGCGTGACCACAGGCCCGAGTGCGGGCGTAGAGACCACAGGGAGCACGAGTTGCAGGTCAGGACGTGAGTGGCTGCGGAATATAAAGGAGGCAGGCCCGAGTGGGGGGCTGCCTGTGAGATACGAGGCCCTGAGAGGGGAGTAAGCCCATTGGGAAGTCTGGGCTGGGCGAGAAGGGGCGCAATCAGAGAGAGCCACCCCAGGAGGGGGCGCGTGTATTGAGTTGGCCCCGGGAGAAGACCAGCACCAGGACTTGGAGGAAATCCCGGCATAGTAAGACTGGCCCCGTGCCAAGAAGGTAGGAAGGCAGCCTCCTTAACTGAACTAATAAGATCAAAGACGTGGCGGGCGAGACGGAGGATGTGTTAGACCCAGACTTGGAACCGTAGGCAAAGGGCACTAGGGGAGGACACAGCACCACTAGGGGCGGCCCTGCCACAGGTGTGTATGTCTAGATTTGACTCTGCAGACCAGGTGCCTAAAAGTTAGATGCTGCAATGCTCAGAGTTGCACCACCCTTTTTTAGATTAAAAAAATTCTGTTTCCATATTCCTGCTCATGCAGTAGAACTACCTGTGGAAGCTACTCATTAGCAGGACTACCTGAAAAGTAAACTACTACTTAAAGTAATTAAGAACAGAAGAACCTAAACTGGTAATAATAAGAATCCTAATCAGAACAACCTTTATTTCTTACAGGGTGCATCTACATGTTCAATTAAAGTGACCCACTAAACTCTGGAGCTATTTGAGCTGCAGTCAATTGCTCTTGGGCACAGCATTTATGCGTGCACCTAGGACTATAGCAGTTTGAGCTCCAGGTTGGCAGCAGGCTCAGAGGGATCAGTCTCAGGCTCCAGGTGGTGGCATTAGGCAGCAGAGGGTACAGAATCTGAGGAGGTTTGTGGCTAGGCAGCAGACATTACCCACACTTTAGCATCCTCATGGCGCAGTCAGCCCCTGTTACCATTTACATGTGTGTTTCATCACACTTAATTACTCTGCTGTAAGATAGTCTTATGACAATTCTATCTTATGGCAGAGTTAATCAATTTACTGCATCCTAATACTGGTGCACATGTTGACTGTGATGCATTACTGTGGAGCTAATTAGTCAATTCCACAGTAAAGCACACGTGCAAATACACCCACAGTATCTCCCAACTGAGGATCACCAAGCACATTACAGATACTGGTATTTTGTTCCTTTTCTACATCAAATAAGTGTAGCTGGATTTAATACTTCCCTGGGATAGGGAGGGAGAAGTATCTACTATATAACAGTTCACAGCAACATTACATGATAATCTGGCAATAAAGAATATCATAACTGTGTTACTAAAAGGGGAGGTTATTAACTTATGTATAAACAGTTTTTGGTGCTCCTCACTAAGTTTTCTGTGTACCTCCACATATTTATTAATGTGTTCTAGTAGCACTGTGGTGAGGTAGGAAATTGTTAGTATCCCTATGTTGCACATGCAAAACTGAGACATTGAGAGCTCTGACAGACATGCAACTCCCCAGTCTAACTCATGGTGTTTCATAGAAAGCACGGTGATAAAGACAGACCCTCTTGACCCAACAGGCATTTACTGTTGGGTTGGGGGGGTGGGAGATCGAGCTCTATTTTGGCACTGATCCAGCTGAGGACCTGCATGTCTGCATGAGGATCTTTTCTCCCCTTGCCCAAGCCCCTCCTCCCAGCTCCCATGCTGTCTGCACAATGGGAGAGGGGTGAGAAGAAGTTAAGGAAATCCTAGCTCAAGCTCCCTTCACTCTTTTCTCCCGCCTCCCATCATCAGACAGTTTTGGAGGTGGGGCTGGGCTGCATCAGACTAGCCACTCAATCAGACAGAAGTTCATAAGGGTGCTGTGCTTTGGAGTGCCTTCATCTGAACTCCCATATAATGCAGGTTAATTTGTTGCATGATTGGGGCTTTTAAAGTTCTCTGCAGCCATGCTCTTCTGTAAGGGCATGGCTGTCAAACACTTTCAAGGGGCTGATCACACAACAAATGTAACTTTTGTCTGCCCTGAGATAAAATCCAGATCCATAGTCCAGGCACCAAACTCCTGTTTGTTCCTATGGAAATCAAAGCAAGTTAGCCCCCTCCCATGAGCATCTATGTGGATTTGGCCCAAAGTGACATGCCTTGTATCACTTGACAAGTATTTGACAAAACTAGGAAAGGAACTTCAATTTCATTCTAATGTCTTAGCAAAAATACACAGGATATGATTACTATGCTATATCAACACACAATGGCTAAAAAAGAACTCATTTACCCTGCCATATGGTCCTAGAAAGAAAATGGTGTATGCTAAAGAGTGGTCTATAGTTTTGTAATTATATTTGGACAAATCAGACAAAATGTTTCTTGCTGAGTATGTCTGTATTATTCAGTTACTATAACAGAAAGCAAATGTCCTAGGACATGCTAAATTCACCCTGCACATACTTTCTCCCAAACTAAAAGAGGCTATTTCAGAATAATATGGATTCCAATAAACTTTGCTCTATACAGTGTTCCTACCCATGCAGCTAAAATAATATCAGGGATGGTTATAGTATATCCTTTCCTTCCTTCAATATCCCTGGGGAGTTCCATCAAACTGACTTATTGGAAATGCATGGGAGAAAGTTGTGAGATGATTTTGTTTTTGCATCTCACTAACGGGCACAAAGAATAAAGAACATGGAGTTGGTAGCTACCAACATAGTTTGTTTGATGGTTTTGTAGGATTAGGACTACATGTTTCTTTGACTGTGACAGCTTCCCTACCACTTTTTTGGGTTTGGCACATGCAAATAGGAATGGAGGGATAGGGCATGTCCCTTCCCAAAAACTTAGTAGAAGCTATGTAGACATACTGTAAATAGCTAAATAAGTCATGTGAAGATGTAGACGTTCTTACTACAACAGTGTTTTGGGCCAGGTACAAATATTACCCTTCTGATAAGTGATCAGAAACCTGTCTATATCCATAATTAAAGAGAAGTTTGGTACACAAAATAGATTTACACACATAACAGAGCACAAGTTCAGGACAGAAGCTCTGCCCCCCTACAGAAACCAGGGGGAACACTAGGCTCCCCCAGGTGCCATCCCTATATTGGCACGGAGCCATGGGGTCAGGCCTGGGCTCTGGGAGGCAGGGGGATAGATTGCTGTTTTCTAGCCCTGTACCCTTATTAGCCAATTGGGACAAGGGATTTGGAAAGAGTCCCCTCCCAAGTGTAAGGGGGTAAAGACGGGCCCCAGCCCGGACGGCCCCAACAGCAGCGAGACCCGGCCCGACTTCTGGGTTGTGGCTGATGGCGGAGGATGGAAACTTCCCCTTTGCAGGAACCCGGACGTAGCCATTTTGTTTGTTGAGTTTCTTTTCTCTGTTAACCGAGAGAGACGAGGGCGGAGCAGCCCCATCAGACAGTGTTAGACCATGTGGGGAAGGAGTCCACCACCTTGTGGCAGGGGAAGAGTCCGAGGATCGAAAGCCAAGCATTAAGGCCGACGACCACCCAAGGGACCTCAGCCGTGATGTTCTTTACATTTGACTATACTGTACTTTATTTTGGGGTGCAACTTGGAGCATTACAATTTGAGGCCTGTTCCAGTGGGGTGGTCTACCCCGGTGGTTTGGGCAAGGGTGTAGGGGCAGAGGAGCCCTCAGGACCCAGGGACCCGAGAGAAGACGAGAGGCTGATTTTTGGACTGTACGCGTCATACCATCTGAACCAATATAGAGCATCAACAAAGTTGTGCCAGGCGAGACCGACAAGAGGGTCCATCAAGACTGGTGAGTCTACCCATTCATTTCTCCCCGAAGGGTCCCGGGAAGAGGGGGTTGGCTGGTAATAGCTGGAGCCGGACCGAAGGACTTCCTCACAACTGGTGCATTGGCCGGGAACCGACAACCCTTGAAGGGCATACTGGTCTGGCAGTGCAGCACAGATGGAGCTCCCGTCCGGGACGGCGGGCATGGACCCTGGGCAGCAGACCCTAAACCTAATAGCTCAGCTACTGCAACAGCAGCAACAACAATTGCTGAGGCAGATGAGTGTACAGGAGCATTGGCTGCAACAGCAGGCCCGTCCGTGGCAAGGCCCATGGGAGTTTAGTGTACCTAAGCTGTCCAAAGAGGATGATGTGGAAGCCTTTTTAGAGGCTTTTGAGTGGGCCGCCATAGCCTCTGGGATAGACAAGGTGATATGGGCCGGCTATGTGGGGGTCCTACTGGTGGGCCCGGCACAAGCAGCCTACCAGGCTTTGTCCAGGAGCGACGCCTTGGACTATGAGAAGGTGAAGGCAGAGACCTTACAGAGACTAGACATTATGCCTGAGAGGCACAGGCGGGCCTTCCGAGAAAGGAAAACCAGGGCCGAGAAGAACCCTAGGGCCTTATGGCAGGCCTTCTCGGACCAGTTAATCAAGTGGTTAAGGCCAGCGGTTGCTACCATGGAAGAGATCTGCGACCAGATCTTACTGGAGCAGTTTCTCACAGACCTGGAAGACAATACACAGCGGTGGGTCAGGTGCCACAGGCCAATGACATCACGCCAGGCCCTTCAGCTAGCAGAGCAATTCGATGCTGCACAGGGGGAGCTACGCCCGGATAGAGGTATGCGGGGAAGTGAGGCCCCTCCAAAGGGAGAGAAGGAGGTCAGGGGTGAGAAGAAGCCGATCAGTAAGGGCCCCCTCTGTTTCCTCTGTGGAGGGAGAGGACACGTAGCCTGGGGATGCCTGTTGAACCCCAACGGTCAAGCTACAAAGGGGAGACATTACCCTGAGGGACCCCTAAGGGACAGAGGCTCAGAGGAAGGGCCTCCTTACCTATGGAGTGTGGGGTAAGTACCAGGGTAACACACTCGACCTGGAAGGATGTGGGCAGTGGGGTTCCGCAGGGCTCGGTCCTCGGGCCCGCACTGTTCAACATCTTCATCAGTGACTTGGATGAGGGGGTAGAAAGCACCCTGTTCAAGTTTGCTGATGACACTAAGATGTGGGGGGATGTGGGTGCACTAGAAGGGTGCAATAGGCTACAAGCTGACCTTGACAGGTTGCAACAGTGGGCGGATGAGAATAGGATGGGGTTTAACACTGATAAGTGCAAGGTGTTGCACATGGGGAGGAAGAACCGGCACCACACTTACAGGTTGGGGAACTCCCCTCTTGCCAGCACGGAGACGGAAAAGGATCTTGGAGTCGTCATTGACTCCACGATGAACATGGGCCGGCAGTGTGGGGAGGCAGTCAAGAAGGCCAATCGTACCCTGTCATGCATCCACAGATGCATCTCGAGCAGGTCCAGGGAGGTGATCCTCCCCCTCTATGCGGCACTGGTCAGGCCGCAGCTGGAGTACTGCGTCCAGTTCTGGGCGCCACACTTCAAGAGGGACGTGGACAATATGGAAAGAGTTCAGAGGAGGGCCACTCGTATGATCAGGGGTCAGCAGGGCAGGCCTTATGAGGAGAGGCTACGGGACCTGAACCTGTTTAGCCTCCACAAGAGAAGGTTAAGGGAGGACCTTGTGGCCTGCTACAAACTGGTCAGGGGGGATCAGCAGGTATTGGGGGAGTCCCTGTTCCCCCGTGCGCTGCCAGGAGTGACCAGGAATAACGGTCACAAACTGGCGGAGGGTAAGTTTAGATTAGATATTAGGAGGCGCTACTTCACAGTCAGGGCGGCTAGGGCCTGGAACCAGCTTCCAGGGGAAGTGGTGCAGGCTCCTAGCCTGGGGATTTTTAAAAGGAAGTTAGATGAGCACCTTGCCGGGGTCATCTGACCCTGGTGCTCTTTCCTGCTAAGGCAGGGGGTTGGACTAGATGATCTACCTAGGTCCCTTCCGACTCTAGCTACTATGAAACTATGAAACACTCCACACAGCCATTACCTGAAGTAAGAGCATGGGTGGGAGGACACCCCGTGATGGCAGTGGTGCATCGAGTGCGCACAGTCCTTGGTCAGACCATCTATGATAGAGTGGAAGCAAGCTTCCCAATGTGTGGGAATATACCTCATCTGCTTACACAAGCAGCAGTCATACTTTGAAAGGAGGCTACTGGAAGTGTGGGTACAAGGAGCTTGCTGACGGATGCTGGTGGGGTTAAAAGAGGACATATTATACCCGATGATATTGGGAAGAGACTGGCCGGAGTTCTTTGAGATCCTTGCGGGGCTCCATCCCGCAAGTGCTCTTCAGACAGGACTAGCTGGAGAGGAGCTGAGAGCTGTGGATGATGCGGAACTTGAGGAGCTCACGAGCGGCAGCCAGTTTAAAGAAATCCAAGAAACAGGCAGAGAGCTTTGGCCCTTCTGGGAGGAGGAGGCCACGTGACATGAGGGGCAGGTAAGCCCCAACGCTGATAGGGCTATGGGGTCCCGGGTGGAAATAAGACAGGGATTACTGTATCAGATTAAGCAGGGCCGTCATGAGGGGGAGGAGGTGGCGCAGCTGTTGGTACCCCTCTCCTACGGAGAACCCTTATTGCGGTTAGTGCATGGGAATCCCCTGGGAGGGCACCTAGGGAAGCACAAGACCGAAGCCTGTTTGACTCGTTGGTGTTTTTGGCCACATCTGTACGAGGATGTGGAGAACTTTTGTAAAACGTGTGGGTGGTGTCAAAAGGTGAGCTCCAACAAGCCTGCCCGGGCACCTCTGCAAACCCATGCCAGTGGTATGAGAACCCTTTGCATGGGTAGCACTAGACATGATGGGCCCATTGTCCCAAAGTACAGCAGGACACCAATTTATTCTGGTTCTCATCGACTATGCCACCCGCTTCCTGGAAGCCGTGCCCCTGAGGACAGTTATGGGAGCTTGGGTAGCAGTAGAGCTCATGAAGTGGGTGACCAAATTCGGAATCCCCAAAGAAATAACGACGGACCAAGGGTCAAACTTTATGTTGACAGTCTTAGCGACACTTTGTAAGGTACTACAGATACACGACAACTGTGTACCATCCGCAAGCCAATGGGTTAGTTGAGCGTTTAACGCTACCCTGAAGGGAATGCTATGGCACTGCATGCAAACTGACGCCAGTAGATGGGATTTGTTGGTGCCACCACTGCTGTTCGTGGTGAGAGATGCTCCGCAGGCATCCATGGGTTACTCCCCATTCGAACTGGTCTTCGGACACTGCCCTCGAGGCCTATTAGACATCGTGTGGGAGGGATGGGAGAACGGTGGAAGTGCAGGACAAGAGGCGACCGCACATGTGCAATGATTGCGGGGATGCCTGCGCCTCGCCAAGGAGATAGCTCAGGGCAACCTGGAAGGAGCCCAGCGACAGCAGAAGGACCAATATGACAAGGGTACGAAGGAGAGAGAGCTGCGAGCAGGTCAGAAAGTGCTGGTGATGTTACCCAGTTCCAGCCGCAAATTCGAGTCGCAGTGGCAGGGGCACTTTATGGTAATTAGACGAGTAGGCCCAGTAGATTATGAAATCCTTTGGGGAGGCAAGCAGAGGAAAAAGCTAATTTTCCATGTGAACTTGCTCAAGGAATGGCAAGAGCCTCAGGGACTTCTGCTCGACCCGGACTTTGAGTCCGAGGAGCGAGAGGCACAGGGAAAATATCCGCCCCAAGGCCCCACAGTGGATTCTCCTATTGTCAGGGGACAACATCTGGGCATGAGGCGGGAGCAGCAGATTCAGGATCTGATCTGAGAATTTCGGGACGTGTTCACTGATAGACCAGGGAAAGCAAGGGGGGTCAAGCATGCCGTCATAACCAGAAGAGGTCAGGTGGCAAGGGAGAAGTGGCGGAGAATTCCCTTCCATCGGTACCAGCCCATCAAGGTTGAATTAGAAAAGATGTTAGCTCAGGGGATTATTACCCCCTCGCGCAGCCCATGGAGGAGCCAGTTGGTAGCGGTGACGAAATGGCAGCCTGCGGTTGTGCGTAGATTACAGGAAGCTAAACGCGTTAACGCAATTTGACGCCTTCCCAATGCCCCAAGTTAATGAGTTAGTGGAGCAAATAGGGCAGGCCAAATTTATCTCCACGTTAGATTTATCCAAGGGATACTGGCAAATCCCCTTGCGATGGGAAGACCAGCCTAAGACGGCCTTCAGCACGCCATGGGGCCTGTTCGAGTTTAAGAGGATGCCCTTCAGGCTCAATGGGGCTGCAGCCACGTTCCAGCAGTTAATTGAATGGGTAATCGCGCCTCATCAAGAATATGCATCAGCCTATATAGACAATATAGTCATCTACACAGAGACGTGGGAACAGCATGTAAGAGCCCTAAGAGCAATCCTGTTAGAGCTAAGATGGAAAGGGCTAACGGCTAACGCAAAGAAGTGTGCATTGGGTAAACAAGAAACGAAGTATCTAGGCTTCCTGGTGGGACAGGGATGGGTTAGACCTTTGAGGGACAAGGTGGAGGCCATCAAGAGCTACAAGGCACCCATGACGAAGAAACAAATGCTAGCATTCCTGGGACTAACCAGTTATTATAGGCAGTTCATCCCTCAGTTTGCCGAAATTGCCAATCCCTTAGTGGAAACAATGAGGGGACGAGAGCCCAACAAGATAAAGTGGAATGCGGAGAGGCTTAAGGCCTTTGAGGAGCTAAAAAGGGCGCTATGTCAGGAAGCTGTGCTTCATACACCTAACTTTAATGTCGCATTCACGTTACAGACTGACGCCTCGGCCTATGCCCTAGGTGCGGTGCTCACCCAGGAGGTGGAGGGAGCGGAACGCCCAGTCTCCTTCACTAGCCAGCAGTTGAACAACAGCGAGCAAAGGTACTCCACGATCAAACGGGAGTGTCTGGCAATCAAATGGGGAATTGACTATTTTAGATATTATCTGTTGGGCCGAGAATTTTGCTTAGTGATGGACCACGTGCCTCTGCGGTGGCTTAACTCGACCAAGACGGATAATGCCTGAATAATGAGATGGGTGCTAGCACTCCAACCGTTTCAATTTCAGGTTTGTTATAAACCAGGACGAACCAACATACCAGACTTTCTGTCAAGGTACAGAGACAGCACCCTGATTCCGATAGTTGGGCGGTCCTATGAAAGGGGGAAGGGTGCTGTGAAGAAGGCAGTTGGAACATAGAAGCGCCTATCGGCAGCTTAAGGGGGAGGATATGTAAGGGGGTAAAGAGGGGCCTCAGCCTGGACGGCCCTGACAGCGGCGCGACCTGGCCCGACTTCCGGGTTGCAGCTGATGGCAGAGGACGGAAACTTCCCTTTTGCAGGAACCCGGACGTAGCCGGCGTGGGAGCAACCCAGGTCGGTGTAAGAAGTGTGCCGGAGGTGCACAGGGGAGAGGATCCGGAAGCGGTGGCAGCTGGAGCTGACGGCGGCGGGAGCACGCTCCGGCGGATCCAAGCCAAGTGGAGAGGCGGACGGACCTTCTGGAGTCGGCAGTGCCCCGGCAGGGCGCGTAGCCAAGGGGAGCCAGCTCGACGGGGCCTCAGAAGCCCAAACCGGGTGGAGTAACCGGGACCCGGCATGGACCACGGCGGAGGCGGACGACGGCGGAAGGACCACCGGGAGCAAAGGAGTTGCCGGTACCCATTTTGTTTGTTGAGTTTCTTTTCTCTGTTAACTGAGAGAGACGAGGACGGAGCAGCAGTGTTAGACCGTGTGGGGAAGGAGTCCACCACCTCGTGGCAGGGGAGGAGTCTGAGGATCGAAAGCCAAGCATTAAGGCCAACGACCACCCAAGGGACCTCAGCCGTGATATTCTTTACATTTGACTGTACTGTACTTTATTTTTGGGTGCAACTTGGAGCATTACAATTTGAGGCCTGTTCCAGTGGGATGGTCTACCCCGGTGGTTTGGGCAAGGGTGTAGGGGCGGAGGAGCCCTCAGGACCCAGGGACCCGAGAAAAGACAAGAGTCTCATTTTTGGATTGCACGTGTCATACCATCTGAACCAATATAGAGCATCAACAAAGTCGTGGCAGGCGAGACCGACATGAGGGTCCATCAAGACTGGTGAGTCTACCCATTCATTTCTCCCCGAAGGGTCCCGGGAAGAGGGGGTTGGCCGGTAATAGCTGGAGCCGGACCGAAGGACTTCCTCACACCAAGAAGCTGTTTCCCAGCTCCCTGCCCCAATCAGTTGGCCAGGAGCTGTTCTACCAGTGGAGCTGGGTGCCCAGCTCTCTGTAGGGAGCCAGGACAGGGGAGGGGAGGAGATAGGAAAGCAAACAGGAACCCCATCCTACTGCTTATTGACTCCCGGTCAGCATATATAAAATTTGCACCCAGTCAGCATCTGTACAAGTGCTACTGTGCCGAGCTAGTACCCGCATTAATAGGTACTACCTAACTGTGAAGTAGACTAATTTACTGTGCAGTAGCTCCCGCACATGGTTACATGGAGATGTTTTGCTATGCAGTAGTTTAGTCTACTGTGCAGTAAAGCATCTCATGTAGACTCTCCCTCATTTTACTAGATTAGTCCCCATCCTTCATATATATAACCCTGCCAAATTTCTTGGAGACCAGTCTTAAAATTAATATAAAACTATATAACTATACATACCAAAGGTAACTAAAAGCCATTTTAATTAGCTTCATGAGCATCACAAACACAATATTGTACCCTGTGTGGTCCTCTACAATGAAAGATCTCCTTGTCCTATATTGAATGAGTTAGTGGGATTCCAGCTAAATGTATGCATCTTTCATGAAACTGTACTTCTGATTTTAAAAGCAGAAAGAGCTATTATAACTTAAGCTGAAACCCAGTGTTGTTTTAAGATTAATAGAACAAAATTTTTGCTTGTGAAAATTGCCAGACTCGATGACATATTTGCTGAATAGGGAACAATGTTTACTACTAGAATGTGAAATTTAATGGTAATAACATCAACGAATTACCGTGCACTAGAATATCTTTCCAGTCTTGTATCTTTCATCACATACCTTTTTGTGCTCAGTAATCCCTAAACTTACATAATACAGAGAAAATGGCATTCAAAGTGATCTTTATGAATGTTTTTTGTGTTTCATAGCTTGAAGATAAGAGCTTCTGTCTGCTGCGGAAAGTCTCTGTCAACAGAATCTGCTTGATCAAAGCATCCTTTGTCAGTTATTAGTAGAAGAAGTGAAAATCCACTAAATTGTGATTCTCTGTTATCTGGAGCATTTTCAGCTTTCAGCTTTTGCAATTTTTATGCTTTCCAAATTGCAACAATAGTTTAACATTTCAAATATGTTTTGGCATGCAGCTAAGAAAGTACCAGGGAAAGTGTTTATTTTGTTTCCTTTCTTTGGAAAATAATTAAGATTTCCTTCCTCCTTGTGCACCAGTTTTTTGCCGTTGTTTGTACAGTTCTTCAGCACTCCTGGACTCCTACCTCACATTTAGAATGGTCATTAGCCCTAACAGCTGAGTGGACTCAGCTTTGTACCTCTGGCCATTGTCAGATGCAGAACAATAGCCAATCCACGGTAAATAGAATGGAAACTAAATCAGGCTTTCATTGTAAAAGGAAATAGCTCATGCAGGCAAAACTGGAAGATACAGTGACAGTAAGATAATACTGTCTACTTAGATCAACCTATTCCAATCCAAAGGTGATCTTCTTGCTTCTTGTAGCCTTTCTGTTATTGTCCCTGAATTATAAATTCTTCATAGTGAGAAAAAATCAAAATATATTTTATTTCCTCCTTGCTGGTTCCAATATTTAAAACAATTGAATCACCCAAGTGACTGAGTTCCACCACTATGCCTCATTAGGCAATTGAATTAAATTGATTTGAAATAAAGTGACATATTTTATCTCACACTGATTGGTTTGGCACAACATTTGTCTTTTTTATTGCCTTTTCATCTCAGATTTTCCCCATCAAAGGTTCACATAGAATTCTTTTTTTGCCTTTAACAAAAAGGACTATGAAGACAAGTGATAGTCAGTCATACCTTTACTGAATACAATGTCAAAACACCCTTGAGAAAAACAAATGCTTGCTTCTTGACAAAAATAATAATGTTGTTTTTTTCAATTCTTGTTCGTGGGGGGGGATGAAGAACTGAACTCAAGAACTGAAAAAAAAATTACATTTTTAAAAGATATATTTGATAAAAGAAAATCACATTTTGGAAAATGTCGTGTTTTTTTTTTTTGAACTATTTCTTTTTTTAAAAAACTCACTTTTAAAATGAAAGCTGAAAATCAACAGGGAATATTTTTTACTGTTCATTTTCTGTTTTTTTTTATTCAAACCTTAGAACTAGAAATTTTGACATTGTCAAAAGAAGTAAAATATTGGTTGAAGAATTTCAATTTGATTAAAAAGCTATATTTCAACAAAAAATATTGACAGACAGAAAAATTGTCCAACCCATTTTAAGCATGTCTTTTGTTCCCTTGAGCTTTGTCATGGACCAGATAAATTCCATAAAGATTCAGGAACAAATGTATTCCACTGAAGGCAATGATGACTGAAGAGAAACTCCAAAGATAAACCCACTATTTTTGGTTATATTACTAAGCTGAATGTGTTGCCTTGATAACCTCCTACAAATAAGCAAGAGCTAGCATACCCAGCACAAATAAAACTATACCATACTCTCTTCTGATAGCTGTTAGCAACAACAAATATTTTTGCTAATGAGAAAAAAGTATCTATAACATATCTGTTATTGTAAGGTTTTCTTTTATTCCATTTTTAATGTATTAGAAAAAACTACATTTCACTTGAATACAGCTAAAAAGACAACCTGTTTTTCCCCCCTCCTTATCTGCTCTATTTCCTTAAGTGCCTGAAGCCTATAAAGTGGTTAAATCTCCATTGATTAGAACAACAAATGTTTTGATACCTTTTCTTGAAAAGGGGATTTTGGCTCATATGAGAAAACATGGATAAACCTCCTTTTCAAATGGTGCTATTACAATTAGCTACTGTTTAGACCAGTGAGGCCCACCCTTTTTGGCAGTCATATCAGAAATTAAGCCCAGACCCCCCCAGAGTGCCAATCTGATCCCCTTCCCCTGCCTAATTTGTGGATCTGCTTTCTGCTCTCCACCCTGTGCTCCCTACCCACTCTGCTGCTCTGCCTTTCTGCTCCCTGCCCCATCTAGCCATGGGGTCCCTGCTCCCTCCCTAAAATGCTGCATGCCACACACAGAGGCTGACTGACTTCTGACACTCATGTTATAGGTTGGCCACCCCTGGTTTAGACTGTTTTTACATTTGAGGTATATTTATTTTGATGGATAATTCAAAAGACCAAATACAGATGATTTGCTGTCAAGAAACCCCAACACATTTCCTGCAGGACAGGAGAAACTTTAAAGGACAAAGTCTACTTAAAAAAAAAAGCAATTTAAAACATTTTTACAGTGCATCTCCACCATCTCTCTTGTGAGTTTCCATCTCCAGTATTTTGATATTTTACAAAATCTTGGGTGACTGGAAATGTTTTACATTGAAACACTTAAAAATCAAGGTGAAACTTTGCTTGAGAATTTGCGCAGGTGCAATATTTAGCTTTAAATGATGTCAGTCTGCTTGAACTCTGCCAGGGTAAATCTGTGTGAACTTCACTGATGTCATTTTATTGTCAAGCTGGAGTAATAAGGAATTCAGGATCAGCTTCAGAGAGCATGCCTCATAATATGTTTCCTTTTCGGCTACTGCATTTGCTCAAATAGAAACCCTTTATAAACTATTGTTAAAATCGTGAAAGATTTCCTGATTTTTTTTTTCACTCCTTACACTGGCAACATCTTGTTGATCTCAGTGAGACATTCACCTGAATAAGGAATCCAGGAGTTGGCTGTGTATTCTTCTAATAAAAAGTATATTATGTTCATGGTAAATAACCTCTAAAGCAGACCTAGAATGTATGCTGATAATTTAAAGGTTCTACATGTGTAATGACAAGAATTATCCTTCCCACACAAAGCTACAGATAACTTTCTATTAAGCAGGCAGGCAGTAAGGTAGATACACCTACAAAGCAGTCATATATAAGATGAGGTTTGGCATGCAGATCCTAGTGTGGGAGTAGATGTGTAACTGAGATTAGGCAGAGCTAATATGGAAGTGATTATACTAAAAGTTAGTGCCTGCTCTGAACCAATGGTTTCTAGAAGTGTCCTCACACTTGGCCTCAGCTGATGCAATAAATAAGGGCAATGCTTTCTTTCCTTATTAACCTGACTCCTAAGTTTCACAGTAGGTATTATATACCAAGTTGGCCCCACTGAAAGCTAGACATAAAGAAATGTAGATGTTAAGCTACTTAATTCGACAGCTCTAGGTTTAGCCAGTTAGACACAACCCACTGGAGTTAGGAGAGCTGAATTTTAATCCTGGATCAGGCACAGACCTGTTACGAGAGCTTAAATAATTGAAATCTCAGAGTTTTGAGCTTCCAATAAAACTTAAGATCACAAATGAGATGCTTTTAAAATGTTACCTGTCATCTTACTGCACTATAGTTCTTTAATTCTTGCATGGTAAGCACAGTATTATTTGCAATTTGTATTTGAAAATGGAGCAAACTACTCATTTTGTTGTTTGCTGTTTGTCCACTGGCCCAATTGAGGCATCACTGTCCAAGCTCTACTTCTGCATCGAGATGTATAACCAGTAAGAAATAGTGCTGGTGACTGCAAGCAGAGGATAGATCAAATTACAAAAAGCTCTTACTGCTTTGGAGACTTTTGATCTTGACATACACACTGATAGTTTTGGAGCTGGCCATAACGTTGAAGCAGCTTGTACCTAGGCACCCCATGGAAACCAGTAGATTTTAGTAGAATTGATAGCAAGAGTACAGTTCACCAATGCACTACAATTAATGAGGAAAGCAATTTAAATGAATACTCAGAGGTGGGTATCCTCTGATCCCACTCCTGAAATGGCTTCTGGCATTGTAAACTTCCAGTAGCCGTTGGGAGTGTTGAATACTTCTATGGACTGAATTAAACCTCTTTAACATTATGGCATATAACCATAGTTGATCACAGTCATGACTGCTGCCCTTCATTTAATATAGCTTTCAGAAGCCCTTTATATAATCAGGTAATAGAAACAATAATGCTTCCACTCGAACACAAGCACTCCTCCAGCCAAAATGGTGTCACATGCAAGATGCAAGTGTGCCAAGCAGTATTGCTGACTATTGCTATGTGAAGGTTTTCATGCTTGTGAGAGAAACAGCACAAAGCCCAGTGGAGCTGAGAAAGGTGGCAGCAAGGAAGCGTGAGACACAGAAACGCTGGTATGGAAGCCCTGAAAAAAAGAAAGCAGGAAATTTTGGATGGTGTGCTGACTGAAAGAAACTTGAAGCTGAGAGTGAAGAAAGGCTTGTCTGTTGCTTGTTTTCTCTAGTATCCAGGGAAACCGAAGTCTGAATATGCTTTGTCGACATTCTGAATATCCGACATTTCTTTTTCTAGTAAATTCTTTTCTCCAATTTTTGTCCCCTTAAAATCATCATTTTCAGAATCAGCCTCTGCCTGGACAATACGTTACCCGTTGTCTGCCCTCTTGAGTCCATGGCTGTCTGCTGTCAAATTAGCCATACATTTTCCTGTGACAGCACTCAATGGGATGCTGGGTTGAAAGGTCCCTAGTATTGATGAAGCCATGATATTGCCATAAACCTGTGCAGTCATGTTTGGCTTCGGTGTTTTTTCAGTTGCGCCTGTTTTGAAGTCCCTATTATGACCATTGGTATTACTGATGCTGCTACTGTCCCTCTTCATAGTGTGCAGATGCTTCATTTGAACAGAACAGACCTCAAAGGGCAGTTGCCTTTAGGACATAATATCCTAAATGTAATGTAACCAGGAGAAATATGAAATATGAAACCAATGGTGACACAATAAGGTCCTGTCTCCACACAGAGGAGTGGTTGCCCTTAGGACAAAGTCACAGACTTGCAAAATGGTGTACTTTGCAAATGTGGTGAAAAGTAAAAATAATACAAAAAAGAAGCAAAGAAATGTAGCAAATAGATGTAAAATCCAGGGAGATCCTGTCTGTGGGTTAATAAAGGAAAGGAAAGAAACCCTGGTTAGGTCTTATAAAGTTGAATGAAAGAATAATAAATCCTGATAATTAATAATTATCACTACATAATACCACATACAAGGGCACTTCATATACTCAAAAGGTGTTTCAAACATTATTTTATTAATTACAGAAAGATACCAAGAACTTACATCACTTCCAGCCAATATAAATGAGATCTGACAGAGAAGGAGCACAAAGGGACCCCATGGAAGTGGCTGCATTCAGGTGAAGAACACATCCATACATAGATAAAATATACTTTTGAATATAATCATAAAAATAGTGGTAGGGATCTTAAGAGGTCATCTAAATCAATACTCTTACCCTAAGGCAGGATCAATTTACCTAAAACATTCCTGACTTACGTTTGTCTAACCTGTTCTTAAAATGTCTGTAGATGATTTCATAACCTCTCTGGTTTATCTAATCTGGAGTTTAACTACCTTTATAGCAGGAAACTGAGTCTCTGCTGCAATTTCAGCTTATTACTGCTTAGCCTATCTGCACTAACCTTTTACATATTTGAAGACTATTTGCATGTTTCTCTTCCTCCTCTGTAGACTGAACATATCTAATCCTTTCAAACTTTCCTCATAAATCATGTTTTCCAGAACTTTGTTTGGTCTCTCAATGCTCCCATTCTTCCTTGAAGTGGGGTGTCCAAGCACAGTTCTCTAGATCAGGCTTTATAAATGCTGAACAGATTGGAAAGATTATTTTATATGTCTTGTATATGAACCTTCCCTTTATGCATTCTTATACTATGAGTTTGGCTTGTCTCTTGTTTTTGCAACAGTATGAAGTTGAACCATGTTGATGTTGTGATCCACTATGGCACGACCCTCATCTTTTCTACCTAGCCAGTTATTCCACATTTTGTACTGGTGTGGTTGATTACTCTTTCCTAAGAGTTACACTTTACATTTGTGTTTATTTAATTGTGTCCTATTTATTTTAGACCATTTCTCTGATACGTCTAGATAATTTTGAATTGTAGTTCTGCCCTCCAAAGTACTTGCAGACTACCTCAGCCCAATTTAATAAGGCAAATTAATAAGTGAACACTCTATTTCATCATCTGAGTCAGTAAAGAAAATAATCCCTAGTTCCAAACTAAAGACAGACCCAAAATAACCTTTCATTAACAATTTAGTGAGTCTGCATGGGACTGTGCCAAATATCACAATTATGAATCACGTTTCACCTAATTGGTCCAATTCTGTGTATGCCAAGTGATGAAAAAATGTAATGTGGCCACTGTTAGAGGAGTGGCTGACTTTCCCAGTGCTTGACATTCCTAGTAAGAATGCAGCACTGAACACATGGCAAATATCAGCTACCTTGCTTTCCACTCTGTGTGTGCTGAATACTGAAAGAAATGTAAGTTGACTGGATTGGTTTCGTGGTGGCATGCCCTAGTATAGCCTGACACTGTACAATCATACTCTTTGAGGAAAGTTTTCCAAACAGTTATGTGCCCAGTAGTTTCATTTATCTGTATTCCACAAGCTGAAAATATCATGTTCAACAGAGTGCAAAGGCTTGCTGAAATCAAGATATATTATGTTTACTGCCTCTTCCCAATCCACAATGCCTGTTACCCTGTCATTTAAGAAAATCAGGTTTATTTGATGTGATTTGCTCTTGACAAATCCATGTAGGCTGTTACTTGTCATCTTGTTATAGTCTAAGTTCTTACCAATTGATTGTTTGATGATATGCTCCAGTGACTTTCTGAGAATAGAAATTTGGCTAATTGGTCTATAATTCCCTTGATACTCCTTTTAAAAAATGGGGACTATGTTTGCTACTTTTCTCGTCTTCTGGAGCCTCACTCATCTGCCATGAGTTTTCAAAGACAACTGCTAACAGCTTTGAGAATTTTTTTCTGCTAGTTACCCAGGTACTCAAGCTGAGTTTTACCAGGCCCAGCTAATTTGGAAAAAATAAGTAAATGTGTTCCTTCCCTAATCTATCTGATCACAATTAACCTTTTTAGTGAAGAATAAAGCTTAAAAAAGATACTAAATATTTCAATATCTTCTGTTATTAGTCTTCTATCCTTACGGAATAGTAGGCCAACCCTTTCATTGGTCTTCCTTCTTACTATTCATATACTTTTAAAGTTTTTTTTTTTTCTTGTTATCCTTTATATCCCTTGCTAGTTATATCACTTTTTGGCTTAGCCTTTCAGATTTTGTCCTTACATGCTTGTGCTATTTTATAATCATTCTTAGTAGTTTGACCTAGTTTCTACCTTTTGTACACTACTTTCTTGAATTTCAGGTCATTGAACAGCTTATGATTAAGCTAAGTTGGTCCCTGACTACACTTCCTATCTTTCCTTTGCATTAGAATAGTTTGTGCTTGTACCCTTAACATTGTTTAAGAAACTGCCAGCTCTCTAGAACTCCTTTCTCCCTTAAACTTGCTTAGCATGAGATCTCACCTACCAGTTTTGCAAGTTTATTGAAATCTGTTTTCTTGGAGTCAGTTGTCTTTATTCTTCTGTTCTTTCTCCTTCCCTTTAAAGAATAACAGCAGTTTTAGATTCTTACCCAGGCTACCATCGGTTCCAGGTAGAGCTAACATAGAGTTTCCTAACCATTGTGATACTACCTATTGCTATCTCAGTAAACTCTCCTGAAAGTTCTTCCTTCAAATTCCCTCTTAAAATTACCTGCTGCCACCTGCTAGTTATTAGGCAGCTGGCTTTATATACTCTTTTGCCTAAGTAGTCTCTATCCCCTTTATAAGGCATGGATGAAGCAAAGATTAAGGGTATGTATAAATGTTAACATTTAGATTGACCTAACTGTGTACAAACAATCAGGCCAAAAATGGCAGGCCTGATCTAAGTTAGTTCAGGTGATTGACCCACCAGCCCCCCGTGCAGACCTGTCAATCTGCCCCCACTCCCATCAATGCTCCCCCCAGTATCCACCAGTATGCCCCATGGATCCTCTAGTCCCTCTGATCCTGCCAGTGCCTCCTCCAGCCCTGACTTACTTACATCTGCATGGCTCCCAACATGAGCGAACACCTGTACATGCTGCTTCCAGTGTACAAGCCCACAGCTTAAAGTAAACCGCATGATCAAAGACGGCTGTGGTGGATGCTTATGTGCACCTTAAGAGACAAAAAGTTGGAACCACTAACTCAGACTGAAGGCTTCTGGGCCTGCTCACAGTAAAGCACCCCAAACAGACTACACTAAAAATAGAAAACAACCACCATTCAGATCAACAAAATTCATCTCCAAGAATTTGCTTCTTCCTTAACAGGACAGGTCCCTCTCAATATTCTCATCCCTTTCCCTTTTTTTGTTAATAATTAGGCATATAGGAAATACAGGCTATAGACTCCAGCAGAATTATGTGAATTATTTTGAGGAAATCCTCACATAGTCAAGGCGAGAATGTTTGCAGTAATGGTTCCAGCAGACAACATACAATAGGGACATGGTGAAAAAAGGCATTTAATGTATGAGGAAATCACTGCTCTGAAACAGGCCGCACACATAGTATACAGTCAAAACTTATCTATCTTGCAGTATGGCATTCTTAAACAACACTCAATTCCCTGGCTTTCTAGCTCAGGGCTACACATCTCACCCCATACCTCAGACCCAAGCCCTGCCCGCCACAAAAGCTGTCATGTTATTTCCTTCAGCTTCTGGGACTTCCCTTCAAACTTGGGCTGGTGAGTCCATTGGCCTTTCTGGCCTGTTCCAGTGTTAAACCAACCAAAGTGTACAAATCCGTCTGCCATGCATTAAGAAATAGTGGGAAAACAAATTATTTCCCAATGCATGGCTTGAATAATACAATTCATATTTAAAGGCCGTTGAATGTTCCTCTGACTCAAGCCAGAGAATTAGAGGGAGGAGGACTTTCCTCTAGCAGTAAAACCATGAACTGAATCAAAAGCAGATAGTTAAAACTGAGCTTGTACAGATCTAATCTTTAAATGCTGAAACGTTTCTTTTGCCCCAGAGAGCACACAGCTTCAAAAGAGATTTAATCAGAAAGAATAAAAGTATGTTTTCATTTTAGTTTTCTGTCTTCTGAAAATTGGCGGTAGGAGAAATGGCTGTATTATATGAAAACCAGCATTTGCTTAGAAAGCCTCATGTCAGAGAGAGAGAGGAAAAAAAGAAGAAAAATGCTGACAGGATTCTTTTGAAACAAAATAAGTGTTTCCAACCAATGTGAAATATAGTTCTAGTCCCTTGAGTCTGACCACTGCAGAACCTTATCTGATATACTAGAGAGATGAATTTTCCCATAAACATGCCAGTGTTTGTATTAGCAATGAAAAAAATCAGATACTGAAACCATATATATGTATATGTGTATATATATATATACACACACACACACTGAGTAGAGTTAAAATTAATAAACTTTGATTTCTGTCAGTCTTGTGAACAAACATCTTGATTTAACATTGAGTTTGCATCAGCCCTACTGGGCTGATACTCACAGTTAGTGGAAGCCAATGGGATTATTTACTTGTGTTGAGTTAGGTTTGTGTTGAATTAGGGTTGGAAATCTGTACCTGAGCTGCTGTAAAATTTAGCAAGTGGGATGGGGACAAATCTTGTTTGTACATCCTGATTCTTGATATTACTCCAGTCTTGTGGCCAAAACTCTGACCCAAATCTCATCAATTTTAATGAGGTTTTGCCTTAGTACATATGTAGTAATAATCCAGAAACAGATTATACAGTAACAATAACTCACTAGAGTGGACTCCTTCCTCCCTCCCTCAGATGCATTCACCCACATATACAGGCCCCTCTCTCAGGACTCAAACTCTCTAACCATTCTGGGCTGTAGGATAATGTAAAACTGTATTTATTTATTCATGTTGATGTCAGCACACCACATAAAATTATAAAGAATGGTTCTTTCAATCTTTAGGTACCTTATCAGATAATTAAAAATACAATCCAACATTTGCAAGAGGCAAACAGCAGCAGCAAGCAAACAATCTTTCTCTGCAGAAAAGAAGTGAGAAATTTCCTCAGATCCTCTTCTCCCCAGAATAAACAACTACCTCCCTCACACTTGCACTCATCATATCATTAAATTGTACATGACAATCAGAACATGTTACTGGGACCATGCTACGTGGCACTCTACCTGGGATGAAATAAAGGTACTATGAAGGTAAAGGTTCCTTACTTGAGAACTGAACAGCAATAAAACATAATCCTTTTTTTTGTTCCTAAGGGTGACCTCATTCCCTGAAGAAGGCTTCCTGATAAATGCTTATTAGTAAAGTGTGCCTGTGTGTCTGCCAGATCCTCTTGTAATTGCTCTTGTTTTCAGAACTGCAAATAGGCATTTAAGTACCCAGGACTGGAAGTGACCTCCTGGACCATCAAGTCTATCCCCCTGCATTTGCAGGCAACCATTTGACCAACAGGGTCCATACAGACATTTGGTCTGGGTCCTTTTACAGCCCACATATGTAAGACACTCAGTAAAACACCTACAGTGTGCATGGGTGTATCCAGGAACTCAGGAAAGAGGGTGTGACCACATCCCATTCAGCAGTGTGGCACACATGCAGTGATCTCTGCTTACTGTGCATGAGCCACACATGGCCAAAGGGGTGTGGCTGGCTACCCCTTTTTCCTTTGCCACAGTTCTGGATGCGCAAGCTATCTATGCTATCTATGCTTATTGCATGTCAGCTGTACATGTGTAGTGAACTCAGTGCTCACCAGTTAGTTGGTACAGACTCTGTCCAGAGGGCCTGCTTTTTGCAGGAATTTGGAGCCCAGGAGGTGAGTGCCAGTGTTATTCATCCTCCCTTCCTCCCTCATCCTCCTACTGAATTCAGGAGCAGGGAACAAGAGAGGATGAGCAGTAGCCATAACACTCAGCCACTGCTTTCACGCTCTGGACCCAAAGGGATGACATCTACCATCCTTTCTTTTCCCCTGCCACTGAATTCAGCTGGGTAGGGAGAAGGTAGGAAGGGAGAGCAAGGGGCAGTAGCATTGGGCTTCAGAGCTATGAAAAAGCAGGGGCTCCAGCCAGTGCTGAATTCAGAGCTCACAGCATGTGCTCATGAACCACACAACCAAAGCGAGGCAGTTGTGACTGCACTGCCCCTAGAGTTGCCCCTGACAGTGTGGTACTGAGAGAAGAGGAAAGATATTGGTGCTATCAAATCCATGGCCATTTCAATGGCTGGGCATTTGTTTGGTAAAGTATGCTGAGATGATTCTAAGTGAGCAGTGCCATGCACTGTAGAGAAAGGCAAAGCCCTGGGGGCAAATCTCTTCTTGACTAATTTTGGTATGCAGCTTGACCTACAAGCCGGGCATTTGAGATGTTTCTCTATCATCATAAATGCCTGGCTAGTGCTTCTCAACCTTTTTAGACCTGATGGACCCCCCCATTTGTCTTGAGGCACCCTTTGGAAATATTCCAGCTCTTACTTTTTGCTCATTTTTTGACTACAGAAAAATAATAAGAGTATTTTTTGGTTTCAAAGAACTCATAAAGACCACAACAGGTCAGAATCTTTCTGAAAGTATGGATTCTTATTTGAAATCTCCGTGTTTATCTTGTGAATCAGATGTGTATGCTTAATAGTGCTAACATTGCTTGGTACCCTGTGTCACCCTTGAAAGGAACTCAAGGCATCCCAGGGTGCTGTGAAACCCTGGTTGAGAACCACTATTTTATAGCATTAAGGATACTAATTCACCCAAGCCAATCTTATAATTCTAGCCATGGCCAATGCCCGGTGTTTCACAGGAAGTAAAAGCGGGTGGGAGGGGGGAAACAATCACCAGAAGCCAAGACAAAAAAACCTTCCTGGCTTCAGGAAAGAACTAGCAGAAACCCCGAAATATTAGTAAACTGTTCCTATATACACAAAATGGAAATCAAGTTTTCTTTCATACCTTTTGTGGTGACACCAAGTATGGAAAGTAACATATTATCTGTTCTGATCACTTTGTAAGGTACTCTCATTCCTACCATACCTTCCATAAACTTACAAGGGTTCAGGTTTCATGCCCCCCACTACTTTGCTAAGAAACCCATTCCAGAATATTAGAAGAATAATAGCGAGAAGCCCACTTCTCATTTCCAAACTAAATTTGGTTACAATTTCATAGTTTCATAGTTTCCAGGGTCGGAAGGGACCTGAGTAGATCATCTAGTCCGACCCCCTGCCATGGCAGGAATGAACATTGGGGTCAAATGACCCCAGCAAGATGTGCATCTAACCTCCTCTTAAACACCCCCAGGGTAGGAGCCTGCACCACTTCTCTTGGAAGTTGGTTCCAGATCCTAGCCGCCCTGACTGTGAAGTAGCACCTCCTGATATCTAACCTAAACCTACCCTCTGCCAGCTTCTGACCGTTATTCCTGGTCACTCCTGGCAGTGCTCGGGGGAACAGTGACTCCCCCAATGCCTGCTGATCCCCCCTGACTAGTTTATAACAGGCCACAAGATCCCCCCTCAGCCTTCTCTTTTGGCGGCTGAACAGGTTCAGGTCCCGTAGCCCCTCCTCATACGGTCTGCCCTGTTGTCCCCTGATTATACGAGTGGCCCTCCTCTGGACCGTCTCCATGCTGTCGACATCCCTCTTGAAGTGTGGCACCCAGAACCGGACGCAGTACTCCAGCTGCGGCCTGACCAGTGCCGCATAGAGGGGGAGGATCACCTCTTTGGACCTGCTCAAGATGCATCTGTGGATGCATGCCAAGGTGCGGTTGGCCTTCCTAACTGCATCTCCACACTGCCGGCCCACGTTCATCTTGGAGTCAATGATGACCCCCAGATCCTTTTCCGCCTCCGTGCTGACAAGAGGGGAGTTCCCTAACCTGTAGGTATGGTGCCGGTTGTTCCTCCCGAGGTGCATCACCTTGCACTTGTCTGTGTTAAAACCCATCCTTTGATTTTGATTTTTGAATTTGATTTTGTGCCTGTGATGACAGGTGGCCAGCAGCAGCAGGACCCAGTGGGAACCTGTTGCTGAACAATAAGGTTAGCCTGACTCCACCAAGCTCCACCCTGCTTTCCACTGTCAGCTCCCAACAAGAAGCCTCTGTGGCTTCTGGTCTCATGCCCCTGGAGTTGTTCCTCCTGGGTGGTGGGGTCATGGTGGGAGGCAAACCCTGGCAGGTGGCAGAGCCATGGCAGGTGGCAGAGCCATGTTGGGCCCTGGCAGGCAGTGGGGTTGTGGCAGGTGGTAGGTCCCAGCAGGCCACAGGGCTGCCACGGATGGCAGAGCTGTAGCAGGCGGCAGGCCCCAGCAGGCGGCGAGGCTGAGGTGGGTGACGGCATCACGGTGGGAGGTGGACCTCAGTGGGTGATGGGCCTAAGGCAGGCCCTGGCAGGCAATGGATCCATGGTGGGAGGCAGAGCCATTGCAGGCCCCAGCAGGTGGTGGGGTTGCAGTTGGTGGTGGAGTGGCAGCAGGCAGTGGGCCCCAGTGGGTGGCAGAGCTGTGCCTGGGTCCCAGTGACTGGCAGGGCTGTGGTGGGAACTCACAGAGCTGTGGTGGGACTTCGGTGGGCAGTGGGGCTGCAGTGGGCCCCAGCAGGCAGCATAGCAGGCCCCAATGGGCAGCAGAGCTGCAGCCAGGCCCTAATAGGTGGTGGGGAGGCAACGGACCCTGGGAGGCAGTGGAGCTACAGTAGGCACCAGAGGCACAGTGGGCCCCAGCAGATGGTGGGGTTGTGGTGGGCAGTGGGCCCCAGCAGGCAGCAGAGCCACAACCAGACTGAGGCGGGACCCAGCTGCTGCTGGCCACCAGAGGCAATGGTGCCAAGCGGTGCCCCAGTGGGCAGCATAGCCATGAGGGGCCCCAGCAGGTGATGAAGCCATAGTAAGTGGTGGAGTTACAGCAGGCAGCAGAGTTGTAGTGGGGCTACAGCAGGCAGCGGGCCCCGGCAGGTGACAGGGGCTGTGGAGCACTGCAGGCAGTTGGGGGCTGCAGGGAGCAGCAGACAAGCCTGCAGGAGGAAATGCAGGGAAAGGTGGTGGCGGGCGGGAACACAGAGCCTGTACAAGTGGCCTGGGACTGGTAGGGACCCAGGGTGGGGCTGCAGAAGTGCAGAGCCTGGGCATGGGGTTTGCCTGGCTGCATCATGTGAAGCTCACATGCAGTCTGTTAGAGGTGCATGCTATGGAGCCAGCAGCTCGGTCCCGGCTCTCTCTTTCAGCACACACCTAGCCACCATACCCACACCCCACCACGTGCATGCATGCATACCCCCCCCACTTAAACCGCCTTACTGCCCACACAAAACACACAGTAGACTGTTTTTGAGCTATTATGCAGCCACCTCTAGATACACTTTTTGTAAACATAGAAATCAGTACAAAAATATTTTAAAATACATTTAAAATAAGTTATAGTAGATATTTGTGTGTGTGTGTGTGTGTGTGTGTACATATATATATATCTTTTTCCTGGTTTCCATATCACAGCACCCTTCCTCCCAAAAGGAGTACTTCTGGGACAAGGAGAGGGACTTCCAATGGCAAATGTCAGGGGCTAGGGGGTGGAACTTCTGGTCCCAATATGTCAGGAGCTAGGGGGTGGGACTTCTGGTGACTAGGGAGCAGGGCAACTGTCAAGGGGCAGGGCTACCCATGAGGCCTTTGACAGCTCTCCAAAACTTGGTAAGTAGCCCTCTGTCCAAAATAATTGCCGGCCCTGTTTTAGCCTGAGTCACTGCAGGAATGTGCCTGCATTTTCTCAGTCCAGAGGTAATGTCTGTGCACTTGCAAACCAGCTCAGCCTAGCCTGGTTAGACTAACCTGCAAAGATTGAATCAATTCAAGCTGAGGCTTTTTGCATGTCTGTCTCTAGCCCTCCTGATCGGCATGAGTTTTCAAACATGATGGCCACATTTATGTGGTTAAGCTTAATAAGCCAAACTCATCTAGTTTTGCTAGTAGAAATACTTTATCTAGTTTTTGCTAGTAGAAATTTTAAGCAGGATGAGTCACAAGAATGATTTGATGGACAACACTAATGACTTTTCTCCAATCAAACAACTATCAAAATAGTTTTAATTTTTTTAACTATGGTATTAATTTCATCTTCTCCAGCTAATAAATTCACATGATGCAAAATATAAAATGCTTTTCTTCAATCTAGATAGCTTAAGTCAACTGCCCTGGCCTATCTAATATTTAGTTATTCTATCAAAGGTGATTATTAGATTATTCTGACACATTCCTTCTTGGACTCTTAAGTTGACCATGAATTGATTTATCTCCAGGTCCCTGATTAGTCCTTCCTTGAATACCTATGCTAAGATTTTGTGTACTGAAATCAAACAATGGGCCTTTAATTGTTAATTCTAATTTGAATATAGACTCTACAGTAACCATTCTCCAGTCATAGAATGCTACATTGACAGGCTAATTGAAGATCTGGGCTAGAGGAGCAGTTACTTCATGTGCCATCTTCTTCAGTTCTCCTGGATGAATTTTTCAAGACCCCACAATTTTGCGTTACTAAACTATCAACCTCAGACATGGTAATATCCCTCTTCATTTCCATTTGATACCTTTCCATTATCTTAAGTTATGCTTTCATCCTTACTGAAAATTGAAACAAACTATTCATTAAATGCTTGGACCATGCTTAGGTTATCCTTGATCTTCACTCTATTTTCAGTGTACACTGGCCATACTTGTTACCTCTTAGTTGTATTTTTATTTATGTAACCGAAGAACCATTTGTATTCAGTTTGATTTTCTTTCTAAGGTCTGAATCAGATAATCTGTTGTCTATTCTCATGTCATTTCTACACTTTCTGACATCTAAAAATAGCTCCTCTGAGGTCTAATGTCTTAGATACATCTTTCTAATAGCACATCTCTGGCAACTGAGAACCCATGCCCAACAGATGTATTTGGGGATATGGTCAGATTCCATAAGAATGAAATATGGTCCCTTGGGCAGGGTACTGGACTAGTGTTCAGGAGACTGAGTTTTGCTCTCATGTCTGCCACTGGGGTTGTGTGTGACACTGGGGAAGGTTTGTTTCTCTTTCTCCCCTTGCACATCTTGTCTGTCCTATTTATTCCAATTGCAACTGGCGTGAGGCCTTTTTTATATATTTATGTATAGTGCCTAGTGCCTAGCACAGTGTAATAATAACAACAACAACAACAACAATAATAATCTGGGGCAGCAGACCACCTCCCGTTGTTCTCTTTCCCGTCTTCTATACGCCTTGAGTTGTCACCAAAGCGATGTGGAAACGTATCGTTAAGCATGTGCTAAGCAAATGCAAAGTGCTGCAAGATTGACACTCTGACTCTAATAAGAGAAAATTGTTTAGGTAACAAAAGAAAGCTGTGCAGCTGGTTACTTAAGGGAGGAACTACCAGGTACAATTTATGGCACAAATTTTTGGGGCCTCATGTGTCATAAGGAGCCAGAATAATCCCTTTGGAAATGCCATTTTGGGTGCATTTGCCAGCCAACCTTCCTCTGATAGACATAAATGCAATTAGTCTGTGCCCCACTTGTCTCTCTTTTCAAAACACTCAGCAGGTGTAAACATCATTTGTAGCTGTTATTACAGATGTAAAAACCCATTTGGTAGTATAAATACTTCAAAAACGAAGCCCCAGTTGTTTGTTATCCTTCGTTAAAATCCTTCCAGGCTTACATATTTAAGTATAGGCATCTTAATTCTCCAAATCAATGTACAAGAGGAAAAAAGTCAGCTGGTGTTTGACAACAGATAATACAAGTTGTATGACTTCTTTCAGCCTGCTTAATTATTACGAAGGCCAGGGATTATTTAACACATTAAGAGTTGTTAATTTTCTTAGCAGTTGCTTGCAGACAACCTAAATTAAAATAGACTGCTGTTGTGCTGTTACTTTGGATAATCTCTCAGTTAGGTGCTCTGCATTTCCAGGCAAGTTCATTAAACACAAATAGATACAACTGTAAAACACAAATAAACTTTTGCCAAATAGACCTCATGGCTTTTTATGCCATGCTAGCGTTGTATTTTTTTCCTCGTAGCAAAATGTCAGTTGCTATGTTGTATTGTGCTAATATTATGTGATCTATGACATGACATATTATGTGACAACACTGGTGCAATGTGACCCTAATTTGGTGCATTTTCTTTCTGTGGATAGCTTATAACGAAGAGTCCTCGGTTTTTGAATTGGAGATTTCTGCTTGCAGCATTAGCTATGAAACCAAATAAATACAAATACGCGTACAGGCAGTTCTTGGCTTACAATGTTTCGAGTTGCAAAGTTTTGCACTTATAAATTGACACCCTTTTTCAAATTTTTGATGTCAGTTTACAATGCTTGATCCAGGTTCACTGCATTGCCCATCTCCCAGGAGAACACCTGTCCAAACTTCCTTGGACACTTTCTTTAAGAAAGCAGACAAGTCTCCAGAAAAACCTGCAGCCAAGACTCCTGAGAAGACTCCAGCCAAGAACCCTTCAAAAAGTCCAACCAAGAGGTTTTCAAAAAGTCCAGCAAAGCCACCTCAAAGAAGTCCTTCCAAATCAATATGATTGCTATTTACAATATAAATACATTACTCATCTATAATTGACTGAGTACAAAATTCTGGCTTATTTTTGGTGAAAACAGGGTATCGGGCCTTGGTTCAGGAACCAATCCCCATTTATAATATTGTTTCCTATGGAAAAATCAGTTCCAAGTTATGTTTTGATTTAAGACACGGTTTTCAGGAACCAATTGTGTCATAAATCCAAGGACTGCCTGTATAGTGAAATATGTATTTCAAAATTGTTTCTACCATATTTAATCTTCCACCTGATTTAGTCCTAGATAATAGTGTGAATTTCTGTCATAGTTTTTGGGAAGCCTGTTCATCCTTTCTTGTTCAGATAACAGTCATAATCTGGAAACAAAGCAACTTTGGATTTGACATTCAAAATTAACTAAAAATTGAAGGAACCAGCATATTAATAATATGCACTGTTAGTTATTTGGGGAGACATTTATATTTCTTTTATATTAAAGTCCATGAGGGCTCATTTGTTGCAATATAAGTTTAGCATGATAGTAAATAAAACAGTAACATTAAAGCATACAGAAAAGAAGGTTCTTAGAAATCTAGTTGAAATGACAGTTATTGGCATTTGCAAGTAATATTTAGCAGGAGGAGAGGGTATGATAAAAAAGAAAGAGGAAGAGAGAAGATGAATTAAAGAGAAGGGCTGGCTGTGACATATTTATGAAGTACAGATGTTACACTGATTAAAATTAAAAGTCTTTTAAAAAGTGATAGAGACCGTTTCTGAAGATGAAAGCACCTTTGTGCTATAATATCAGGAGATCCTAAAAACACATTGTACAAAGGAATATCTCTGTTACTCAATGTCTGCTATATTTTCATTGGCATTTTAATATTTTGCTTATCAGCTCTCAGAAAAGTACAAAAGTACTGAGCCCGAAACACACATTTAAACATGTAGGTCAGTCCTGAAAAAAGGTTTTCATACTGTTCTCCACCTTGCTGCCTCGACTGCACACAAATATGTGGAAGGGAGCATAGGAAATATTTGTTAATGCAAAGAATGCCATTCAATATTTGACTGGAGGCATGGTGTTGTTTGGAGCTGGTTCATATAATCTGAAGTATAAATGAACTTGAACTGAAACTCAAATCCAGACCTGCACAAATCTGGGATAAAAGTTGAATTCAGAGCTGGACTCATTTTTATAGTTGGGAGTCTAGGCTGGATCAGGTAAGTCAGAAACCTGCTTTTCCTGGATTTGGCATAGTTTTGAGGGGAGGGCAGTAACAAGTTTTGAACACTGATTCCAAGCACAAACTAACTAATCCAATGCTTAAGGCCATTATCTAGGATATGGGAGACATAGGTTCACTTTGTCCACCTGCTTGAGGGGTTCTGAGCCAGTGGCCATGTCTACACTAGATGCTGACTGCTCATTTATTACTGCACAGTCATTTGGCACTTGCATACACAAGTTACTGCACAGTAGTGTCCCTCTTACTACTGCACAGTTGTGTTGCATCATGCTTCGTCCCATGAGATGCTACTGCACATAGTAACAAGCTACTGCAAAGCTAGTGTCTTGTGTAGATGTGTCCAGTATTTATCTCCTAGATTATAAGCTATTGTAAAGTGAATCTTTCTCAGCCTTTCCTTAGCTCTTTATGTTGTGTAAAAATAATTACAGAGGACAAAAGAAGTCTAAATTTACAAATTCTACCAAAAAGGGGATGGCACCAATTGTTATTTCATTTTGTCTAATAGTTAGGGCACTAATCTAGTATGTAGGAGGGCCAGATTCAATTCCTTCCTCTGCTAAAGTGAATTCGAATTCACATTTCCACCACATTTCCCAGGAGAGCATCTGAAGTACTCAGTTTACTAGAGTATTTTGTCAGCCATCCTTCTTGGTAAGCTTTGCAAATTTAGACCTCAAATTTATTTTTCAGGCAAAGGCAATTAACAAATTTGACCCATATTCAATAAATAATTTGGGGACAACTAAAAATAGATTTGCCATAAAATTTTGCTACTTGCTTAAAAGAAAATTGCCCACCTCACTCCTGAATGCCTGAGGCTTTTTCAAAATTAAACAGAGCTTCTTGAGGCATTTTTGAAAAGTTTTATCCATAGTCATTGTTTATATATATATAAAGAGAGAGAGAGAGAGAGAGAGAGAGAGAAAGAAAATTTGAATAACTTAGTCTAGCTGCTAAGTAACCACTACCTTTATACTTTTAGTAGCTACCACTGGTAAAGCATCATTATACCAATCAACCATGACTGGGAAACACTGGGCATGCTACATGTGCATTTGATGCGACACCAGTAATTCGTAAATTACTTATGAATAAACGGTGCCAGGCAAGCATCTAGACGTGCAACGAAGTGGCAGCAGTTTTGCTGCCAATTTTCTCCAGCTTCCCGGGGCCCTGCAATGGGACCCTGCCACCAACGGGGCACTCCGGGCTCCAGCTCCAACCGGCATCTCTCTTCAAAAGCCAGCCCTGCTTGCAACATTCTGGCCAGCCACTTCTCTGGTCAGAAGCAGCATGCCCAGAGCAGGGACAGTATATGGCAGCTTTCTCCTCCCTTCCTGTGCATTCCCATGCTAAGACTGCTCCAGACCCTGCCCCTGGCAGTGACAACCAATGCCCCATGCTCCTCCTGGCTGCCATGCTGACCATGCTGGCCAGCTGTGCGGCTGTGAGGCCTTTGCAAAGCAGCAAATATTTAATTCAGATTTGGATTCAGCCGATTTGGAGGGACAGTGATTTGATTCGGTTATTCAAGTCACTGTCCTGATTCGGCCGAACTGGATTCGGAGATCTGGTGCTGATTTGGAGATTTGGCCATTGACTATAATGGGGAATCAGTAAAATACTTATAACTTTGTCATTTTTTTGCTGATTAGGATGAAAACAGCAGGGCTGGTAGCCCCGTCTGAGGGCATGAAGCCTGCCAAGTTTCAAGGAGGTAGGTACAGGGGTTTCTCTGAAAGTGCTCCTCAGACTGTTGGAAGCAAAACTTGTATCACTTGTGTGTGTTAAGGGGTGTAAGTTGTAGCCATGTTGGTCTAAGGACATAGGCAGGCAAGGTTCTTTGGGCCAATCTGATATATTTTATTAGACCAACTGAATAGTTGATGAAATACATCGTAGCAAACTTTTGGGTTTAAAAACCCTTCATCAGGCTGAGGAAGCACCTGAAGTCTGTTTGTGTGTGCGCTCTTCCTTGATGGAATGAACAGTAAAGAAACCAGAGGCTGGGCTGCAGGCAAGAAAGCCAGTCAGTGAAAATGTAAATTCAGGTGTCAGGGGATGAGCGAGGCTGGTGGGGTGGGAGGGGGATGTAGCAGGTAAAACTAGAGAGGTACCTGGGGGGTCAGGTATCAGGCAGGATATATTATGTCATAAATCCAATGTCTATATTGAGTCCATGAGCTTTTTTAGGAGAGGTTCCCAGCCTGGAGTCCTGGGGCTAGCCTGAGGCCGGTCCCCTACTGGCAGGGCTGACATGGGAGCAAACTTGCTTCGGAGTTGCATCTACACTGGCCTAACTGTGGAATAATTAATCATGCATAAATTTGCTACCTGCATTTGCAGGTAGTACATTTACTCAGTTAAGCATATTTACTGCTCATTAAGCATACACATGTACTTACTGAGCAATAAACTATGCTACTGAGCAGTTGCGCGTCTCATGTAGACACACCCACGATGCCATGACTCTGAGAAATACTATTTTCTAAAAATGATATTTCTAAAGTCATACAAAGACTTTCTTAAACTGACAGATACCATGAAAACATGTTGGATGACTGGTCTGATAGCAAGTATGATTGAATAGTGTCAGTGCCTGATCACTTGGCATGCTCTCAAAAATCTAACCCATTCTTTTCCACACCTGTCAACTATTTTTAAAACCAATTAAAATCAGTGACTATCCAAATGTGACAGTTTTTAAAACACTACTTAAAAAATATTACTGTGTTGGGAAATAAGGTTTGAATGTCCCACAGAATAAGTTTGCAAATCATGTGTTGAGAAAATGATGCCACTAGTAATAAAATAGCACCAAATCATAGGAATGAAAATGTTGTTTCTCATGTTTAAAGAGTTGACAAGAAAGTCAGCTCCTGGGGGATAAGAGCAGCATTCCACTGGTACTGTCAACACAAGTTAGAGATGGTACATTGCCACCTGACCAAACACAAACAAATGGCCTTTGGACAAGAGACTAGTCTTAACAAATACCTTTGCAAGCAAGATAATGTTTTGCATGTATTGCTGTGATAATTATTTCTCTGCTGAGTGTGTCTTTGTTTAAATGGTTCTAGCCTTTAAAAACAATGTCCTCTTTGTTTTGTTCTGTTTGAAACTTGTTCCACTAATGGACCCTTCTATTCCTAGGTAAGTAGGCATTTTTAGAAATCTTTTATCCTGCCTGATTCATAGATTGATGTAGTTCATTTTCCTATGTGTGTTCTTCTCCAACTTCATCTTCACAGTTCATCCTATCATTTACCAGCAACAGAAATTTCTGAGTACATTGTATTACAGTAGTGTAGGAGTGATGTTGTAGTCCATGGCAGTCCAGAAATTATGCAAGAGGCAAGGGAGTCTTAGGGTGTTTTATTGGACCAAGTACATAGTAGGGATAAAGTTTAGACAAGCTTTTGAATCTGAAGCATGCCTTAAATTTGAAAGTTTGTCAATTATATAGTTGGTCCAATAAAGTTGTCACCCTAAGAAATCCTTGCCTCTTGCACCACGAACATATATCTAGAAACTTTTATGCCCTGACTATGAAGGAAGTAAATAAAATATTGTGTATCTTCCACAAACCATCCACAGCATCTCTATTAGCAGATTTTTGAGCACTGTGTGATCTGGTTAATCCTGAATGAGCATGCTAAGTGTAGAATTAGAATTCTTCCTAATGCTGAGGAAATGATAACATTGAGTTATGTCATGTAGAAAATATATTGGATTCAGACTGAATTGTCTACATCCATGAAGATAGAACAGTGTCTTTTGGAACTAATATGCTTCTCACTAATTTTTCAGACGGTGCTACTGTATTATCTAAAGAGGTTATAGTGCTGGAAGAACTGTATGCCACAGCTGTGATCTGGATCCATGTCCAACCTAGCCAATGCAAGTTCATGGGGAAATATTATGTCCAGTGTTATGTCTAATCATACTGGACCTATGTGGCTTCCTACTGCTTTGTTCTCTTGTAGTGTGTGCTGAATACTAAACTTAGATACTTAACCACTTTAACTTGTGAGAAATTTAAGTGCCTCAGCTGGGTGTGTGAATTCCTTGTCTGAATCCAGATTCCCAATTTTTAGGCACAGGAACACTCTTCTGAGTGCCTGTCCTGGTGTCTGATTGATTTCAGCGCATAGATGAAAACAAAGTCTACTCTGGATAAAACAGATGATATTAGTCAACCAGGAAGCAAAAACAACTAGGTGATTGGCAAGGATCGCACCTGTTTCTCTGAATGTTTTCATGGTACTTGTTGTTCTTGGGGATATTCAGGATTTGGATACTAGCTATTGTTGAATTACTAGCTTCTAGCAGTAGCTTGGATTATCTTTATATTTTGTATCTGGCTAAGAGGTTGTGACTTTCTTTCAGGTATAGACAGCATTACCTTGATTCTGCCTTTTTCACGTTAGATTTAGATTACTACTACACACCGTATACATACTTCAGTCTATATACTAACTCCATTTGGAAATTGGAGTTCTTGCTGAATGCAGTACCCTACATGTTCATCTGGGAAACCCATCTTGTGGACATTACAATGATGATTTGCAGCAGCTGTCTGTAAGTCTCCAGGGTAAATTTCAGAAGCTAGTTGTGACCTATAAAGCTTTGATGGCAAGGAACCTTTCCACTTGAGAAGCAGTGACAAATATCAATGATGTCACATACTAAACTACTGGAAGGCACACAGATGCCACAGCGATAAAGACAGTTTAAGGATGGACTAAAGTAGTGGATTCACTCAAGCTGGAGTTGTGTCTGTAGTAGAAAAGAGAAGTGGCTACTACTAGGCTGTTTTCCTTGATGACACCTTGGCTTTGGTATTATATCATTCCTCAGTCCAAAGAAGCCTGAAGTGATTTGATTTCCTGGGGGGACTTTAAGGATCATCATGCTAGCTTTTGGCTGTACTGGTATTTACTGGTATTGGGTTGGACTGACTGGTATTTTTTCACATTTTTCTTTTACAAAAATATTTGACTGGAGGCTGTTGTCTGTGGTGGAGGTTGTTAAACACTTACTTAATTGTCAAGGGACCTAGAGTTTAGGGTCATATTTTTATCTATTGATGATAAAGTTTCATAAGCAAAAGAGATATTAAATACATTTTGTGTGCATCTATGTCATTAAATATCTACAAGGAGTTTGTAGTCCCTTGTAGTGTAGCCATTATTTGAACATGTTCATCTCATATATTGTTTGATGGTTTTAGTTTATGGATTAATGATGTTAATTTAAAAAGTGATTTGTTTGCTTGGTTGGCATTGGTCACAGAAGCCATAAAGTTTTGCTTCCATTCTCTCCATGACGAATAACCCAATGGTGAATCCTTTCATGGGCAATATAAAATAGGGTTTCTATGAATGCTTATACAGGAGACTTTCAAAATTCATTGTTGAAATGCTTATTGTTGGACAACTCACAGAACAGAATCAATAGGGGTGGAGGAGAGCTGAGGCTAACTCTTAAGAATTCAAATGAATATTCATAGCAGATATACTTTGTTATATTCAACCACTTTTACTGAGCATCAAAACCTAAAGTGTTGATATCATCAGGAAAACAACTAAATTGTAAAAATGTGTCTTCCTTACTAAGCATATTTAGATTTATTTATGCCCTTACTTATTACATCCAAGGCATATTCTTATTTAAAATTGATACTCTAATCCTGAAACTTCTTGTGGATAGACAGACAGCTATGCCTACCCAGAGTTTCACTGCACTTCAGCTGGGCTCAGAAGTCAGTCTTCACAGATGTTGCTGAACTGGGGCCTGACAGTGTGATAGCACTGAAGCCCTGATCCATTGTGATAGGTGGTATACACATGTATTGAGAGTCCTTGCAATACATCAGGTTTTTCAAAAGAGACACTTGTACAAGTATTTGCAGGAGACAAAAGAGGTTCTTGCCTCCATTTCCACTGAAGAGCTAGTATAACTCTAGAACAGCCATTGAGGTTCTTTCCTGCTTAATCTGTAGTTAATAAAATTGTCACCAAAATAGCAGCAAAATAGCAATTGCTGAATCTATACCAGCCTGTTAAAAGAGTAATCTTAGAGCATACAAAACTGTACAAAAAGCAAGAGAAAAACCCCACAAAGCTGAAACTTTTCAAAATTATCTATAGGATTATTTGGAATGTTGTTCTAGACTGTTATGCAATTAATTAATCTAATTAACTTTTCAGTATATTTTACTGAAATGACTAAATTCAATATTATGACATTAAAAAATATTATGAATTATTTAAAGACAAACACAGATCCATATTGGAATATTTTAATGTGAATATTCAAATTTCAGTGTCTATTTTTATAAATCTTTGAAGATAAATCCATATTTTGTACCACTAGCAAACAAACAAACCAAAAAAAATCATTTTAAATGAAAAACCTTGACATTTTTTCAGCTATTTTTCAAGACATGCAAGCAGAAAATAAAACAACAAAGCCTATAATTTTGAGGCCTTTTATACTTTGCTGTAAATATTTCTCATGGTTCCAGAAAGAACATTGCTTAATTTTCAGAGTCCAGATTGAATTTAGAGCTCTGACAGTTAGAAAAATCATCTTTGGATTTGTAAACTGCATGAAGTTGATATGGAAGTCACTGAAAGAGAATAAATATGGAACCCCACGATGTCATTCATAGATTCACTTTTTGGCACATAACAGTTAGCTTGAAAGAAGAACTGTAACTAAATACAAGTTCATCCAAGCATAGAAAGACTGGTTTTTCCAAATAAAAACCAGCAGTCTCTTCACTAGTCCTGAGGTCATAGCCAACTTTATTATACTTTCAAGGACATTTTGTCTTCATTTATATAGCAGTGTACTGTGCACTCACTCAGCCACTGATATATACCTACGCACATTTATGGTAAAACAAAAAATCTTGCATAAAAACTTTGTTCAGAATCAATATTTCATTCCATTTATCAAATCATCTTGTTCAACTTTGTTCATAAATTTTTCAGGTTTAACAATATAATATAATCTTTGAAGGACAATGGAACAAGAAATAAGGGGAAGTGAGAGGGAGAGAAAGAGGAAAAAGCAGCTTGCTTTCCTCTTGTTATTACTATCTTGTCAAAGAAGTGCAGAGCCCTCTGTCAGCACACAGACCCTTTCTTCTTTGTTCTTTTTAATGATATTCTTGGAGAAGTTACAGCTAAGTTCCTTGGGCATATCCTTCACTGACTGTGAATCAGAAGGTATATGAGGATCCATTCATTTACATCATAATTCTGATACCAACCTTGCCTGTTACCACAGAAACACTGTCCATGATCACAGCTTTGTATTAAAAAGGAAATATATGATACCATCAATAATGACAGCTCCCATGATTTAATCCTTGATTTTTGCCATAAAATCTGACCTTTACTTGATCTTACTGCTGTACTTGCACATCCGATTTTCAAGACTGCTGATAGTTTAGCTTCATTTGCTTCCTTGGTCTGCTTTAATGCAAATTTGCAAGCATCTGAGTTTTTTAAATGTATCAGTATTTCATGGCTTTCTCTGGTAAATAGCACAACAAATTCTCGAATCTCTAATGCTTCTAATGTTTATTGCAAATTATCTTGTCTTCTATATATGAAATATTATCTCCCCAGAATATTTTATCCACATCTCTTTGTTTCTCTGGTTTGTCTAGTTAACAGTTTTTGTGTGTCAGACAGAGCACATAAGCCAAGCTCATTCTTAGCTTTCAGTGGTGGTTGCAGGTTGTAGGTCATGGACATTTGATATCCTTTTCGGATCGTTTCTGTTTAACTTTTTCGCATACTGAGAAGCCTGATAAGTGAGTCGTGTGTCCTATTATACCTGCATTCAAGCTTCTAGGTTTTAGGGTGGCTGAAATTTGTCATTAACAATCCAAACCCATCTATCACCCTATGTTTGAAGGTTAGTAACATAAATCTTTTAATAAAAGTGCAAAGGTTCACAAGTATATTCTCATAGTTTCCAATGAAGTTATTTTCAGAAAAGCAATTAGAGGTCACATCAGAGAAACACATATTGTGATCTCGTTGTTCACAAAATGGAGATGGCACAGCCTTGCATTTTTATGCAGAAAGTATCATTTGACCCATAATAAATCATACATCTGAATATAAGCCTCTCCATATTCTTTAACAGCTACATTGTGAAATGTTCCCTTTTGTTATGGATTTTCCACCTTTTGCATTACAAGTTCACTTTAGGTATTATTCTTTCATCTGCTGGAAATTATAGGAAATCTAAGGCTACTGTTTTTGACATTTTCTGCAAAGAAAAGTCACAGCAATTTTTAGAGGACCCTCAATTGTTCTAAATTTGGATATCTTTATGAAGATTGCTACCATATGATGGTGATAATACTTTTCAATACCAAAGTGCTTTTCAAACTTTAACATTACACAGATGGCAAAAATGAAGCCCAAGTGCCCAAAGCTACAGAAAGGGTCACTGTCAAAGTAGACTTGAGTCCTTGTTTTCCAGGCCAGTGTTCAGATTGTACTTCTCATTCTAATAGTTTAAAGGCTTAAACTCGGGGTATACATGGGTCATCTCTTTAACAAAAGAGAAAAAGAAATATTAACAGTTTAGGAAAGAACTGGCTGTAGGTATAAATACATGTATTATACATGAGTATGTGAAGTGCCAGCAGCATCCTGACTATGGAGGAGATGAGCTAAGAGGTAGATGTTTTATTTAGGAATTCAAGAATGTGGCTAGTATTCTCTTATATTATTATTTCTTACAATTTTTGCTATCCCTCTTAGTGTAAAACCAGATGCTTTTGTCCAACTATGCAGGGCTCAGAGGGAGCTATAAAACCTTTTAAATATAACTTTGCTTTTCAAATAAAAAGGCATATTTTTAAAGTTTGATATCTCTGAATTTGGAAGGCTGGAAGTAAGTGCTAGGTCTCACCAGAAAACTGAGCTTGTCTCCTTTTCCAGCAGTATATACTCCCATTTGTTAGTCCCCCAGGGTCACAAGATATTGGACCTTAAATTGAGACATTTTATGTGTAGAAGAGCTGTCACTGGTTCAGGCCTGAAATTAACACCTGCCTTGGACAAGGGGCCAAATTGCCAGGTGCATAGAGCTGCTTGTGAGACATAGGGTGCCCAAGAAGATGGCCCTAAAAACTGCATGCTGATTCCCTCAAATTCTTATGGATATCTCTGGGGGAAGAGGGCTGGGTCCTTGTAGCCTTATTTTAGGTACAAGGAAAGTATTCCATATGAAATATTATAGAGGGATTTCAGTGAAGGGAACACACTAAGGTATTTTCTCCTACTAAGTCTCTACCAATGCTCCCTTTTATATAAGCAGGCATGGTTTAAAAGGCATGCAAGGAATAGAAGCAAGCATATGAGTAGGTAATCTGAAGTTCACAGAAAATGATCTTAGCTCCTAATATTTCAGTCTAGTGAATAGGGAGGAAAGGTTCTTTGAGTAGATGTGATATGTTCTATTAGACCAGCAGAGACTCTCCATGCCTGAAGAAGGGTGACTGCACCCAAAACCTTGCCAAGATTTTTTTTCCAACTACTCAGTTGGTCTAATAAAGACATCACATCTACCCAAAGAACTTTGCCTGCCTATGTTCTTAGACCAACACGGCTACAGCCAATAACCCAGTCTAGTGAATATGAAGGCAAATCACAAAGATTTCCTTTTTCTAATCTGGAGGCTCCCTGAGGTATTATTGTTAGTTCAGAGCATGGGGTGTCTATAGACTGAAAATATAATTTTTTTCTTCTGCATGTCCTTATTTTCCTAGGATGACAGGTAAATTCTGGCTAAAAGGCATAAAGCTAAAGATTCAGGATTAATAGGTTCAATATAGTGAAATGCTAGCAGTGCTGTATTTCAAAGGATGAGTGTTGATTAATTTAAGAATTAATTGAAGAGAAAGAGAGAAAGAGAACTCTGAGAGGTAAAAATTGCAGGCAACAGAAAGTTATTAAATAAATAAGGATTAAGGAAGAATATGGGCATATTCAAAGAGATCTGACAAAGAATCTATCCACACTAGAAATTTTAACCTATTTTTGTAATCTGTTATCAGTGTAACTGGCTCTAATTATAATTTGCTTGCTCATGCAATATATTAAAATGTGGTTCTGGCCTGTTGGTTAACAGCACTTTACCACACCAGAAAATATAATGGAACATGGTTACCTGCCAAAAGTTTAGTACCAGTTATTGGCAAAGCAGCTAAAATATCCTTAATCATGTAATTGCAACAGATTTGGCTGGCTGATCCAACTGTCCTTGAATCAGAAGCTTGGAAGGTACCTCAAGGATCACCTAGTCCAGGGCTGGAGAAAATATGGCCTGCGGCCTTGATCGGGCTAGCCAGGCCATTCCCTCTGGCCTGTGGGGCCTCTCTCAAAGTTGGAAGAAAATTAGTACCAGCTCTGTCTCTCAGCTGCCTCTCTAAAAGCTGGTACCTCTGAACAGTAAGTGCCAGTGCCCCTGCAGCAGCTGCTCTGCTTCCTAAGCAACCAAACCCCAACCCAGCCAGGCCTGACCTGCCCCCAACATCAAGGTAGGGGGTCCTAGAGACAAGAAGCTTTTGCCTGGCAAAGCTTTTGCCTGGCCACCCCATTCCCGTTTCTCAGCCCTCCTTCCCTGCCAGACTGGAAATGTAGGTATGGGCCCCATTAGGCCATGTGTCAGGGATTCCCATTGAGGGAGAGGGGACCAGGAGCTATGGTGCCAGGCAGAGCTACCACATGGGGCCAGGGACTTGGGTGGATTGCAGGAACTGCATGGTTTGTCATAGCTGCTAGCAATTCTGGGAGCATGGGAACCTGCACTCCAAAGAACCGGCCCAGAGAGCAGCAGGCAGTGGGCCATTTAAAGGGAGAACATTGAGGGAAGCATGGTGTTTAGCATTTCCAGGTGAAAAACCATACCATGGAGACCGCAGGAGGGGAGACCCCTGAAGAGAAATGCCCCCATGCCAGACCCTTGGGAGCTTCTGCGACCAGGATAACCCTGAGTGAGGAACATCCCTCCTGGATAGATAAGTAAACTGGAATGGGGGCAGTGATGCAGAAAGTCATCCCTGTAGGAACCCAAGGTAGGATTCTGGGGAGAGAGAACCCTGTGAGAAATGACTGGCATAACCCCAGCCAAGTGAAGGAGAAAAAACAAGTCGTATACCAGGAAGAGAGGGAAGTGAGAGGGAAACAGGCAGCCAGCCTGAAGGAAAGGGTTAATCTGCAGTGCTAGTGAGGGGAACTGAGCAGAGGCATGGAGTCTATGGCAGAGCATACCTTGAAGGAGTGGGAAGGACTCCGAGGGATTCACTGGTGAACATGAGTCTCTAAAGTAAATTGGATTGAGAGCCATGACTAAAAGGGTTTTTTTGTGGGTTTAATTCTGTCTTACTGGAGATGAATCCTAAGAGGGAAGCATGAAAAGGAGAAAATCCTTCCCCAGAGACCTGAGTTATAGTTAAGAAAGAAGTCAGACTGGATTTCCAATAGGGGACAACTGGGAAAGCTAGGGTCAAAGGAAGGCGACCTGCATAAGAATATCTCCAAAGGACCTTGTAGATATAATGTATGTATGATTGCATTATACTAATATATAATGCACATAATAATGCGTGCCCCAGGTCTATGTTGTGAATACATACAAGCAGTCATTACACTGGGTTAATCCATTTTAGATTTTAGATTGCATTTACCCAGGTGGATCTAAAGCTAATTCACCCCTGAGGTGCATTAACTTTAAATCAGGTGCACCATTTTTAAGGGGATTTAAGCCATGTGAATGCCTGCATGCCTGAGCATTTAGGGCAACCTAACTTTGGTAAGGGCAATCTAAATATGATGTTTGTTAGTTTGGAGAAAAGAAGACCAACAGAAATTTGATAGCAGCCTTTAAATAACTGAAGGGTGAGTTTTTGAAAGAATGGAGATAAGGTTTATCTTTTTTCTAAGCCACAGGACAAGGAGCAATGAACTCACATTTCAGCAAAGGAAATTTGTGTTGGAGATTAGTAAGAACTAACTCACTATATTAGCAGTCAAGCACTGGAACAGGCAAGCTAGAGAAGTTGTGAAATCTCCATGTTTGGAAATTTGCAAAAGTGGGTTGGATAGATTTTGACTGTGATTGTTTAGCCAAGGGTGTTGAGTCTGCCTTGAGCAACGGGTTGGACTAGAAAATCTTGTGAGGTCCCTTACAGCCCTACTTTCCTATGATCCTTAATGGATTTATATACATCAATAGTCTATTTTTCTTTTTGATTAGTGAGTTCATTCATGGCTATCCAAACACAAGAAACAAAATCTTAGATACTTATTAAAAAGAAAAGAGACTGGTGAATCTAGTGATCAAAGGCACAGAAAGGCATGGAGATGAGTTATTTAGAGCCAGTCAACACAGCAAAGCTTCCAGGAAATGAATTAACTGATACTACAATGAACATGTTTGAATGGTTTGTTTAGAACATGACTAGTAGTGATCATCAATGAGTCAGTTAATAAAGACTGAATTATGGCAGGATCCCCATGGGAGGCCAGTCTAAGGGGAAAAGAAGTCCAGGAAACCTGGTTGCATTGTAAAGAAATATTAGTGAGAGAGCAGGAACAATCCCATGCACCAGTACAGGCTGGGGGCTGACTGGCTGGGCAGCAGCTCTGCATAAAAGGACCTGGGGGTTACAGTGGACAATAAGATGGATATGAGTCAACAGTGTGCCCTTGTTGCCAAGAAGGCTAACAGCATACTGGGCTGCATTAGTAGGGGCATTGCCGGTAGATCGAGGGAAGTAATTATTCTGCTTTATTCTGCACTGGTGAGGCCATATCTGGAATACTGTGCCTAGACATTATAGGAAGAATGATGTGGACAAGTTGGAGAAAGTCCAGCAGAAGGCAACAAAAATGGTGAGGGGGCAGGGAAACATGACTTCTTAGGAGAGGCTGAAGGAACCGTGCTTAATTAGTCCACAAATGAGAAGACTGAGAAGGGATTTGATAGCAGCCTTTAACTACCTGAAGGGTGGTTCTGAAGAGGATGGAGCTAGAATGGTCACAGGGGTGACAAATGACAGAACAAGGAGCAATAGTCTCAAGTTGCACCAAAGGAGGTTTAGTTTGGATATTAGGAAAAAGTCTCTCACTAGAAAGGTGGTGAAGCACTGGAACAGGTTACCCAGAGAGGTGGTAGAATCTCCATTATTGGAGGTTTTTAAGACCTGGATAGACAAAGCCCTGGCTGGAATGATCTTGTTGGGGATGGTCCTGTTTTGAGGAGTAGGTTGGACAAGATGACCTCCTGGGGTCCCTTTCAACCCTAATTTTTTATGATTCTATCATATCTATGGTAAAATTTTGTACTGTACCTCAGGCTTATGGGACAAAGTGAGCTTCTAAAAGGTATTGAAATAATTAATAGAAAAAATAAGGCTCCACAAGAGAAGGCTGAGGGGGGATCTAGTGGCCTGTTATAAACTAGTCAGGGGGGATCAGCAGGCATTGGGGGAGTCCCTGTTCCCCCGAGCACCGCCAGGAGTGACCAGGAATAATGGTCACAAGCTGGCAGAGGGTAGGTTTAGGCTAGATATCAGGAAGTGCTACTTCACGGTCAGGGCAGCTAGGATCTGGAACCAACTTCCAAGAGAAGTGGTGCTGGCTCCTACCCTGGGGGTTTTTAAGATGAACACCTTGCTGGGGTCGTTTGACCCCAGTACTCTTTCCTGCCATGGCAGGGGGTCGGTCTAGATGGGACCGACCCTTCTGGTCCCTTCTGACTCAGGTCCCTTCTGACCCTAGAAACTATGAAACTATAAACTGTGTAGCCTTATTTACGCCTTTCATAAAATAAGTACTTGGAGATACCAGGCGAAAGCGAAAGGCAGCCAATTTAACAATGATGAAAAGAAATCTAGTTCTACACAATGCATAACGAGCAGTGGAACTCTTCACTGTAAGACTTCCTTGAGAAAAAGAGCCATAGCAGAATTCAAAAAAGCTTAAAGAATGATATTGTTAATGAGAACATTAACTGTTACTTTAGGGATATAAACTGTCATGATCCAAGCCATATATTAACTGTGTGTGATACGTTAGGTATCAAAACACACTTACAAAAAGGTCCTGTCCTATACAGGTTTGGGGGTTTTTTTGTACATTGCTTGTCAGAGAAAGGATCATTGTTTCTGACCAGTATGGCAATTTTTACATTTTCCCATGCTTTCAGCCTGTTCATTTTGTCAGGCTTTCCTGGTTTGTAACAGATATAGTCTTCTCCCTAACATAAGGAGAAACACAGTATGCAACAGCTGTATAAAGCATGTGGAAACAGTATGAGGAGGGAATTCTGAAACAAGTGGCGTGGTAGAGTCCAGATTTTATGTGGCTCCACTTCTTAGTAGAGGCAAAGGACTGAGACAGGCTATAAATTTTACATCTAGCATAAGCGGTGGGGGAAAATATTATTTGGGGGGGCTGATCCCCACCTGAGCCCCACCCAACACTTCCTCAGGGCCATTGAGGTGCCAGCAGGTGCTGGTGCTGTACGCGGTGGCAGAGAAGCGGCTGCACGCCAAGTGGTGCTGGCCGCCGCCAAAATTTTTGCCCCAGCCTTCCGTCGGCTATGCATCCGAGTCTGTTAGTCAGCATATGCGTAATCACCGAGCCACACGATGGCATTGTCAGTGGTCATGCGCAGTTCCTGTGCCCACCGCTGATCTTAGCAGACATTGACAATATATGATATAGTGCGTGTTTTGCCATAGCTATGATCTGGCTTGCTGCAAAGTCCCCAACAATGAAGGCTGGCCATGCACAGCCCTTGCCCTGTCTGGAACCTCTGAGTCAGGTATCACCATACATCTGAGTGCGACTTTGCCACTCTTCCATGCCGTTTCTAGAGGATTATGCTTCCCATCAGCATCAATAGGACTAAGACAGCGCTGCAGACAAGGCAATATCCAGTCTTTAGGACTATGCCAATCTACTGCTTTTGGGGTACCAATAGTTAAATCACTTAACAAACCACCTTCATTGTATATTTTAAAATGCCTTCTTCTCAAGATATCACATGGTGACACATGCCTGTTTTGGAAAGCTACTGTTTTAGTTCTGATTTCCACTACTGTGCTCACCTTTTGAAACCTCACGTTTTGTATGGAGGTGGTGGAGCTATCCCTTCAGCCAAAACTTGAACATAATTAAGATAAAACTATTTCTGGGGCTTAACAAAGGTGTCTGACTTTTTCATTATTTCATACTTCTGCATGTGAGAATTCCAGCTGTGGTAAAAAGTAGAAAGTATCACACCTCTGGAAGTAACTCCATATTTGACCAGCTGTTCATATGAGGGCCAGGCCTAAAGGGCAGGGGTCTTGCAGATAGTTCTTAAGTGAGATAGGGAGGAAGATATATGTATAAGGAAAATGACAACTGGAGAGCTGGGGAAACAGAATGAGCCTTAAGATGTGGGTAGGAACATCATAAAGTTGCAGGCAGTCTGGCAGATCTTTAGTAGCTAGAGATGTGTTGGATGGACAGAACTACAACTCTATATTGGCTGTGCATAGTAGGGAAGCAAAATGCTGGGAAGTGAAGAGGAAGGAAAGACAAGACTGCCTGGAGGAAGAAAAACAGTGACTCCACTTCAGTGGGATATCAGGAATAATGGCTAAGAACAGAGAAGGACGCAAGCAATTTTAAAACACAAGGCAAATGTGATTAGAGCAAGCTATGGCTAGCTGGAAAGGCTATTCTTGAGGCTGGTATCTTTAGTCTGAAAATAAACACAAGGAAACAAGAATCTTTTCAGATATCCAGCCAAGTTCTGCATACATGGGGCATTTCAAGTAAGACTTCAACCTTTCACTTCAACCTTTCAAGCGCCATTTGTGTGCTCGAGGCCAAGGCTGTGCTTTAATACGTCACTGAAATTAGGCAAGAATCTTTTCAACAGTGTCTACTAACCCTCAATAGGAAAATGTTTAGCATTCCTTAGAGGAAATGCTTTATAGATATAGTCCTTAATTCTTAGGCATCTGGCTGTTTTCTACCATTGCCTATGATATCTCTCTCTACTAGGAACCTGAGAGATAAGTGATCACTGGAAAGTTGACAGGAATTACAGCATTGTATTCATGCATACACTAAAACATTCTGTTTCAGGTAGTATTTCTTGCACATTCTTGGTCTCTGCTTGTTTCCGAGCCCTTTCTGCACCCAGTGCAAACCTAGTATTGGCAGGACATAAAAAAAGACAGAAGCCAGTAACAGACATCTTTTTCCTATAGTGAAAGTGTACTCAACCTTACTTACAGAGCTGTTTGCAAATGCTTCCTTTATAACACTGCATACTTCAGTTCAGATTTGAAAAAATCATCTTGTTTTTGTTTCAAGGTAAACAATTTTTTCCCCCCATTATTATTGTGTTACATATTGTGTCAGAAGTCACTCAGCTTTGAAGGAAATGGGGTAGGGGTATAGGTGTCTGTGTGTGAGTGAGGGAGTGTAAAATCACTGCTGTGACCAAATGACTGTTTGATCACCCATGTTTCCTTTCTTTCTCTCTTATCTCTCTGAGCCATCACTAGCACATCAGGATATGACTAACAAGCTCCATGCACAGTAGCAGTGTTTTATCTCTACCATTATATATCAAAGAAATCTACTCATTGGAAGCTGGTCATTGCTGCTACAAAATCATATTAGAAAGCATGGGTGATTCAACTGTTATTACTGGAAGAATATATTTATCTGAATACTAATATTTTTGTGACAGATTTGAGAAAGGATTTAAAAAATATATTTTAATAAAAATGAAATCATCCTCTATTTCTACCTGAATGTGCATGTATTGTTCTTAGAGTATTTCTTACTGATAAAGAGCTTCTCGGTTTTTCTCTGCTTATCTTGCAGTATGAAGAACCTATTATTGTTCAGTCCAGGGAAGCAGAGATAATACCTAATTTCCAAACTTTCAAGCAGAGCTTTGTCTTGAATCCAGTAAGCAGAATAAGATATACATCAGAAATGGATTCTGCCTAACTTTAGCTATAATTTTTCCATCCGGGAATGTACACATATCTAACAAAGATATGTTAGAAATCCTTCAAGATTGTGAGTGACTGACAAACTAAATTCAGAGTATCTTTACAGCAAGTTTCCCATTTATACTGGGGTTTCCCAGGGCATGTCTTCACCATAGCATTTCCAGTTTTGGAGCATGTGAGCAGAATCAGGTGAGCAGGGCATATTTAGGAAGGGTCCAGCCAGGCCATGGTATAGACATCTCAGAGAAATTACTCAACTTTAAAAAGCACACCACAACCAAATTTTGTTGTTTTCTAAATGGGTCAATGGCCTTAGCAATCTAGTCATTGAACTGCTTAAGATCTGGAATGTAGTTGTGGCCCACAGTGGGGAACAATAAGGCTCCCACATTTCCATCATACCCAACCTGGTGCTGAAACATTGAAAGGTATACGCTGATGCTATGAGCTAGTGAGAGAGGGAGACAGACAGTAAGGACGGGACTTCATTTCCATCTGTGCTAGTCATTAGACTCAGCTGCACACTAAAGGAAAATACAACACCTATGTAAAAGATGGGGGGTTACTTTCCTTTCAGCACATGGACATGTCACCCTTTTGTGGAACTTGAAGAGCTGTGCCTTAAGGGCCCCACTGAAGTACAACAGTTTCCAAGGCTAAACTTGGTATCCTACAGTTTGCTCAACACCCATGTTTTAGGATTATATTTGAAGCCACAATTTAGGCCACAGTGACTGGTATGGAAGCTGATTAAAGTCAATTCCTGTCTTTCCAAATTCCAGAATGCATTGTGCTTAGAAGGCAATATTATCAAAGCACTGTGTTTGTGCACTGGGTTTGTTAGCAGAATTAAAGGTAAGACTGGGTGGCTCAAGATGCTGATTGTGGAAAACACATCTTTTCACCTCTCAGTGCTGCACTGAAACAAACCTTTGCTGGTAAGTGGCTGAATTTGTTGTAATCTCTAATGGACTATGTGAAATAATATTTTGGTTTCAGTCCAGTATTTAATGGGAAAGTAGCCACATCACAAAAAAAGCCATTAGTGTTGGCACTGGTCAGCAGGCTCAGCAGGGAGATCAACAACTGAATGGGCATAAAGACTGGACTAGCTTGCCACCCCAGCATTGGTCCCTTTCAAACAGGATTGCTGGCAGACCAAAGTGCAGAAGCCTTCGCTATCACTGTCTTTTTGTTCTCTATTTTAATGGTAAACAAGGACTTCAGTAATCAGGCTTGTCAACCCAGTGTCTATTGAAAACTATGTTCTTCTTTTCTTCCTTTTCAATTGTAAGGCAAAGCCCTAGTTATAGCAACATACACAAACCCATTTTTTCCACCTGTCCCCTTCACACCCCCGCACCTCCACCAACCACCAGCGTATTTTAATACACAGAACAATGGCAGGAATATGACAGAAAAAAAATCTGGCAAAGGAGATTAAAACAGTGGCTGATGTACAAAAGGTAATTTGGCATAACTTTCCTTTCTCCTACACTTTTCTGCATTCTGGACAAAAGCATCCATTAAAAAATATTCACCGTTGGAAACCATCATTTCAAAGATGGGAAATTAACTAGAAAACTACGGAAAACTGGAAAGTGCATCTCACTGTGCAATAGAATTATTTGGGTTCATCTGTTGTTTCGGATGATAGTAATAACCTAAAAATGAACTGGAAATTCCAACATTACTGATCTAAGGCAGATTAGCCATTCTGTTAGTGAGAATATGTACCACTGTTTCACTTCTGTACCCATTAGAGAGCTCTTGATCTTGGCAAAATGGACCACTTGGTCATCCTTTATTTTTACTTGGGAAGGTTCACTTAGTGGAGGCAAGGTACACTCTAGAGCGGTAGTGGCTCAGTTATTTGGCAGGCATGCCACAGATTAGCCCTAAACCTTCCTTAAGTGCCACTGATTCCCCTCCTCTGCCCATCAATTTGTTGCTCTGCTTTCCGTTTCCTGCCCTGTCCTCCCTACCTGATGTCCCATTCCATTTTCTGCTGTGTCTACTGCTGTGCTGCCTGTTCCTTCCCTGATCTGTTACAAATCACACACACAGCCTGCTGGCACTACTTCTGGTACTCATGCTTCAGGTTAGCCACCCTAGAGCATGCCCTTATACTTGAGGGAGTTCTGACAAATTAACAGTGCCCATCATACATCCATCATAAAAGTGCTTGCACAAGGCGGAGCAGGATAGCACTTTAAAGACTTAAGTTGTTCTGAAAGGCGTAAGTTTCTGTAAGCAACATCTTACTTCTCCAGATGCACACGGTATTTCTGCTCCCCACAATGTAATGGAAATGCTTGCTTTGCTTTTGTTATCTCAGCATGTACTCTAGTGAGCTCA